>NW_027529438.1:5752092-6090100 GCF_008692635.1 Crocuta crocuta
GAGCAAAAGCCACAGCAGAGGGGCTGGGCTGCCTCTGTGATAGATAACGAGTGACTGCCCAGCCATAGGAATGATTTCGAGTGTCCTTTGCACACAGGACTCTGAGCGTGTTTTAGAGGCATGTTTTCAAAGGATAAAGAGAACTCCAGGAAATTATTCAGCCATTTCATTGTAGATGTTGTAATTTTGAGATTATTGTTATGTGTATTGAGGGATAAAACAAAGACACAAAGCTGTTGGTGATATTAGAATCCAAGATTATGTATACATATATATATATATCCTTATAAAATTTATATATATACACGCAGGTATAAAACCTTGGACATACGTGTGTGTGTGTGTGTGTATTTTTCTTTCTTCGAAAAGCTTTACTTCCTTTTGGTCTGCAGCTTGGGAGAGGGCCCCAGGAAGCTTATAAAGCTGCCTAGTGGCTGCAGAGAGAGGCTGAGGCATCAGCCTTGGCCCCAGGGGGCTGCCGGAGGGGCTTCAGACGCTCCTGGTCATGGCTGAGGGGAGGCTTTCGAGGAGATACTCACCCAGCCCAGCCTGGGGGCCAGGAGGCCTGCAGACGGGAGTCAGAGGGCCGCCCATCTTCTTGGTGAGTTTCATCTCCTCATCCAGGAAGTGGTTCTCCAGGGAGTCCCAGGGCTGGGGGTTGGCCTGCAGGACCCCTGCGTGCAGATGTTAGAGGGCTTGGTCCAGGCTCTTCTACAGAAGCAGGGCACCTTCCTTGGTGTCCACTCTTCCTCCAATGGCCTCTGCACGTCCTGCAAGAAGGCAAGGCTGCCACACTGGGTTTGCGTCTCTAGGAGACACTTGGCACCCACGTGCTTCTTCTTACCAACTCGCAGATGTGGCACCGCAGAGCCGCATCATCACGTGGAAATGGAAGCCCACAGACACCTAGGTGTGGGAGGCCCGCAGGGGCAGGTTGGCCAGGTGCTGACGGCGGCCTCGACAAGGTGCAGTAAGTCTGACAAATCTGGGAGCTCATGGTTGATTCGCACTGTAGAGCTCAGCTCAAAATGGGGTGTTGGCTAGGGGCACCTGGGGGGCTCAGTCAGTTAAGCATCCAACTTCAGCTCAGGTCATGATCTCGTGGTTCATGGGTTTGAGCCCCGTGTTGGGCTCTGTGCAGATAGCTCAGAGCCTGGAGCCTGTTTCAGATTCTGTGTCTTCCTCTCTCTGCCCCTCCCCCACTTGCTCTCTGTCTCTCTCTCTCTCAAAAATATGATAAACATTAAAAAATAAGGTGTTGATTGGTCCCAGAGGCACAGGGTGGCTCTGAATGTCATGACTGGAGAAATGTTTGGATGGTGGTCAAAGGCTGGTAGGAGGGGCATCCCTGGGTCTCTTCCATCCAAACACTGTGGAAGCAAGAGACAGATTCAGGAGACCACCAGGTGCACTCCTCAAGCTTTTTGTTATATGAGAAAAGAGGAAAAAATATGGAATCAAAGCAGTTTAATGGAGGGGCGCTATAATATCAAATCTGAGTTAAGGATATCAATACAGGCACAAAGTTATATATAATATGATCTGCACCTAATCCACATAAACTGTAGTATGCATTATATACAACCTAATCCGTGTAAGCTCTCAGTCTGTATTATACATACATACAAATGGAAGTGGGAGGAAGGAACAGAGAGGGGGGGGAGAGAGAGAGAGAGAGAGAGAGAGGAGAGAGAGCGAGAGAGAGATGGTGCAGGAGTTTGCTCTGTCCAGTGAAAGGGCTTAGAAGCCATTATGTTCTGGGAGCAGTGAAAACACCTGAGGTTCTGTTTTCCAAAACACTGTTCTCACTAGAGGACCCAGGACTCCCTCAAGGAATGGTATGTTATAGGGTTGAGGAGGGGGATATGTAAGGCCAGTGTAAGATCTCTTATAGTATCAGAGCGAGGAAATGCCAAACAGGTCCTGTTAGAAGGACCCATAAGAAAGGCTCTCGTCAGCCAAGTTTGGAATGATACAAGCATCAAAAAGAAGAATATTTGTGATTGATTTTATTGATAAGAACATCCTTTAATGATACTCAAAAAAAAAAAAAAGAAAAAGAAAAATGCAAAAACTGATAGGGGGAAACAAGTGTATTTGCTACCATGGAGATTCTTAGTGTGCAGCTCTTATACTGAAAATTAGCAGTCAAGAGGAGATAAGTAAGCTTTCCCTTGTTTAGATTAGTCTGGAGAGGTGGCTTAGAGCACAGTAATAAGCGACCTCACAATCTTAGTGGCTTAAAACAAGAGTGTATTTTCATCTTCACTATGTGTTGCTCCTGGGTTAGCAGGGGTTCTGATCCACATTCTCCTCCACAGGGATTCAGTGGCAGAGACTCAGTCGTTCAGAACACTGCTGGTCCCTGAGGCGGGGGGAAGGGAGGTGCTGTAAAGAACACCCACATGTCTGCTCATGTTTCACTGGTCCATGCACGCAATGCGGCCACGTCCAAACAGGAGGGCGGAAAAGGTCCGTCCCATTGTGGCAGATTCTGTAAGTTTTGTAGGAAATAATTTTCTGCTCTCTGCCAGGAACAGAGTAGCTGATTGTATGCCTTGCTGTGGCTGAGGAGTGTGGTGGCTGCGACGGCATGCTGGCCCCATCAGAGGCTCTAAAGCACGTGCAGCTTTCACTTCCTCCTTTACACTCCCACCCTCCGGCGAAAGAAGAGCAGGTCCCAAGGAGCCGCAGCTTCTTCATTTGGATGCCCGGTTTGAGAGACACGGACACGGATGCAGAGCCTGGAGCCAAGCCCAGCAGAGCAGCAGCTGAGCCGGCGCTAAATCACGGCACTGGGAGCAGGCCGTGCTAGCTGTGATAAGCCGCCATGATTTTGGATTGCTTGTTACCAGAACTAAAGCTGACTGATACACCTATCAGGTACTGGGAAGGAAGGAAAAGCCAGAATATTGTTGAAGAGCCCAAGTGGCTTCCACAATGACTGCCTCTTAAAAAAAAAAAAAAGTTTATTTATTTATTTGAGAGTGAGCGGGAGGGACAGAGAGAGGATCCCAAGTAGACTCCACACCATCAGTGCAGAGCTGGACCCAGGGCTTGAACTCAGGAACCACGAGATCATGACCTGGGCCGAAACCAAGAGTCAGATGCCACCCAGTGCCTTGGGTGGGCACCACACTGCCTGCCTCTTAACAAAGGAGCTGCAGTGAGCACTGCAGAAGCTGGCACTAGCCAACAGTGCAGGCTGTAGGCCGTTAGGAGTAGAATACTTGGGGGCACCTGGGTGGCTCAGTTGGTTAAGCGCCCACCTCCAACTTAGGTCATGATCTCATGGTTCGTGGGTTTGAGCCCCACATTGGGCTCTGTGCTGACAACTCAGAGCCTGGCTCTTGCTTCGGATTCTGCATCTCCCTCTCTCTCTGCCCCTCCCCCACTCACACTCTGTCTCTCTCTCTCTCAAAAACAAATAAAACATTAAAATAAAGGAGCAGAGTATTTGGATGAAGGCTACATATCGCGGACTCCCGGCTCTTTGCAAAGGGTTAAGTGTACCTTTGAAGCAGAGAGAGCTCGTCTCATCGAAGTCAGACCCACTGATAGTGGACAGCTGGCGGCCTTGTGTCCCCTGCCGAGTGCAGCGTGAAGTGACAGCCCTGCCTTTGAAACACCCTTGCGAAGTGTTTCCTGTGTGTTTAATCAAGACTTCAGTCCACAGTGCCAGTATGTAGGCCGTACAGGAGTCCCAGAGGCATGGCAAACCCCGTTACCAGCAAGAGCACGCCGGGAACGTGGTCATTTTATAAGGCAATTGAGTCCCTTCAAAATGCCATGTCATGGGATCCAACAGCAGTGTGTGTGTGTGTGGGGCTGTTCTGGTTTAAAAGTGACAAAAGATATAAACAGGGGCACCTGGGTGGCTTAGTCAGTTAAACATCCAACTCTTGGTTTCAGTTTGGGTCATTATTTCAAGATCTCACAGTTCGTAAGTTCGAGCCCCACATCGGGCACTGACAGTGCAGAGCCTAGTTGTGACTCTCTCCCTCTCTCTGCTCCTCTTCTACTTGCTCTCTCTGTCACAAAAATAAACTTAGAAAAAATTAAAAAGTTACAAAAGATATAAACAAATGTCATGCTTAAGCCCTGAGTAGATTCTAGTTTGAAAAAACTACAAAAGCATCTCTTACTTGGTTTGGAAAATCTGACTGTAGCTTGGAAATTGGGACATAACAGGTATTTTTGATAATATTCCTAGGTATGAAAAAGGTATCGAGGCTATTTGGAGATTTATTTTCCTATTTTAGGAGGTGCAGGCTGAGGCATTTAGTGGCTAAATATTATGATATCTAACTTAGTTTCAGATGGTTCAGCAGTAAATTCATACAGGTGAACACATACCCATATATTATATGCAATTGAGGGAAAATGTTAACATTTCTTGAATCTAAGTGATGAGTATACAAGTGTTCATTATGTTTTGTCAAATTTATATTTGAAATTTTCCATAATATAAAAGCTGGAAACAAAACAAAGCAAGACGTGAAGAGGGCAGGGAAATTCAAATCTTTGCTCAAAATGTTGATCTGGTCCAAATGTCCCCAAAGTAAATGCAGCCATGATTTGTTTTCTCTTCCTTGCTCTGGGACATTTTATTTCAAGGATTCTGAGCCTGAACAGTTGCTCTTGACCTTGTGCGTCCTCCATCTTTTTCTCTTTACAAAGAACCATCCCTTGATTAGGGAGAGAGATCAATAATCACACTTGACTTGACTTACAGCCCATCTGGAGGAGCCACATCTTACTGGCTTGTCTGCTGCTTCTTAGTGTTAGAAAGAGCAACGTTATATATATAAGATGCATGTACTTGAACTTGATGTGCTATTATTTTTCCTGTATTCCCATCTATTCTGCCTCATTGGACTAAGCGTTTCTTGTCTTCTTTAAGGTTAATTTCCCCTTTGCTCCAGAGCACATCTTTCCCTAATGCCTTCAGCCTCTGATCTGGGCCTCTGCTACCCTCACACTTCCTGTAGTCTCTTTTGACTCTTTGCCTTCAACATAATACATGCACACATGCACACAGGCACACACCCACATAGATGCACATGCACTCATGCACATACACTTACACACACATGCTCACACTCACACAGATACACTCACATGCATATGCTCACACCCTCATCAGATACACTCACACACACACAAATACACTCACACAATGCTCACACTCATGCAGGTACACATACACATGCTCATACACTCACACAGATACACACATACGCAAATACACTGACACATGCTCACACTCACGCAGATACACATATACACTCACACACATGCTCACACACTCATGCAGATACACTCACACAGACGCATGTACACTCACACAATGCTCACACTCACGCAGATACACATGCTCATACACTCATGCAGATACACTCACCCATATGCTCACACACTCATGCAGATACACTCATGCACACGTGCTCATACTCATGCATATACAGTCACATGCTCACACTCATGCAAATGCACTCACATACACATGCTCACACACTCATGCAGATACTCACACATGCTCACACACACAGGCACATACATGCTCACACACAGATATACTCATGCACACATGCTCACACTCAAGGAGATACACATGCTCACACACTCGTGCAGATACACATACACATGCTCACACACAGATACACACACATGCTCACACTCACACAGATACAATCACTCACACATGCTCACACACACATGCAGTCACACACATACATGTGCCCACATTCACACACACACTTGCACATACACAGACTCTCACACACATCTGTCACCTCCATTTTAAAAATTATTTATGTTTTTGGGGCACCTGGGTGGCTCAGTTGGTTGGGCATCTGACTTCAGCTCAGGTCACGATCTCACAGCTCGTGGGTTCGAGGCCCATGTTGGGCTCTGTGCTGACAGCTCAAAGCCTGGAGCCTCCTTCTGATTCTGTCTCCCTCTCTCTCTCTGCTCATCTCCTGCTCGTGATCTCTCTCTCTCTCCAAATTAAATAAAATATTAAAAAAATTATTTATGTTTTTAGCCCTTTCTGACCCACTGAAGGTCTATTTGTTCTTCCTCTGTGGGAAAATTTCCGTTAACTACAGTATTGCCATTTTTGGCCACTTACTCATTATTCTAATTTATTCCTGAAACAGTTCTTATTAAAGTCACACACACACACACACACACACACACACACACACACACACAGCAACTTAATAGTCAAATCCAGTTTTCTGTTGTTTTATATTCGTCTTTCTCTAACTTAAATACTCTGTCTCTTCCATCCTAAGTTTTTCCCTGCAGCGCCCAGGGACCTGTCTGTGGTTTCAGAAGAATGCCCAGGGGTACCTGGGTTAAGCGACTGACTCTTGATTTCGGCTCATGTCATGATCTCATGGTTTGTGAATTGAAGCCGGATGATGGGTTATGTGCTGACAGCACAGAGCCTGCTTGGGATTCTGTCTCTCCCTCTTTCAGCTCCTTGCCCACTCACACTCTCTCTTTCTCTCAAATAAGTAAATGAACTAAAAAAAAAAAAAGAAGAAGAAGAACGCCTCATGCCAAGTGACTATCGAAAAGCCGAGGGGCACAGACCGTTACCTGTCCAGCCCATAGCCACAGGGTTCTGTTAACTCAGACCCTGTCCTTCCAGACTGTTTCCTGTCTCCACTGTGCAGCCTTTGTGGCCACGTGCGTCCCCTCACTCCCGTTCTGCGCTCTGATACCTGAGCTCCCTCTCACCAGTCCTTCATAGTGAATGTCTGCTTTGGGGTGTTTGTTTTTTTCTTTTGTTTTTGAGAGAGAGAGTGCAAGAGTGAGGGGTGGGGGAGAGGGGCAGAGAGAGAGAGACTCTCAAGCAGGCTCCATGCTCAGCGCACAGCCCAATGTGGGCCTTGAACTCACATCCGTGAGGTCATGACCTGAGCTGAAATCAAGACTCAGACTCTCAACCAATTTAGCCACGTAGGCACCCCGTGTTTAGGGTGTTTTCTTAGCTTTGGTTGGAGTCCGAACCAGGACTCTGTCTCTTGAATCTCTCTCTGCTCTCAGATTCATGCATCACATCCTGAGGTCCACTGGTGTTTCGCCCTCTGATTGTATTCAGGTTCCCAGAACCCCACACCTCAGATGGGGCCAGACAGAATGGACATCCACTTCTCTGATAAAAGAGACCTACACAGCAGCGCTTTCTCCTGACAAATGTAGTCCGAGGGTTCTGTGTCCTGCTGGTGCAAGGCTAGAGGTGCTTACCTCGTGCTTGCAGACCCAGCTTCTGCAAGGAAGAAGATGGGAACCTTGATTTAGCTTTGAATATCAATGGAGATACAGGCACTGGCATTTTGAGGAGAGGCTTAGAAGTGGCATTCCTGTTGACCTTCCTCAAAGAGGAAGCTGAAAAGTAGGCCATACCTCTGCACAAGAAGCTGGATGAACAGGGCAAGTTATGCAGAGTCCTGGATGCCCCATGTGGGCTTATGAAGCCACTTCCCCAGTCCTACATGGTGAGCACAACCCCTCAGGGCCCACCAGGAAAGAATGATCAGGCATCTGGTGTGACACTGGCTGGTGTCTGTTCTTCTAAGACTTGGCATGAAATTGTGCCCCCCTGCCCAGGGAAATCTGAGTGACTACTCTCAGGAGCCATGAGGGCAAATGGGCTAATATGTGATCTGGTGAAGATTGTCTTTGTCCCATGAATCTGGATCCATACTAATCCTTGAGGTCGCACCTCTCAGACATCTTCTTCTGTGCTCCCAGCAGGGATGAACCCATGGGAAGGGAACAGGGCATCCATGCAGTTGTGGAGCAGGGGAAAAGGGATTTCCCTTTGGCACTGGTCAGACAGAAGCCTCTCTCCTGCAGGCTGGGCTCTCGGACTCTGAGAGCCTGGTGACTCATAATGTACATCCCAAGTAAGAAATGTCTGCTCTTGAGAAGTAATGAGGTTCAAGCCTACTCACCCCTCCTTCCTTACTTCCCTAAGACCACAGGTTTGGGATACTGGATCATAAGTATAGATCCATGTAAAGTTGAATTGCAAACTGTTGGAAACAATACAATACAGAGATCATCCAAGTGAGATCACAGTCCTAACACTGTGTGGCTCATCTTTCCTGAACTTCACCCAGTTGTGCTCCCACAGCTAGTCCAGAGGAAGGTCTCACAACGAGACACAAATTGTGACTATGCATGGTATTTTACTCTGGGAATCAGAAGAGCAGGGATTATTCTTCTGGGATATATAGATAAGAATTTTCCATCTTAATACAGGTTTGTGTGCCTCACACTATCCTGTTTGGATCTCTATACTTCTCATGAAAAAGAAGAATGGAAATTCAAATTCTGCCAGTATTGTTAGAGCCCTGTGTTATAACAACAGGTGTCCACTGTTTATTCTCACTCATCACTGAATTTTTTAAATAAAAAAAATAATGTTTATTTTTGAGAGAGTGCAAGTGGGGAAGAAGTAGACAGGGAGGCACAGAATCCGGAGGCAGGCTCCATGCTCCAAGCTGTGGGTTCATGATGCTCAGTCTTGTGGGGGAGAAACAGCAAGCCCAAAGCAGGATCGTGGTGAGTAGGGAAAGCCTTCTGGACACTGTCAGGCAATGTGGTTCTTCATAATCCATAGGTCTGAGAGTGGCTGCCATATGGAGGATCTATCAGACCTTGCTCCACACAGTCTGGTTTTTTGGCTTGGGACCAGTTACTGTAGCACTAACCCAGCACAAATACTAAAGAATACATGTAGGTGAGTCTAGAAGTCTGATTTCTGGATGACATGTTCTCCATAAAGGGTTGTCTTCACAACAGAAGACAGCACACCCTCTGAATTCATCAGTAAGCCTCTAAGGCTAAAAGGAATGTAACCCATTTTGGGGTTTGAGGGCACTCTTGGAAGATCATACCTCACTAACAACTTCATTGTCTGTTGTCAAATTTCCTTAAGAAAGATCAACTTTACCTGAAACTCGGCTACAGTTCCAGCTTCCTTCCAGAAAAGCTCCTGCCTGCATCTTAGCCTATCCTAGCACAGTGTGGCCTCAGTAATGCCTAGAGATAGAGATCACGCCATATAGTGGGGACCATCCTGTTTCAAGAAAACGTGTCTGGGAAACCTCTGACCTCAAACTTCCTTGTTCATTTGGTTTTGCTGGGGTTATTTGCCCAGGATGGAGGAAATAGCTGGTTAGTTTTATTTGCATAGAGACTCTACCTTGACACAGTTTGCATTACTAATCCTGAGGTATGATCACTGTAGTGGCCAAGAAAAAGTAAGTTCCTGACAGATGTGATGAGCTCTTTCCTTGCAGGGATTTGAATTCCAGATCGTATGCACAATGGGTGGCCCAAAGATCTAAATCCATGGCGGTATGCCAATCCAAATTCTAGTCCTCCATGTCCAGGGCATAACCAAGCTTTCTACCCTATTGCACTCATTGGAGTTGGTAGAACTGAATCAGAGGCAATGCCAAGAACTGGCTAGCTCAGCACTATCAAAAGAAACCATAACTCCTTCCAAGATATTCCTGGAGAAGTGGAGAGTTCAGAAGACTTTCTATAGCACCTTGGCTACTTATAAAAATAGACTGAGCACATAGACGCTCAACAAAAACTTGTTGAATAAACACATAGATGAATGAATGAGTGAATGAATTAATAAGAGCCAAATGAATGAATGAATAAGAGCCAAATGAACGAATGAATGAATAAGAGCCAATCTGCAGGTCCTCTATTTCTCCCAGCTATCAGCCTGGTAAGCTACCGACATTATGTTACTGCTCCTAACATGGTCTGTCAGATCATCTTGTACCTTATATCTGAGCTAACACCGGGTTGGACAGTATCACATGCAGGCCCCACATTTGGTTTGGGACATGATTCCAGAAGAACCAAGGCCTTACTTTATGTGCTGCGGGTCCTGGGCTTGGGAGATTATCTTGATTTCCTAGTACACCTGCCCATGTCAGCCCCAAGACCTCGGTGTTACACTAACATGGTAACCAGTGTTACCAGTATCTCTTCCGGCCACTTCACTGCTCTGTTTCTCCAGCAGCACTGCTCACTTCCAGCTCTGCCTGGCCATGTGGGTAACCACAATTGCAACCTGGACCTCATTCAAAGCTATAGGAATTTATTGGCCCACGTGGCGGACAGACTGGAATGTTCTGAGCAGTGGTTTTCAGACTTTACACATGACATCAGCTTGCCAGAGCCAAGAGTTTGTGGTTTATTGTGTCTGGGGTGTTGTGTTTCTAGTGAGGTTCTAGGTGATGCTGATATTGCTGGTCTGGGGACCACACTTTGAGAACCACTATTGTAAGTGTGAATTCCCTTGAAACTGGGGAAATGAAATGAAGCAAGAGCTCTCTGCTTTCATTTCCCTGCACCTAAAATATCTTTGGCTGGGGTCTCAAGTTAATAGGAGAAAAGCAGTTCAGGCTTGACTGAAACAAGAAACAGAAGAACCCAATGGGAGGGGCCCTAAACCCCTGCATTAACTGGGCCCTTTCTTCTAGGGCTTAGCACCTGGGTGCCCTGCAGGAGCCGGTCAGGTTTCCACGTGAAGCGAGCAGGTGGTGCCTTTCCTTGTCGTCTTTCAAAACAGTTTTCCTCATGTCCCGTTGTTAATAATGCAAAGCTTTGCTGAGTATGTCTTTCTACCCTAACAAGACAAAGAGTCGTCCCTAAAGCTTTGGCCCAAGGACCAGTCTGCTGTAGAACAAGATCTAATTGCCTGGGTGCAATTTTCTGGAAAAAGCTCTGGGGACGCAGTTTCTGATCAGAAAATTAGTTATGGGTTTCTGTGGTGGGAGGAAGAGCTGGTATTAACTATATTCCGGAAAAGGAAAAGCTGTGGGTCGTCTGACTTTAAAACCTTCAGGTGACTGAGAGAACAGATGTCACCTTTTATTTTACCACAATGGGGACCTCAACAAAGGAAATGCATTTGGCTGGGGGTGGGGAGGATTAGAATATGTTGTAGAGGGGGCTGACCCAGACTGGGTCTGAAAGGAATTCTGATTTTTCTGGGTGTGCTGGCCTGCAGGTGTCTTATTGATATGAGTGTATATTTAGAGGCTTTTGATTTGTGGCTGAAGGAGGGAGAAGCTTGGGGCTGAGAGCGGTTCCCAGGGAAAAGATAAGAACAACAGCACGATAAGATTAATATGAGGTTAACCTCAGGGCACAAAACTGAATTATACGTTATTCCTGCAATTAAACAAAAATACCTAGTAGATGAATTTTCATGCCACAAACTCAGGCAAGAAGTATGGCTTTTTAAATACTTTCCATTACACATCTTAATTTCAATTTTCTGTAGTCTGTCGATGGCCGAAATGTCACGGTAGCCCGTTTAAGACTGGACCCCATTTTACCCACAGTCACAGCTGTGTTCCTAGAGTTTGGGGAACAAATTTGATCTGTGTGATAACTATCCTCTAAAATTTGCTGAGACATCTTGTATAGCCCTATTGAAAATATAATAAATATTTGGAAATGTGCCACCAGATGAAAGTTGTTAGTTGTGGGGGCGCCTGGGTGGCTTAGTCGGTTAAGCGTCCGACTTTCGCTTAGGTCATGATCTCGCGGTTCGTGGGTTCGAGCCCCGCGTCGGGCTCTGTGCTGACTGCCAGCTCAGAGCCTGGAGCCTGTTTCAGTCTGTGACTCCCTCTCTCTCTGATCCTCCCCTGCTCACGCTGTCTCTCTCTCTCTCCTAGAAATAAATAAAACATTAAAAAACTTTTTAAGAAAGTTGTTAATTGTGTTGTTCGATTCTTCTGTATCTTTGCCAAATGTTTTTGGCTGCTTGGTGTGTAATTTTATGAGAGCAGTGTGCTGTAATCTGCTCTCACCAAGATTTGTCAGTTTATTCCTGTAGGTCCATCACTTTTTGTGTGTATCTGTACTGAGTCTTTTTAATAAGGTTCATCCGTGTTCAGAATTGTTATATTGCTTTGGTAACTTTAACTTTTTATTTTAATGTTTACTTTTGAGAGAGAGAGAGAGCACACATGTGTGGGGGAGGGAAAGAGAAAGAGGGAGACACAGAATCCGAAGCAGGCTACAGGCTCCCAGCTGTCACCACAGAGCCCACCATGGGACTTGGACATAAACTGTGAGATCATGACCTGAGCTGAAGTCGGATGCTGAACCAGCTGAGTCATCTAGCACCCTGGTAACTTTAACCTTTAATTACTGTGCAGAAGCTCTGTCCTTAATGATGCTATTTGCCTTCAAGTCTTCTGTGGCTGACATGAACATGGCCAGACTGGCTGTCTCCGGTTATTATTGCAAGGATGTATCTCTTCTCATTCTCTCCCTTCCAACCTTTCAGTGTTTTCTTGCTTTAGGTGTGTCTCTTCATCACTGGACTGTGTTACAATCCAATCGCCTTTAGCTGGCAAGTTCAATATTTATGTGCATTGGAATAATTGGTATATTTGGATTTGGTGTTATGATTTGTTTTCCTAATATATTTTCTTTTCTAGACTTACTTATTTTTTATTTTTAAAGGTTTATTTATTTTTGAGACAGAGAGAGCACAAGCAGGGGAGGGGGCAGAGAAAGAGGGAGACACAGAATATGAAGCAGGCTCCAGGCTCTGAGCTGTCAGCCCAGAGCCCAATGCAGGGCTCAAACCCAAGAACCATGAGATCATGACCTGAGCCAAAGCAGGAAGCTTAACCAACTGAGCCACCCAGGAGCCCCTTTACTTTCTTTAAAATAAATCCCTTCCTAGGATCAGTATTCATACATTTCCCTGATCCTTGTTCCTAAATCTCATGTCACGGAGACTGTGGGGATGTGCCATTATTCTTAAAGTCCAACTGAGCTGTTTCCAGAGGCAGTCTTTTTGTCTACATATTTATCAAGTTATTTCTCTTTTGTAGATCGAGGTGAAATTCATGCACCATAAAATTAACCATTTTGAAGTAAGTAAATCTACAGCATGTCAAACACTCACAGCATTGTGCAGCCATTATTTCTGTCTCCTTTCAAGTTCTCCCCTTGTTCTGTTCTTTGAGGTACAGATGGTTCCCAACTTATGGTGGTTTGACTTACAATGTCTCTGACTTTATGATGGTGCAAAAGCACTATACGTTGAGTACAAACTGAACTTTGCATTTTGAATTTTGACCTTTTCCCAGACTAGCGATGTGCTGGAGATACTCTCTCATGATGCTGGGCAGTGGCCGTGGCTTCCAGGTAGCCACATGATATCCTGGGTCAACAATCAATACAGTGTCAACCATTCTATCTCCATATAACCACTTTTTCAGTACAGGATGCAGTGAAGTCACATGAGATATTCAACACTTTATTATAAACTGGGCTTCATGGTGGATGGTTTTTCCCAACTGTTGACTCATCTAAGTGTTCTGAGCACTTGTAAGGTTGGTGAGGCTAAGCTGTGATGTTCAGTAGGTTAGGTGTTATAATGCGTTTTCAACTTATGATGTTTTCCATTTACAACGGGGGCATCAGGACGTAACCCCAATGTAAGTCGAGAAATATCTGTATTTTATTAGGTCTCATGCTGGGTTCTAATTTTGTTTAAAAAGAAGAACTCTTTGCACACCCGGCATCTTCTTAAGGAGGTGTGGCTGCCCTTGCCCTCACTCCCTGTCCACTCTGATGTTAGAATAACCATACATCGAATCTGAGGACCAACAGCAGATGAATGTCTCCAGCCCTACCTCATCTGGTTGTGGTGGTTGTCATGAGCTAGGGTTAACCAACTTGGCTTCTTCTAACTAAGAGGAGTCCTGTTCCACTGACTTTATTTTTCAATTTATTTTGGTTTTTAAAATTCACAAACGATTAGGGGGCCTGGTGACTTAGCTGGTTGAGCATCTATCTACCTCCTGATTTTGGCCCAGGTCATGATCTCATGGTTCATGAGGTTGAGCCCTGTATAAGGCTCTGCACTAACAGTGAGGAGCCTGCTTGGGATTCTGTCTCTCCCTCACTCTCTACCCCGCCCCTGCTGTGCTCTCTCTCCCCAAATAAATACATAAATAAATAATACTGTCTGTTTGTTAGAGGTGCTGAGTGCTGGATTTCAAGAAAACCACAATGCCCACTAAAGGTTGTTGCCAGAGCGCTGACTGACTCCCCAGCTGCGTGCATTAGAGTGAGGGTGTGTAATTCCCACACATGGGATGGGACGCTGCTGGGGTCCAGTTCCATCCCGCTCCCCCTCCACCCACATTTCCCCTGTTGCTCTCCAGACATTGCAGTTCCGGAGCATATGTAGAAAGGAGGCAGATGTGAAACGATGGCATTTTGGTCACTAAAATACAGACACACATGCAGTGAAGGGTTTCATTTCAGTTTTCTGTTTGGTGCAGACACCACTTCTCTAATTTGGAGGGGCAGGAATTGGGGGAGGGACACAACATCTCCCAAAGGTTTTGATTGTAGGTGGCAGGTGTGGGTGGGATACACTAGGGCTTCTGACTGCTCTTACCGAGGTGTTTTGGTCAGGGACTCACGCTCTGGTGATAGGCTGACTGATAGCATGAGAGCTTTGTGATTGTGTTTGATTTTTGCAGATTTTTACATTTGGCTTTCTCATCATAAACTTTTTAATCCACTGGAAAGTTGGGAAGGCTGCATCAGGAAACCTGCATAGTTTTTTTTTTTTTTTTTAATGATACTTTGAGGCCTATAGACCCTGGTACCAAGGGCACAGTGTGGTGGTGGGGGTGGCTGGAAGATCATAGAATTGGGGCCTTTCATGAATGAGTGGTGCTTGAAAGTTTGGTGGCACTCATATTGTTCCCAAAGCGTCCATTGGATAAGGGGTCGTAGGGTGACTCTGAAGGGTGTTTTATGTGGAGGAAGGGCCACAATCTTGGTCTCAGCCACCTGGTCAGACATCAATGAAGAGACTGAAGAGAGAGCCCCAGTTACCACCATGTCCTCTGTCCTGTGGCCCAGTCACTGCACAGCCGTGGCCCATGACTTAGCAAGGTCACAGCTGTCCTGGGAGGAGAAACACCAGTGGTTCTAGAAATTCTCTATTCTTTGCAGCTGCTGCAATATGTGTCCCTCCTTCTTCTCCATGGCGGTGGCGGGGGAGGGGGGGTCTCCAGCAGATCTTGTGTATTTGCAGGTCTATCTGAGGTAAGTGGGCAAAGCGACCAAAAAAGAGAGGCAGCTCCGATGACCTGAATTTAATTAATAAGCGTGTTCATTTTACTTCACTTCATTGACATTTTTTCATTGATCTTATCACCACCTGACACATATTTTTATTTGTTTCTCCTACTGAAATACAAGTTTGCCTTTTTCTGCACTGTATCACTATTGCTGAGAACACTGTGAAATAAATTAATAATGAAAAAATTAATATTCATTGCATTAAGGTAGGTCTTTGTCTGGTGGACTAGCTGGCAGTGGTGGGAGAACTTGTTGAGGGAGCCGTAAGTCAAGACTCCCCACGTCCATCCACAACCAGCCCTCTAGCTCCTCCCCCGAAGGATTGAAGAGTGCACTCTTCTAGGCTTGCCGTCCTGTGGGCTCTCTCTCCTGCTCTGAGGAGCCATCTTGCCGAGCCTGTCAGGCAGAGTCAGCCCTGCCCCCAACTCATAGATCTTGGCACACAGTCTGTATCAGAGGAACAGCTTTTGGCTTTGGAGTTGGGATTAACTGGAGCATTACATTTTTGATGGATTTTAAAAATTTTTAATGTTTATTTTTGAGAGAGAGAGAGAACAGAGCAGGAGCAGGAGGGGCAGAGAGAGAGGGAGATACAGGATCCGAAGCAGCTCCAGGCTCTGAGCTGTCAGCACAGAGCCCGACATGGGGATCTCACGAGCTGTGAGATCATGACCTGAACTAAAGCCAGACACTCAACTGACTGAGCTACCGGGTGCCCCCCCTTTAAAAATTTTTTTAATGTTTATTTTTTAGAGAGAGAAAGACAGTGTGAGTGGGGAAGGGACAGTGAAAGAGGGAGACACAGAATACCAAGCAGGCTCCATTTTTAATGGCTTTTTAAAAAACCTAAAGTCTACCCAGGCCTGCCTGAGGGCACACTGCTTTCTTGCACATACCATTTCCTGAGGATTTTTCTGACCATTTGGTGTGGTTTCTGAGCACAGGGAGAAATTCGTTTACATGTGACTTCCCACTTGCTTTAAACTAAAAGCCAGAGGCCAGACTGTGGTGTATCAGTAGGGTCACCCAATCATCCTGGTTTGTGACTATTGTTCCAGTGTAATTTTTAAAAAAGTTTTTAATCTTTATTTATTTGGGGGGGGGTGGAGAGAAAGCACCAGCAGGGGAGGGACAGAGGGAGAGGGAGACACAGAATCCGAAGCAGGCTCCAGGCTCTGAGCACACAGCCCAACTTGGGGCTCGAAATGATGAACCATGAGATCATACCTGAGCTGAAGTCGGAGGCTTAACCGACTGAGCCACCCAGAGGCCCCATGTCCCAGTGCAATCATTAAAGCCCCTCTTTTACTCTTAAGTGGATCCAGTTTGGACAAGAAATTATGTCTCTTCCTCCTCTAAGGCTCTGCATGATCTGCCACCCCTCCCGATGTACTTCTTTGTCCTTATCCCCTATTATTTCCCTGCTTCCTGCTCTGCTGTGGCCACACTGAGCTCCCACTGTTCCTTGAGCTCCTGAATGTCCTCCCCCTGCTCCAGAGTCTCCACAGGAGCTGTTTCTATTTCTGGAACACTCTTCCATGGGTATCTGCATAATAAATTTGTTTAAGTCCTAGACATAGTCTGACCACCCAATGTAAAATTGCAGCCCTCACTTCCTACATCGCTGATCCCCTATTCTGCTCTGGTGTTTCTTACCTCAGTAAGTTACTAGAGCCTTACATGTACCTCATGTCTACTGTTCCTCTTCCCACTAGGAAATGAACTCCATGAGGGTGAGACCTTCCTTCCCCAGAAGGATACCAGAACACCTCACACAGAGTGAGCTTTAGCACATATTTGCTGAACAAATGAGTGAAGGAATGAATGAAACCTTATGTTGTCTGTGTTCTATGTGTTCAAAGACTTGCCAGGTGACAGTCTATCTGTGGAGATCCAAGGTGTTACTAGCTGGGGATGACTTGTTAGTTTGTCTCTAAACTGGATAACCTTTTCATTTTTACTCCCCAGAGGAGCTGGAACTTTTCCACATCCTAGGACCTGGCCATTTTATCACAGACCAGTTTAGGGGAAATTTGGAAGAGAGGCGGGTCTTTCTGATCCCTAGAAATGACCACACAGAAGCAACTCTCTTATTTTATCTAATAGGGAAAGCCAGCAGAAATGGTACTAAAAAGTAAGGGAAAAAAAAAGGTATCAATGTCAGCATAATGCCATGAGGTTTATGGAGCTCTCTCAATCCCACTGTCAAATTGAACCCTCATCGGACCACTTCCTGTTATCCCTCTTTAGTTCAGGTGGAAAAATAGCCAGAGAAAATAATGACTTCCTGTATGATATATGGCTAGTTCAATGGCAGAGTGGTGAAGTGGCAGTGACGTCACACTCCTGGTTTAGTACCACACTGTCTGAGGTCCCTTTCTAACTTCTATCAGGACACCTCTGCATTATTGTGCCTTCTGCGGTCTTTGGGAAAGTGTACAAGACACACAGCATGTCATGAACCCAGGGTGTGAGAGGACTTCGTCCGGTTCCGGGATGGACACCAAGGGAGCGAGGTCATGGGCATTTCCCACCCAGATGCAAATGGACGTTTTATGCAAGGTTTTCACAAGAAACAGAAGAAGACTCTTATGACATTTCGCAGGCCCCTCCCAGTGTCTTTCTACTCTCAGAACCATGACAACCACACACACAATAATAATAAGAGTTACCAGGTGTAAAGCACTGTGTGTTGTGAACTATCCTATGTGCACTGCATGTGTTAATTCACTTATATCTTACATCAACTCTGTGTAGTATGATTATTAGCCCATTTCTCATAAAAGGTCTTAAAAGCACACTGGAGCTGGGGTGCCTGGGTGGCTTAGTCGGTTAAGCATCCGACTTTCGCTTGGGTCATGATCTCGCGGTTCGTGGGTTCGAGCCCCGCATCGGGCTCTGTGCTGACTGCCACCTCAGAGCCTGGAGCCTATTTCAGAGTCTGTGTCTCCCTCTCTCTCTGACCCTCCCCTGCTCATGCTGTCTCTCTCTCTCTCTCCTAGAAAAAAAAAAGCACACTGGAACCCATCTCACAGCTAGAAATTGGTAGACATGGTAGACAGGGAATTTCAACCCACTTGGCCCATGCATGCTCCAGAAAAGTGCCTGCCGTCCAATAGAAATATAATGCAAACTGCATGTGTAGCTCTTTGAAACAAATTTTTTCATGTTTATTTTTGAGAGAGAGAGAGGGACAGAGCACAGGCATGGGAGGAGCAGACAGAGAGGAAGACACAGAATATGAAACAAGATCTAGGCTCTGAGCTGTCAGCACAGAGCCTGATAGGAGGCTCTAACCCACGAACCCTGAGATAATGACCTGAGCTGAAGTTGGACACTTAACTGACTGAGTCACCCAGGCGCCCCACCACATGTGCGCTTTTAAGTTTTCTAGGAGTTACATTAAAAAGTGAAAAGAAACATCCATTTATACACGTAGGGGCTATTCTGCTGAGTGAAATAAGTCAGGGAAAGACAAATACTGCATGATATCAGTCTCCAGTGCAATCTAGAAAGCAAGCAGACAAGAACAGAAACAGACCCATCAGTACAGGGGACAAACTGGTGGCGGCCAGAGGAGGGGGATGGGAAGAGAAGGGCAAAATAGGGGAAGGGAAGTGGGAGGTATGGCTTCCAGCTATGGAATGAATACATCACAGGGATGGAAGGCACGGCATAGGGAACATAGTCAGTGGTGCTGTAATAGCAATGTATGGTGTCAGATGGTGGCTACACTCCTGGGGAACATGACATAATGGATAGAGATGTGCCATCGCTATGCTGTACCCTTGAGACTAATGTAACATTGTGTGTCAATCATGCTGCACTAATAAATAAGTCAATGTAGAAAGAAACAAAAGAAGCCAATTTTAATAATGTGATTGATTTAACCCAATATATCAAAAAATTAATACTTTGACATACAGTCATTAAAATCATTCATATGATAGTTCACATTTTGGTACTAAGTCTTCTAAGCATCGTGTGCATCTCACTCTTTGAACCCATCTCAAGGTTGGATTCTAAAGTTTAATCAGAAATACTTAATCTGTATTCAAATTTCATTAAATGTATGGTTTGAAAAGTAGTTTACATATTCGTTATTTCCATCATATGCCAAGTATTCCAGTTCCCAGATCAAGTACAGGTTTTTACATTAAAATTAAATACAGTGTAAAATTCAGCTTGCCTACTGCACATGTGGAAGGTTCCATTGCCCGTGTGGCTGGTGGCTGCTGTGCAGGACTTTGGGCTCCCAGGACTGCACCCCTGATGCCAGACTGCTCTGAATTCTGGGAGAGCCTCCCCTTTGCCACTGTGGCTCAGCCCCTACTTCCCCATCCCTGAGCAGCTCCTACAATCTTCTCTTCCTGAGCTTTTCAGATCTTCTGACATTCGGCCCAGAATCCCCAACTTTGTCTTTAACATTAACATCAAACACCCTGAAATGTCACATATCCTCACATCATGCTTGGAGAAAACTGAACAACATCATAAAACTAACAGACAACTATGTCAGTTTTCCCTGTTAGCTCTGCTTAACATAAAAGAGCATTCAGGACGAGGTGGGACCGTCTCTCACCCGCCCAGGGTGGAAATAATAGCTAGATTAGATTGCATTTCAGAGCCTCTGCTTAATGAGGCTCCAAAATAGCTCCTTTGATTATGACCGAAACTCCTGCACAGCCTCTCAGCATCGGTGCGGGTGAATTTGGGAGAGAGAGAGGATTGGAAAGAAATGGAAAAGAAGATGTGGCACCTTTCCGATCCAGTGTTAGGGAGAAAGTCCTTGCCTTTTTGTAGCGAAGAGGGCAGAAAACAAGGAGAGTGGAGAGAGCTGTCCAGCACTTGGAGTGTGGCTCATATAACTAATTTTAGGAAATGCTAATTTTACTGTGATTTGATCTTACTCAGTTTTAAGTTCAAACAGCCACATATGGTCGGGGCACCTGCCCTGGAGGGCACACAGAGCTCTGCGAGGCGAGGGACCATGGCCCCTCTTCTGCTGTAGACCCCCACCCCCAAGCTATATGCGGTTGATCCCTTCTGTGGTGAGATGGGGGCTGAATATGAGAAACTTCTGTTTCATGGGACTCGGGCATCTGTGCTGAGGAGCTCAGGAGAATGCAGTCACTACCGGGTGTGCAAAAGGTCCTCAGACGTGAGCTCACAAAGCTGCAAGGGCCCCAGGTAGGCAAATTCTTGATAGAAGATGCTTATTCTGCTTTTGCTCTGAACATTAGGAGATGGTCTTTATTTTTTTTATTAAAATGTTTTTAATGTTTATTTTTGAGAGACAGAGTGTGAGCAGGGGAGGGGCAGAGAGAAAGGGAGACACAGAATCTGAAGCAGGCTCCAAGCTCCAAGCTGTCAGCACAGAGCCTGATGTGGGGGTCGAACTCATGAACCGTGAGATCATGACCTGAGCCGAAGTCAAATGTTCAACCAACTGATCCACCCAGGCACTCCAGAAAAACAAAGGCTGTCCCTCTCTGGAATGGATTGCTACCTCAGAGGGAGAGGACATGTCTTCTATTTGTCTTTTGCTCTTGTGCCTATCGTTTAGGAAATAGAAAATGTATTTTCCAATGTAGTGATGTGAGCTAATGGGGTTTGAGCCATACAACAAGCACTAATCTAAGTGACTTATATGCATTCATTTGTGTGACCCTGAAGTTCCACTATTATTTCCATTTTACAGGTAAGGAATTAAAACATGAGATAAGTGATTTGTTCAAGGTCACAGCTGATGCAGCAAAGTGCAGGAATGGGGTTTGAACCAGGCATTGCGGTTTCCTGGACAATCACTGGTTCTCTCTCCCTCTACTGAGCCCACCTCTAAGAGGTTTGCCGTGGCTGTGACATTGTGTGTGTGCATGCGGGGTGAGCCTCTCGCAGACGGTGGACTTGTGCTCAGCCTTGCAGGTGAGGAGCTGGATGAACACGGCACGGGCCAGCGGAACTAAAGTCAAGGGGGAAAGAATTCGCCTTGGAATTAGAGCCTCTGGTTTCGTACTACTGAAGTGTTGGGAAATATTACTTATTTCATTTGGTTATTGAGACCGCATAAAACATGTATGTAGATGGGCTTTATAAAGCGTAGAAGAGGATGGATATCAAAGAATCTAAAATACTGGCCCACTGGTCATTAAGGGATGCCAGATCTCGGTTACTGGACTTAGTGGTTTACCTACGATTTGGGCAGAGTTTTGAATTTTTTATATCCTGCAGTTCAAGGATTCATCCTTTTCAAGCATGAAAGAGAGGCCTGAGGGCTTTCTTGTAATTTCAGATTTTGTCTTAGAGTTGTCCTAATATCAGAGCAACCAAACGTCTGGGAAATGACCCCGATCACAAACAGCAAAGAGATTCAAGAAGAAAGGGATAATTTTGTTTATGTCCCTAAAGGCCGGTGCAGCCAGTCAGGGCCGGTCCGGGAGATGGAAGGCACCTGCGTCCCGGGTCTGTATCGCGCATGCGCACCGCTGAGATTCCAGCTAAGACCCGAGTGAGGGTCCCTCCGTGTGTCTCCCTGAGCGTGCTGCGTGCTGTTCTGGTCGTGCTCACATCTCATGGAAGAGCTAGAAGGTCATGGACATGATGCCGAGTGCGGGAGGCAGCCTTACGGAGCAATAATTTTAAAATGTCTCTTCAAGCTGGAAAAGGACACTTTTCCGTCAAAATCCGTAAAAGTCAAAATCATAAACCCATAAAAATCCATAAAATCCATAAACAACGTTTGCAGTGAAAAGTAAATGACAGTTTATTAGATCCTGATGAGTATTCCCTGGCTGTACGTGGCACAACCGACCATGATTAGGGTCACACCGTGAGCTACCTTTGTGCTGTGAGATGTTGGCACATTACCCTACTCCTCTTCACAACATTCCTGCAAAGTGGGCATTACACCTTTCTTTACAGATAAGACTCAAGCTAAGAAATATACCAAAAGCCCAGAGCTAGTGGCTGGAAGGATGTGTTTTGTTGGTTTTCAGTAGGTTTCACACCTAGCTCAGAGCCCAACGTGGGGCTTGAACTCACCGCTCTGAGATCAAGACTTGGGCTGAGACCAAGAGTCGGATGCTTAACCGACTGAGCCACCCAGGTGCCCCCTGGAAGGATGTGAAGTTATGTGAAAGTTGTAGAGTCCCTGCTCTTTCCTCCACACCCTCTTGCCTGCCTGAGTCTCAGGTGAGAAGCCTTGGGTAACCAGTTTGGGGAGATCTCTCCAGCACACAGTAACACTGGGGGTGGACAGCAGCAGAAGGCTCACGAGGTACACAAGTCAGCTTAGGGTGTATCAGGGACCAGCACCCTTTCAGTAGTAGAGGTTTCTTAGAGCCAAGAGCTATTCTACCAAGAGAAGTTCCAATGTTGTGAATGCTAATGGAGGGAGAGTTTCCAAACATGCACAGGTGTGATGTGATGGCTCGTATTTTATTGAGATTTAATATGTGAAACCCTGGTCCAAATTCTGTTTTCTCCACAGTTTCTTCTCAGTTTGGCCAATTCGATCACTGTAATAGCCCTGATTTGAACATGAACATCTATAGCCATCAGTTGAAGGACAAATCCAAGGTGTGGCATTTTCCTTTTTGATGTTCTTACCTCCTTTTTTTAGGTAATTCTTTTCTTTAATTAATTTTTTAAATCTTTATTTATTTTTGAGAGAGAGAGAGCGTGAGCAGGGAGGGGCAGAGAGAGAGGGGGAGACACAGAATCCGAAACAGGCTCCAGGCTCTGAGTTGTCAGCACAGAGCCCGACGCGGGGCTCTAACTCATGAACCGTGAGATCATGACCTGAGCTGAAGTCGGATGCTTAACCGACTGAGCCCCCCAGGCGCCCCTGGGAATTCTTGAGAATTGTACAGTATACAGTGTGGCCAATTAAGTTATTAAAATTTTAAATCCTTCTCGCTATTACAGATTTCCAGGCATCCATTATGACATTTTAAGAGTAGGTCTTTCTACTTCAACGCAAGTGTGGTACTTAGAAAGCTCGAGTTACAGACACTTTGGACATCAGAGGAACCAGGTACCTTTCAATATGAGCCATAAAGGAGGAGGACAAATGAGGTGAGGCTTATAGTGGAGCCTGGGAACATAGAGGGAGCTATCGCGTGGACAGTGGCCTGCAGGGCCTGAGCCCTCTTGTCTGCCTCTCTCTTCAGAGCCCTGGGCACAGACAGAGCTCGTGGCTCAGCTACGTCCCCACCGGCTGAGGCAAAACAGAGCACAGGCAACCGCCACCATTTGATTGGCATGGACCCTCACAGGGACCACTGCTCTCCATCCAAGACCTAGTTTGGGAAACAATGGGATTATTTTCCAAATCCTATAGGATGTGGGGGCGCCTGGGTGGCTTAGTCAGTTAAGCGTCCGACTTTCGCTTAGGTCATGATCTCGCGGTTTGTGGGTTCGGGCCCCGCGTCCGGCTCTGTGCTGACTGCCAGCTCAGAGCCTGGAGCCTGTTTCAGTCTGTGACTCCCTCTCTCTCTGACCCTCCCCTGCTCACGCTGTCTCTCTCTCTCTCTCTCTCCGAGAAATAAATAAACATATTTAAAAAAAAAAATCCTATAGGATGTGGAGGCAGAAGACACAGGGAAGTCCAGAGTTTTCCACCCTTTGAATTAGATTGATTCAATATATTACGTTAGATTAGAAAACATATGTGACAAAACACCACTCTTCCCATGACTACAGGAACCCCTAGCCAGTGAGGAACATGGTCTGAAAGGCTTGTCATGGAAGGGTTGCATGCTTGTCTTTCTGGACGGTGGATTGGGAGTGTTGGTTTTTTGCTACTTTGGTTTGGTGACATTTTCTGATTTTCAGTCATGACTCAAATTCCTTTTGTAATAACAGCAGAAAGAAAATGGCATGAGCTTAATGAAAGAAATAATAATGTTCAAATTGCTTTTGTAATAACAGCAGAAAGAAAATGGCATGAGTTTAATGAAAGAAATAATAAAATAATATTTTGATATGCAGGTGGCTTTACTTTTGTTTTCTAGCATAAATAGTCTAGGACAAGAATAAGTGGCTGAAAATAAATTGGACTTACAAACCCAAAAGGTAGAGTAAAATCTTTAATTTTGGAAAAATTCTTTCTTTCTATAGTTCATTTATTTTTGAGACAGAGAGAGACAGAGCATGAGCGGGGGAGGGGCAGAGAGAGAGAGGGAGACAGAATCTGAAACGGGCTCCAGGCTCTGAGCTTCCAGCACAGAATGTGATGCGAGGCTCGAACCCACTAACCACGAGATCATGACCTGAGCCAAAGTTGGACACTCAACAAACTGAGCCACTCAAGTGCCCCTGGAAAAACTATTTAAAAAGAGAAAACATTAGGGTGCCTGAGTGGCTCTGTTGGTTAAGCATCCGACTTTGGCTCAAGTCATGATCTCATGGTTCAAGAGTTTGAGCCCCGCGTCCAGCTCTGTGCTGACAGCTCAGAGCCTGGAGTCTGCTTCAGATTCTGTGTCTCCCTCCTCTTTACCCCTCCCCCATTCATGCTCGGTCTCTCAAAAATAAATAAAAAACATTAAAAATAAAAAAATGAAAACCTTTCTAAGTAGCTGCAGGAGAGTGTTATGGTGTGTCATGCTATCAATGCTTAAAAAAAACATTGAGAACACTTGATTTTTCAAAATTATTAAATACTGCATACATACACATGGCACCTACTTAAGATGCCAATGGCATATGAGCACACACAATAAATATCTATGTGCCTGTCACCCGATTATAAAATACAGTATTACCCTTATTTCTGAAACACCCTGATTGTTTCTCCAGTCCCACTTACCTCCTGCTCCCCTGAAATAACTACTGTCTTGAATTTTGTGTGTTTTTATCCCTTTGCTTTTCTTTAAAGTTTTGTTTTGATACATATTATTTAATTTGTATATTTTTAGATTTCAAATAAATGGAATAGTATTATATACGTTCTTCCACAACTCACTAAGATTCATACATGTTATTGTGACTGCAGATCTTCTCACAGTTGTATAATATTCCACTATATGAATGTATGGATATACCACAATTTATTTCTCCATTCAACAGTTGGTTACTTTTTTTTTTTTTTTTTTTTGCTTTAGCAAACAGTGCTGCTAAAAAGCTTCCCTAGGACTTTCAGTGCTGTGCTGTAGGATAGGTGTATCTTTAAACTTGAAAAGTAATGATTATTTATAAACATACATCTGATAAGGGTTAATATCATAAGGAGCTCATACAACTCAAGAGCAAAAGAACAAATACTCCAATTTCAAAATGGGCAAAGAACCTGAACAGATATTTTTCCTAAGAAGATATTCAGATGGTCAACAAGTGCATGAAAAGATGTTCAACATCACTAATTCTTCAGAACATGCAAATTAGAAGGATCATCATCAGGAAGACAAGAGGTTACAAGTGTTGGTGAGGGTGTGGAGAAAAAAGAACACACTGTTGGTGGGGATGTAAATTGGTGCAGCCACTGTGGAAAACAGTCTGTGTGGGGGTCCTCAAAAAACTAAAAACAGAACTACCATGTGAACCAGTGACTCCACTTCTGGGTATAAATTTGAAGGAAATGAAATCACTGTCCGGGAGAGATACATGCACCCCCATGTTAATTGCTGCATTCTTCACGAAGGCTAAGACATGAAAACCACCCAAGTGTCTGCCGATAGATGAGTGGATAAAGATGTGGTATAGATATACTATGGAATATTATGCAGCCATAAACAGGACATTCTACTATTTGAGGATGGACCTGGAGGGCATTAGGCTAACTGAAGTAAATCAGAGAAAGAAATACTATTGGATCTCACTTACATGTTGGATCTGAAAAAAGCCCGACTCCTAGTAATAGAGGTCAGATGTGTGGTGCCCAGAGGCAGGGAGTCAGGGCTGGGGGAATTGGGTGAAGGTGGTTAAAAGGCACAAATTTGCACTTATACAATAAAAACATTCTGAGCCCGTAATGTACAGCATGGTGACTATGGGTCACAATACTGTATTGTGTATTTGAACATTGCTGAGAGAGAGCTTAAAAGTTCTCCTTACAAGGGAAAATATGGTAACTATGTGAGGTGATGGGTGTTATTGACTTATTGAGGTCATCATTTCACAATACATACGAATATCAAATCATTATGTTACATGCATTAAACTTAAAAATATTATGTCAATTATATCTTTGTTTCAAGTTTATTTACTTTAGAGAGATGGAGAAAGCGGGGGAGAGGCAGAGAAAGAGAATTCTCTCTCTCTAGAGAATCCCATGCAGGCTCTATGCTGTCAGCACAGAGCCCTATGTGGGGCTCGAATTCACGAACCATGAGATCATGATCTGAGCTGAAATCAAGAGTTGGATGTTTAACCAACTGAGCCACCCAGGCATCCTGTCAATTATATCTTAATAAAACTCAGGGGAAAAAACCCAAATTAATAGATAACGCCACATTATGCTCCAAGCACGATGTGTGGAAGTGTTACCACCTGCAGTCACAAGGTTTTCTGTGTAGCCATACCCTCACCAGTATTCAGATTAATCAGACCTGTATTTGCGTCTCTGCTGATTGGGAAACACAGCTTCACTAAGGTTTACACGTTCATGTCCTTGATGACCTGTACTGAGCTCAAACAGCCTCTCATGTGTGAGCCTGTCAGCCGGGTTTCCTCCTGCGCCGAGTGCCTTCCACACCCTTTGCTCATTTTTTCTGTTGACTTGTATTACCACCTTCTTAGAGATTAATAGCACCTCTCTGTACGTTCTGCACATGAATTCTTTGTCCGTTACGGGCATGCACACATCTTCTTCCAGTTTCTGGCTTGCTCTTCCCACTTTCTCTGATATGTTTTAATTAACAGACAGTCTCAATTTTAATGTAATATAATTTATCAACTTCTTTTTGGTGTTCATTCTGGATTGTTACGGTTTCACTGCTGTGAAACTACTGTTTATGTTTTCTTCTAAAAGCATTACGACTCTGTCTTTCTTAAGTTTTCAGTCCACTTAAAACTGATTGGTGTGTATTGCTTCCTGTTTGTTTCATGTGGAAATGAGCACCTTACTTAACACAGTTCTTCTGGTCAGATACGCACTTACACACATCAGATTTTTCACGTTCCCTAACTTAACTTGGTGAAAATGGATTTTGCCAATTTCTGGTGCATATTTTTTCTAGTCCTTTTAGGTTATTTGAGATTTCTATTGTGCTAACCAATATACGCAAGCTTCCCTTCCTTGTGTTTTCAAACACGTGTTTAGTATTTTCTGCAGCTCTGACTGAATGACAAACAGCTTGATCGGGATGGAATCCAGTGGCACGCCCCTGCAAATTGTTTTTCCAGACTGAATTCTCTTCACCAGTCAAAACTCTAGATGTGCAACCTTTTAAAGCAAATTCACTAATCAGTATTATGAATTTATTTTCTTCTAGGTCATCTGTTGCAAAGATTGAATCCAGTTTTCTCCCCAGAATCTGATGTGCCTGACACCATCATTCCACTGACCTTCAGGAAGTTCAAGGGCCTTTGAATGCTCTCTAGCCGGGAGGAGCTGAAGTCCCATGCGTTACTCTGTGGAATTGTACATGCCACCACTAATAGTTTTTTCCATTTGTAAATGACATGGAGGGGTGCCTGTGTGTGTGAGAGAGAGCATCTTTCTAATATTTTATTTATGCAGAAGTAGACTAGTATTTGGTTAAAATTTTAGGTCTTGGAGGAGAGCTACTTGGGATCAAGTTCTTACGCCTCTACTTTATCTTTGTGACATGTGGCAGGAAACCTCATCTCTTCACCTCTTAGTTTCTCCAGCTGAACATGGATGCCAGAACTGTTCCCATCTGTGGGCCTGTGGTTGGACCTGGAGAATTTCCCCGAAATGGCATGAAGGTGCACCCTCTCCCCCTCAGATCCCTGACATGGGCTGCCTGTGTCCCCAGCCCCCACATTCTCCCCTCCCCCAGAAGAGAATGTCCACCTGCTCCCGTCTGATGGTGAGGGGCGGTGGAGAATGGATCCAGTCTCTAATGGATGTCATTGTGGGCATGTTTTGTTGGGACTGAAACTGCTATGTGCTGTCACCAGGCCTTGCTGCATGTATATTCATGGCACTTAAGTCATCTAGTAACAATGACACATGGTAAACTAGCTCCTACATCACCTTCTCCTCGACACCATTTTGGTGGCTATTCTGTGTGTTCAGGTAATGTTTTCATATTTTACTGTTAAAATTGTGTTTGGGGACGCCTGGGTGGCTTAGTCGGTTAAGCGTCTGACTTTGGCTCAGGTCATGATCTCACATTCTGTGGGTTCGAGCCCTGCGTCGGACTCTGTGCTGACAGCTAGCTCAGAGCCTGGAGCCTGTTTCAAATACTGTATCTCCCTCTCTTTCTGCCCCTCCCCTGCTTGCACACTGTCTGTCTGTCTCTCTCTCTCTCTCTCTCAAAAATAAACATTAAAAACATTATGTTAGGATGGATAGCCATTTATTCAAGTTTGAGTTCACATGTGGGTTTCCTAAGTTAAATACTGGCAAGTGGATTGCGAGGCTAAGATCATTTGCTTTCCCTTTTCAAGAATCTTTATTTAAATTCATTGTAAGATCCAGACTAATCTACAGATTTCATGTCAATCATTTCCCTCCTTAGTTTGTGAGTTAGAAGCAAGGCCGTCTTCAGGATGTGCATGTCTTTGGACAAAGCACCCTCTTGGCTTCCCTGCCTCTGTCATGTCACACAGCTCCAGAGACACCATCCACTTTCCATTCTATGTGCCCCATGTGGCCTGAAGCCTCCCTTTGTGGCAGAACATTTTTACAGGTGAGATGGACTTAAAGGTCCACCTCTTTAAGACGAACTTTTCAATGGACAGGGACAAAGTCACTTCTTTTGGTTTGGAAATTATAGGCATTTCGATGAGCACACCACACACACACACATGCCCCACTTTACATTTCAGACTCTAAGTTACTTTCCAAGTAAAAGGATATGCAGAGAGGAAACCTTGAGCTGATTGCCTTGATTCACGCTATCCAGATTGCTCCCTGTGCAGAGATAATGAGGCTACATGCAATGATTGTATCTTACAAGTGTATAGTTTTATTCATTGTCCTTGGTGACCTGCTGTCTGCCCTCAAGCATGCAAGGCAGTCTTGTGACTTGGGAACCTTCAGGGATCACAGGAGTTCCCCCCCCCACACCTTCCCCAGAGGGCACAGTGGGAAGGAACCCAGCCTCTAACAAGAAAATGGAAAAGCGGTGGTACTGTGCACTGACTCTGCCCTGCTTTTTTCGGAGGTCCTGAAGCCACATATGGCAACAATCCCTTTGAAGAAAAGCTTTCCTGTCCTCCACAACTGTGAGACCAAGAATGACTGAATGTAGAAAATTTAACTTTTATATCATAATTTCTTTCTACTGTATTACATTACTTTATCTTGTACCGAATATTTTTGGTTGCCTTCTTAACTTCACCCTTTCCTCAGGACATCACAAGCTGAGTTCTATAAAACTTAAGATACAGGGGCTCTTGGGTGGCTCAGTCAGTTAAGCATCCAACTTTAGCTCAGGTCATGATCTCGCAGTTTGTGAGTTCAAGCCCCGTGTAGGGCCCTGTGCTGACACCTCAGAGCCTGGAGCCTGCTTCAGATTCTGTGTCTCCTCCTCTCTCTGCCCCTCTCCT
Organism: Crocuta crocuta; assembly: GCF_008692635.1. NCBI lineage: Eukaryota > Metazoa > Chordata > Mammalia > Carnivora > Hyaenidae > Crocuta > Crocuta crocuta. Next base: position 5,781,952 of record NW_027529438.1, read on the forward strand.
GTTCATGTTCTGTCTCTCTCCATCTCTCAATATTAAATAAATATTAAAAATAATTTTACAAAGCTTAATATTCGGACTCAGACTTCTTACTTAACCAATTTGTCTTTGCTGATTTCACAGCCTGCGCTTCTGTTTGAAGAAGAAACTAGAAGGAAGGAAGGTTAGTGGGAAACTATTCCAGAAGAGCTCAAGCCTTTGAGGCCGAGAGCCTTCATGCCTATCTGGTTGAGTAGAGTGTTTCCTGGTGAATGTGTTTAGCATCCACTGAAAAGAGAGCTTCACCCCAAAAAACGATCAAAAATCACTGTCCCAGTGGTTTTCTAGAGGTGAGCCTTGCCTTCCCGTGTTTGATGCTGACACTGGCAGAAGGACCCGAGTCCGGAATCACACCTGGGAACACCAGATGCACAGCTCAAGGGAAAAATAAAACAAACACATAACTTCACACAACCTTGTAGGAAAGACAGTGAGAGTTTTCACAACGCGGATTTAAGGTAAACTTTTGGACTCGGCCTGGAGTGGTCACCAAAACATGTAACGAGCCCCTTTTACTTAGAGATGAAAACACCGAAGGTCAGGGAAGTCAAGTGGCATGAAGGCCATTACAAAGTCATGAAATGTGAAGCCACTGCCTACTTCTGCAGTGGCTGCAGAAGAAAGGCTCATTCCCCGACGTCCAGTCATGTATTATGTCTACTTTCCGGCAAGTGCTCTTCGGTAAACACCTTCCTGCTGTGCTCCTGGCTTTATTGTAGGAGGCCGTATTTGTAAACACGATGCAACTGGAGCTGAATGTTGGCTTCGGTCGGTTCTCCAGGAAGCAGACAAGACTTGCCGGGGGACGGCTCTGGGCAGGTGCGCTGGGGAGGCCCTGGAAGGAGGAACGTGGGCAGACCAGGCAGAGGGCGAGGCGTGTGGCGGTGTGGCTGTGACAGGGGCCTCGGCCAGGCTCCCTGGGCTCCCTGGAGTCTGGATGGCTGGGACTTTGAGCCTCTGTTAGACCCCTGGTGGCAGACTGCCTCGGGGCGGGGGAGGGGGTACACCCTGCGGCAGGCAGCTTCTTTGGCTCCCCCCGCGGGCAGCTAGTCCCAGTGCTGTGGTCATGGGCTCCGCAGCCGGCTGGCTGCAGCCTCCAGACAGTCCCTGCCGTGATCTTGTGATTCAGGGGCTCCGGGAAATGGCTGCTACAGGGATTAAATAACAAGGCTGAGGGGCCTGTGTCTTGTGTTGCAGTTCGCTGTCCTGAGAGCACAGGGAGGAAATTAGGAAGTGTCTTCGTAAGGAAGAGCCAGATGGGGGAGACTGAGCAGGGAAGCCTGGGTGTCGTGGGGCTGGACGAACAACCCCCAAACAGCGGCCTCTCTGTGTCTCCCACCTCCTCCTCACTGTTCGTTCTCCTTGGGTAGAGTTGCACTTCTGCTCGCTGCCACCGGGCGGCAGTGTTGTGCAACTGTAGCAGCAGGTGGTCCGGCTTCACAGGCTGGAGCTCAGACCCCATTTCCACCCTGTTCACTGGTCACGTAACACCCCCCAACCTCCATTACCTCATCTAGAAAACAGGGATAGTAAATTTGCTTACTTTGCATGGATGTTGGGGAATATTGATTGAAATAATACTTGCAAGCACCTAGATGAGTGGCTCAGAAATAGCTGGTCGCTCAGGCCAGAAGGTGCTATGGAAACCTGGTCCAACCCGAATGTGTGGTGATCCTTAGCAGGTTTTCTTAAGAAGGATGCTGTGTTTTCTTTGACTACAAGATGGAGGTGGGAAGGGACACGGAGTGGGTCGGGTGACAGGCTAAAATCCGGCTTGAGAATGGAGAGAAACTTAAGAACAGCTACTGTTAGGGGCACTTGGGTGGCTCACTCGGTTAAGCAACTGATTTCAGCTCAGGTCATGATCTCACGGTTCGTGGGTTCGAGCTCCACGTCGCGCTCTGTGCTGACAGCTCAGAGCCTGGAGCTGCTTCAGATTCTGTGTCTCCCTCTCTCTGTGTCTTCCCTGCTCACGCTCTCTCTCTCTCTCTCTCTCAAAAATAAATAACATTAAAAAATTTTTAAATATTTTTAATGTTTATTTGAAAAAGTGGGGAGGAGCAGAGAGAGAGGGAGACACAGAATCTGAAGCAGGTTCCAGGCTGTGAGCTGTCAGCACAGAGCCCGACGTGGAACTCAAACTCAAACTGTGAGATCATGACCTGAGCCGAAGTCGGACGCTTGGCTGACTGAGCTCCCCAGGCACCTCAAGAGCAGCTACTTTTAAGCATCAATATGTAGGAAAAAGGCTGCAGCTGGTGTTTGGCCAGCACAGTGTCATTGACCTCAGTGCTGGGTGTAGGAACAGCATTTGCCTCTTGGGAGGTGTATGCTTTGGGACTGAATTGGGAAAACCAGGCTGAGGCTGTAGGTCATGCCCTTGATGTCGTGAGCCATTAGACACCAGGCTCCCAGCGCCTGCGCACCTCCATCCATGAAAAAGTATCCTGGCCTCAGGGCTAGGAGATAGAGGCTCCAGGCATCAGAGGTGCAACTTGTGTGTTGTACACACAGACATGACTCCATCTGCTGGGGTCAATTACATCCCCTCCCGAGGGTCAGTGGAAGTCTGATCATGTCAAAACGACCCTGTGCTTTTTTCTGTCCCGTCCCCTCTTCCCGCCCTCCTGATGTCCTGGTGAGGGGCGCTCTTCCATCTTATCACAGGCTGCATTCACTCTTTACATCATTTCTATTTTCCCTCAGCGGTAACTCAGAGATAGGAGAGGAGCAGGAGAGACCTGGGATCAAGGACCATCTGGCCCTGCTGACGTCTGTCCATGTGACTTGTCACTTGTCAGATTCAAAACTCGAGTCTCCAGAAGGAAGGAAAAGCCTGGGGTTGCCTTTCACAACATGCCCGTGCTATGACAGATTCTCATCGTTAAAAACCCATTAATGCAAGATTAATATAAATGTTGGGATTTAAATACCCAACTCCCCGTTCTGCTCCCCTGTTCTTGTCTCAGCACAGGATGGTTCCTTCAGACAGGCTTCCCAGGGGGTGTTGAAAGGGGAACTTAGCATTCCCCTTTATGCTGATCACAGGTATGGTGATCATTTTTATTCATGAAAAATAAATATTTTTCCAGCTGCCATCACCCCCACTCTCACCGGCTATATTGGTAGTTGTCCGTGTGAATGGCCTTGGCTGGGTGTGGGGCCGAGGAGGAGGGCAGAGCTGCAGAAGACCGTGGGGGCTGGAGCCTTGCCCGCCGGGAGAGTGGAGGCTCCATCCACAGGAGGGGTCAGAAGGCGAAGTACAGAGAGTCACAGATCGTCGCTGATTCCGGGTTTGCTGAGGTTGGGTTTTTCATCCCACCCCTGGATGGAAAAGGCCAGCATGACTGTGTGAATGCACACCTTGTGCTTTCAGGTGGGGGGCAGGCTTGGCCAGCTGGGGGTGGGGGTATTTTTTATACACAGTACATGGGTATGGCATATTTCACAAATTTGCCTTGAAGTCTTACGATATTCCAAAAGAAAGTGCTGACTTTATTTTTTGCTTTTGTTTTTCAACAGAATAGATTTCGTTTCTGCCCCTACAAAGTTGACATTTCAGTGACTAAGGCAGAAAAGACATTGGGCCTCATAAATCAATATGGTGACCGTGATAATGCTGATAGTAGTAGTAACAGACGGCGTTGTTTGTGGAGAGCGCGGATTTGCTGGTTCCTTGGCTTGGTGCTTTAAGTGCCTCAACTCTAATATTGAGAGCGCCTGTGTGGAATTGGTGCTCTAGGCCTTTGGCATGTTAAGAGACTGGCCCGAGGTCACACAGTCAGGGGGTGGGGCACGACTTTTAACCCATGCAGCGTGGGGCCAGTGCTAGGGGTGAGGTTGCCATTTGAGAAGTCCTGGCTGTGCTGGGGATGAACCAGAGGGTCTCGCAAGCTGGAGTGAGGCTGGCAGGACTTGAATGAAATACAAGGAGGTGAGTGGGAATTAGATGGATGCAGGACGGTGAGATGGGGGGCCAGGTGCGCTGGGGTCCAGGGCTGTGGGGAAAGGCCTGAGCACAGGGCACCGGGAGGAGGTGGCAAGGGGAACAGAAAGGTGACCACACACCCCAAACGCAAGTCCCAAGCTCATGAAGAATGGGCACTGAGACCGCAGGCAAATATGTAGGATGCAGGGGCATGGACAACGTTAGGATCTACTCTCAGGCGGACCTTGGCCTCGCCTGTGCGGACCTTTACCTGGTGTGGGTCAGTGCGCGGTGAGCCGGCACGAGCAGAGCAAACAATTATGTGACTCTTCGTGGAAGGGTCTGCTGGGTTTCAACCTCATCCTTCTGGAAACTGGCCTCCAGGACTCCAGGAAGTCCCCTTGCCAATGCTTGGCCCTGGGCCCGATGGCTCCTGGCCCTGTCCTGGCTCTTGCGCTGTTTTCTGCCACCACCTGCCGCTGGAATCATTACCTGGAGTCCCAATGATGGGCTCGCTTCAGCATCTCCAATCACATGCCTCACAGGGTCCTTAAACCCAAGGTCCCTCCGCCTACCCCAGGGACTCATGCACCCCCTTTCTGTGTGATGAGCCCCTCATTATGGGTTTACAGCAGACATCTGCCATGCTTGTGGGTGGCCCTGGCCAACCTCTTTTACAGAATTTGCATACAGTAAGTTCACCTAGGCATTCAGAAGCCAAACCCTCAAGCACTCTCACAGCCCGAAAGCACCCCCAGGGGCGGAGTTTCGCAGGGGCAGATGACGTTTGGATGTCATCACCGCGCTAACCATGCCCCACACGGGGTGTCCCACTTGTTGCTGCAGCTAGTTCCAGACACGTGTGGGTTTGGGGGACAGCAGTGATTGCATGGTCGGATCCCTGCCCTGGAAGTGATGTTAAGACACACCTGTCACCCGGCAGGCAGGTCCCCACATCCTGGGTGCAGCTGCAGAAGCGCTGAGCCCGCGCCTTCAGCATTGCTGCCTGGTATGCATCATCCTTGCAGGCGTGGGGGAGGGGCGGTGACACACGGACAGTGGTGCGTTTCTCTGAGTTTGGGCTTTAGTGCCCTTCAACCTTCCCCATGATAAGAGAGGTTAACAGTCCCTGCTACAACTGCTTTGTATACCTGCACTAAGTCATCACATTGTATACCTTTCAAAAAATCACATTGTAACAAAAGAAACTTTTTAAACAAAACTTCTCCGAGTAGATCCGTTGTTTGCAGAGGAATCTCGCACAGTTGGAGATCTTTGCTTCCTTCCCTGCTAGTGGCCAGTCGAGCTGAGCTCTGGATGCCTGGCAGTGAGGGGTCCGGTGGGCATCGCCTTCAAAGGGTGGGGTTGCTTCTGTTTTACTGTCACTTGAAGCTGCATCACCTGGTGTCTCTGAGCCCATGGTGTCCCTCTTAAGCTTCAGCCTCCCCAGCGGTTTCCCCACCAGTCGATTAGTGACAGTGCCCTTTATGCCACAGTGCCCCTGGCGGGGTCCCTGCACTGTGACCCAGTGACCCAGCTTATGTCATGTCCCGCATAGCGCTTGGAGGTCTCTCAATAAAGAATGTCTGTCTGCACGTGGCACAAGCCCTCGTCTTCCTGACCCCAGGCCCACGCGTGAAGCTCTGGTCTTGCCCACTGGATGCTCTGGTGTGACTTCAAGGCCATTCCTTTGTCACTCACTTCCCCCATGCCATTGCAGCCAGAAAGCCTCTCTGTTCCCACCCTGTGCATCCTCACCTCCCCATAGTCCTCCTGTTTCCACCCTTCGGGAAAGCGTTTTTAAATGTTTACTTAAAACATTTAAAGAGAGAGAGAAAGAGAGAGAGAGAGAGAGAGAATCACAAGCAGCCTCTGCACTATCACTGCAGAGCCCAATGCAGGGCCAATCCCACAAACTGTCAGATCATGATCTGAGCCAAACACTTAAACCCACTGAGCCACCCAGGCGCCCCTACGTTTTTATTTGTTTATTTTTTTTAAGTTTAAGTTTTTTCTAAGTTTAAGATAAAAAACTTAAGTTTTTAAAGTTATTTTTAAATAAATATATTTTGAGAGACAGCACGGGCACACGTGCACACACACGCACACACACCAGCGGTGGAGGAGTGGCAGAGGGGGGGAGAGAGAGAATCCCAAGCAGGCTCCACACTGTCAGCGCAGATTCTGACTCACAGGGCTCGATCCCACAAACCGTGAGATTGTGACCTAGGCCTAGATTGAGAGTCAGATGCTTAACCGACTGAGGCATACAGGCGTCCAGGGGAAAGCATTTTCAGGGGATCTACTCACATTCTCTTTCAAGTCTGGCATCCAGGTCACCACCTCCCATCCCAGGTAAAAGTGTTATTTGTCACAAAATAGTGCCACTATATACCGACTTGCGTCACGTTTTATACCAAGAGCTCACTTTGACGGCACAGCTGCTCTTCCCCAGCACACATTTCAGACTTGCACAGACTCATTATTCTAACTGTATCCTTCAATGCAGATTGATAGCATTTCCACCACTTTACTGTCGACGATGTAGACACTTTTAGGAAGGTTGTAATTTCCCCAATTTCCCCGGTGTCATGTGTGTATGTAAAGGACAGAAGCAGGATTTGCTTTTATGTCTGGCTGACTATATTGCTGTTGGCCTTAGACAGCAGATGGACATGGCCTTGTGGGTTTCAGAAATCCTGGAGGGATGAGACCACAGCTCCCGCCCAGCAGGGGCCACATGGGGAAAACACCTGATGAGCCTCCTTTGTTACCCAAGGTGCATCTCAAACAGGAACCCTTCTGAGGTGTCGCTTCCTGAAGCGGTTGTCATTTTGGGCTCTGCGCCCTTGCTTTTCTATCCTTGCCAGATAATCCTCAGAGGCATGAAAACACCTGCCGTTTCTCCCTGGCTGGGGAAGCAAGCAGACCCACAAAGGAACTCTCAACCCCACATCTCCCTCCTGCTTCCAGCACATTCGCTGGCCCCTTTGCAGCTCCAGCGCTGGATTTGCTTTCTTCGGCCTCATCTCTCCACCTCTTCGTCAGATTTACCCTTGTTGATGGCACCAGTGGGGCCGCACTGCCAGTCTGGTGTTTCTGCAGGTCTCCCCTCACCTGACATATTCAGAAAAGTGTGAGCTGCTTGATCCCTTTATCTCCTCAAGAACTATCTCCTCTCAAAACCTCGGTCATGGTTTTCAAACCCTCCCGGAGGGAGTGGCCCCAGTTTGGCTCCGACTCCTGTACAGGTAGGCTCATGACTCCCAAACTGGTCTCTCCAGACTCTCATTCTCCTGGGACTCTACCTGCATCTCTGAAATAGGCTCTTGAAGCTCTAATGGATGTCTCAAAGTTCACATTTCAAAACCCAAATTCCTGAACCCCCAACGCTTTCCACATGAGATCATGAGGCTGCCAGAGAGACCTGAACGCGTTTTCTTTGGGTCCGAATTTTACCGTATGGCAAATATTAAAAAAAACAACTTTTCAGTCTTCTGGCGTACAGTGCAATTTTTTTACTTACAAGATAAAACCAAAACTTTAGAGAAATGGCTGAGTGTTTATTTTCTCATACAGTACATAAAATGTATCAAAATGTGATCATCATTATGTAAGAGGCTTCTATGAAGATGAAATTCTTATGAAGTGGGAAACACACAAAATGTAATGAGTTGGCTGTTTACATATTGTGAGCTCCCCTTTCTCCCTCATCTTCATGACTAGGGTGCTTGGGTGGCTTTATCGCTCCAAGTATTTCAAATGGATTTGTTAATTTGAAAGTAGTTCTGATAATACATGTTCGAGTTTTCACTTATGAATTGTACGTGTGGAAGGAGTTTTTGCAGTCGTTAGCAGCCTGTAGGGAAAACACCAAAACACCACAAGGCCATGGTGACAGTGATCGTTTGAAGCCTGAGTGTCCACTGATGGGGGCACTCAGGCTCCCTCAAGGCTCCATCAGTCCTTGTCGATTCACGACCATCCTTTTCTGTTCCTTGGTTCATGTCTTCTGCCCCATATGGTGTTGTTCTGGAAGTCACTAATTACTGGTGATGCAAAGCATCTTTTTAAAAAAATATTTATCAGACATTTGTATAAATTGCTTATTCATGCCTTTTGCCCACTTTTCAGATGGACTGTCTTTTTCCTTATTGACAGGTGGTTCTCCATACATTCTACATTCAAAACATCTACTAGAGTATTTTTACTCTATTTAGTGTGTGTGTGTGTGTGTGTGTTTCTGTTTCCTCTCTCCAAGATTTCCATCTTGCATGGAGTGAAATTTTACTAAGTGTTTCTCTCTGCTTCTTTTTTTGTACCTTGCTTAAGAGTCCTCCCCAACCTCAGGGTATGAGGGACTGTCCTGTGAATGCTTCAGCTGGGTTGTTCTTATTTAGGGATTTGATCTACCTGGACATATTCATGTTTGTACGATGCCACTCATCCCAACACTTCTCATAGTTTCCCATACTTCCCTTGTGATTTGTAATGTCACTTAGTTATATACCATTTTCAGGCACATGTGATTCTGTTCCCACATTCTGTATTTATTAGTTGATTTTTCTCTGTGCCACTATCCTATTGCTTTAATGGTCATGTATTCATAGGAAGGGTTGATACCCAGTAGGGACAGTACTTCCTAATAAATATCTTAAATTTCTTTTGGGGAATTTTGTCCTTACTCTTTTATGCAGGTCTTGGACTCATGCTGATAAGTGCTAGGGAAAGCCCTTGGAAATTCTCTATGGAGTTTATGGTTAATTTGACAAGTTGCCATTTTCATGTTATTTAATCTTTATTGATTAAAAAATCATACACAACCTTATTTACTTAGATCTTCTTAGAAATCTTTCAATAAAGTTTTAAAATTTTCTCTTTAAAGGCCTTACAGATTTTTTGTTAGGTGTTCTTAAGTATGTCATAGTTTAGTTGTTACTGGAGATTGTACTTTTTTATTCCAGATTTTTTCTTTTCTTATTTTTAAAGTTTATTTATTTTGAGAGATAGAAAGAGAGAGAGAGAACAAGTCGGGGATGGGCAGAGAGAGAGAGGGAGAGAAAGGATTCCAAGCAGGCTTCCTGCTATCAGTGTGGAGCCTGACGTGAAGTGGGGTTCGAAGCCACAAACTGTGAGCTCATGACTTGAGCCAAAATCAAGAGTCAGACACCTAACTGACTGAGCCACCCAGATGCCCCTCCAGACATTTTTTTTCTATTGGAGTCTTCCTGAAATAAAAAAGTGCAGTTTTTGTATGTTAATGTTAACATCTAAAAACATGGCTGAGTTGTTATTTTTAATGTTTTGGGTATTACTTTGGATATTACACACAGTAAAGTTATTGTAAAGTGGTATTGGCACCTGGACACGAAAATCAATGGCACAACATAAGGAATCCAGAAGTAGACCCACTTATATATGGACAACTGATTTTCAGTTGAATGGAATCTGTAAAATACCTATAGACGCTGTGCTGTTGTCTACGAACTCCAGCGCCTTGAAAAACCTCAGGGGATTCCCATGTATGGCGGTCCTGACCTTCTTTCTTAGGAAGTTCTTGCTTATATTTCAACAGAATCTCTTTTGCTGTACCATAAACATTCTGCTTATCTTCCCCTTAAAAAGATACTGACCGGCAGAGAAAGACAGATACCATATGTTTTCACTCATATGTGGAACAGGAGAAACTTAACAGAGGCCCATGGGGGAGGGGAAGGGAAAAAATAGTTAAGGAAAGGGAAGGAGGCAAACCATAAAAGACTGAGAACAAGCTGAGGGTTGATGGGGTGGGGGGAAGAGGGGAAGGGGGGTGATGGGCATGGAGGAGGGCACTTGTTGGGATGAGTCCTGGGTGTTGTATGGAAACCAACTTGGCAATACACTATATATAAAAAACAAAAGAACTGTGCAAGATTGCTAAGGAAAAAAAAAGATACTGACAACGTACCGTACCTCATTTGGAAAGGGGAATTCTCCTGGGTGCTGTTATGCTCCGTGTGGGTCCCGAGTGGGGACATGGAGAAGCAGTGAGGAAATCTGGTACTTCCTGGCCCAAGGAGCCTCTCTCCTTGGGAAGCCAGGCAGGTATGGGTGCCTTCTTCCCCATGGGGTGAAGATCTCTTGTTCCCTGAGAGCAATGGCTACATCTGGATTTATATCCAAAAGACGACAGAGCCAGCCAAGGAGCATCTCAGCCAAGGATCCTTCTGAAGGAGGGTCTCCAAATGCACCACTTCTAGGATTCTACATACGACTTTGATAGCAAAAGTTGCAACACCTTATATTTAATCTTTGTGTGCGTACAAGGTGAACAGCACGGCTTCTCACACGCTATTCTATGAGGGTGAGTGGTAAGTCATGGTGCAAGCGCACAGGGCCACACAGTCTGACGCTGCAGAACCAGAGACACTTCATCTAAGGCGCTGCGTCCTGGAGTTGTTTCCTCTGAAGTTAGAAGGTGTAGCTCCTAGAGTTGGCCACGAGGGGCCAGTAACGACACGTAAGAACTGACCCCACTGGCTTTTCTGATTCTGAGCCAGGAATCTAGAAGTTTGGGCGGACACAGGATGACCACATTTAGGAACGTCTTTCGGTTTTTCTCTTCAGTCAAGAATTCATCTTCTTTGCCTGCGGTGACACCCAATTTCCCCTGTTGCAGCCTTTCTCCATTTTGCTGTGGTAACAATCATCCTAGGATTTTATTATCCCAACTCGGTAAAAGTGACCCACACTGGGACTGAGTAGGAGACAGGGATGACTGGGTAGCTCTGTAGCCAGGTGCGAAGTCTGCGAAGTTCCTGTTTTTATAATTCTAAGTGACAGGTCATTAGAGTGACTTCCCAGGTCATTCCTAGGCCTGCTTTGGATGCTAACACTTATCTGTGCTCCCTGCTGCCCTGAACTATTTGGGTAGAAAAACAGTATCTGTTCTGTTTCCTGTAGGTCTCACCTTTCAACCTTTGTGGAATGTTCTCTCTGCATAGCCACTGCCCGTCACACTGCTGAGTGCTGTCCTACTCATGAACTCATCTCATGGAAGGTAGAGACCTGAACAAATCTGGAATGGAGACAGAGTCAATAATCTATTGACTTTATTCTTAAACAGCTCTAATAATTGAATCACTCTTCTTTCTAGTAAATTCAAAGTTTAAATATATTTTTTAATTTGATTTGAGAGAGAGACAATGAGTGGAGGAGAGGGGTGGAGAGAGAGAATCTTGGGCAGGCTCCACATTCAATGCAAAGCCCGACATTGGGTTTGATCCCATGACTCTGGGATCATGACCTGATCCAAAATCAAGAGTCTGGCACTTGGCCAACTGAGCTATCCGGGTGCCCCATAAATTCAAAGTTTAAGTCCAAAGGTTGCCTTATTATTTTTATTCCAGAACTACTCATTTCTATCAGAAACAACATCCAGTAACCTTTCACCCCTCTGCCTGGGAGTATCCCAAATAATTGAACAGGGCCATATTGATGCATGGTTTAAAAAATCATGACTGGAATTTGGCTTTTCATGATGAAATATAAGTTGGCTATCGACCTGGGGCACCCAAGGTGCCTATTATGGTGGCCACGGTGGGTAGCAGCATGTCACCCACCCATCCATCCACATACCCTTTCAGTAAATATCCATTGAACTGCCAAATAGCTAATGGGAGCTCTTTTGGGTTCTGGTGATAAAATAGGAGCTTGCAAACAAATCCAAGTTTTGGAAAACTTACACTCTAATGAGGGAGGTAAATCTTTTTTTAATTAATGAAAATTAATGCGTTAATAATCTGAGATAAGAGCTCTCAATGGAGGAGATGGTCATTGGGGAGCATGTGTCAAGGGGACGTAACAAAAGCCAGATGGAGGCTTGGGGGAGCTAAGCTGAGGGGAGGTGTAGGCTGAGGGGAGGTGTAGGCTGAGGGGGAGGGTGTTGGGTGAGGAGAAGGTGTCAGATGAGATGGTGGTGTCAGTGAATCTTCTCATGAAAAGTGACCCTTGAACTCAACTCTGAGAAATAAATAGGAGTGGACAATGTCTCCAGTCAGAGGGAACGCTGCGTGACAAAGCCTTGTGGCAGAAGTCATAGGCTTACTTAAGGACTTGAGAGAAAACGTATGTGGTTGGAGTACAGAGAATCACTAGAGTGTGGCTGAGATACCCTCTGAGAGATAGACAAGGTAAGACCGTGTGGTGCATGATTGGAATTCCCATTGTTTTAAGAGAAATCAGAAGTGATCAAAAGGGGAATGACACCACATTTGTACGTTGAAGAGATTCCTCTGGATATTGTTGGGGGAAAATGTGATGGGCCAGTCTGATTTTGGGAAGAACAAGTGTAAGTCACGAAGAGCTAACAGGAGTTTTGATTAGGTTATAAAATGGAAATGGAGGGAAATACCCCGAACTGAAAGAGATTTGGGAAGAGGAATTAGGATTCAGGGACAGATTGGAAATGAAAGGTTAAGGAATGGGTACTGTCAGGGAGGGTGCTTTGGTTTCATTCAAATAATTAAGTTTTCCAGGGTGAAAAATACACATGCTACAGTGGCTTTGGGCAGTCCATTCTTTCCTGTAAAAGTTTACATAAAGAGATAAACAATAAATTCACTCCAAAAATATTTATAATATCAAAATGTTATTGGCATAGTGGTTTCCTGGAAGTGAGTGGTGCCTTGCTTGTGTTTGATGCAGGCCAGTGTCCCAAAGCACAGTATCAGAAAAGAAGATGAAACCCTAAAAATCAATGAGCTTCAAGCTTAGCCCCTTGGAATGATTGTAAATGCACTGTTTGCAGTCCCGAGGGCATATGCTTATATATAATTTTATATTGCTTACTAAGACTAGCTTATTCTCCACCGGAGCTTGGAAAATACTTATAAATTATTCATTTCAAAGTTTCTTTATATAGAATAAACCAGCAACAATAACAACAACAAACTCCCCCCAAAAACCAAAGAGCTGCATCATAAATGCGCTAAGACCAAAATACATTAAAGTGTTTTTATTCTCAAAAAGTTATCACGATCCCTTTTCAGTTCTCTTCCATCCTTGCAGCTTCTGAAAGAGGGATTACTTCAGACACAAATCATGTCTGCCCTCTGGGTTATTTTGACAGTTTATACAAAGGATCTTTATTTTAGGAGACTATTTTTGGAAATACACACAATCAGAGTAGTTGAGTTATAAGCCAGATTAATTGACCTGGAAGACCAATTGTGGAGCAACCTAAAGAGCTGTGAGGAAAAGAAGAAGAAGGGTTATCTGGGTGGCTCAATTGCTTAAGCATCTGACTTCGACTCAGGTTATGATCTCATGGTTCATGACTTTGAGCCCTGCATCAGGCTCTCTGCTGTCAGTGTAGAACCAACTTCAGATCCTCTGTCTCCCTCTCTCTGCCCCTCTTCCATGTGTTTTCTCCCTCTCTTTCTCTCTCTCTTTCAAAACCAATGAACTTGAAGAAGGAGGAAGAGGAGGAAAAGGAGGAGAAAGTAGAGGAAGAGGAGGAGGGGAGAGTCTGTGAAAAGAGGTACTAGACGGATGACGTGTTTGTCTCTGAGCCTCAGAGGGACTGGCTGTGTCTGCTTCCCTGGTTAGGGGTTGGACCTGAAAGACCACAGGGAAGGATCCCACTCACCCTGCCTCCAGGAGCCTTAGATGAGCCCTGCTGTCTTGGGGTTAGTTGCAGAGGAACCGATAGGACAAATCTGTCTTTCTGGAAAATTCAGGCCAAAAATGACCTTGGATAAGAAGGCCATTGTCTCCATCCCAGTTTTGAGCCTTTGATCTGGCCCACCACCCACAAACATGTATTCATGTAGTCCATTAAATTAAACCTAAAGTACTATCAATCTTTTATGCCACCGATCAACACCCTGCTCCCTTTTGACCTGCACTTGATTGTGATTATTTCTTGTCTGTGGTTCCTAGAGGAGTGACAGACTTTCTCCTTCTTCACCTCTGGGCTCTTGGGCTGAATCAATAATTACATTGGCATAAGAGATGAATTGGAGACAAACTTAATTCTGTATGTACTGGGGCCCCATAAAAATATGAAGCTCTGAGATAGTCAGGCGGTTGAGGCTTATAATGCCGTCTTGAGCTAAGAAGAAGGGGGAAGGGATCTGGGCTTCAGAGGGGAGGAAGGCAATTCATGGGAAGATGAGAAGATTCAGTGTTCGGTTCACACATGTTTGCTCTGCCATTCTGCGAAGTCTGTCTTTTTTATAAATCTTTATTTTTGAGAGAGATAGAGACAGAGTGTGAGCAGGGGAGGGGCAGAGAGTGAGACACGGAATCCAAAGCAGGCTCCAGGCTCCGAGGTGTCGGCACAGAGCCTGACTTGGGGCTCAAACTCACGAACCATGAGATCACGACCTAAGCCGAAGTCAGACACTTAACCAACTGAGCCACCAAGGCGCCCCAAAGTCTGTCTTATATAAAAACTTGTTTTGGATAATAGCTCTTTTCTTGGCATAGGCTCCCATGGACATTTTTCTTTGATAGTTAAAGGAGAGGCAAAAATCTTTGTCTGAGTCTTGTGGGTCTTAATTGCCTTCAGTGCAACACAATCTATGTGCCAAAGTGACACATTTTGGGGTGGTGTCTTCTGCTCTCTTCATTCTTCACTCTTAGACTTGTTACTAGATTTTGCACCATTTGCTCATGTGTCTCCTGGATTGGTAGTTTCAGGTGACTCCCCCCCAACTCTGGGATCTTCTTTCTGCTGCCTGCTCTGGCTACTGGCCCTGGAGAAACCCCATCTTCTCCATCTTCCAGTTATTGGCTCACAGGCCCTCCTGGCCTCCCAAAGGAGGGGAGCCGATGGACACAGGAGGCAATCATTCTAAGTGGGCCAGTTTTGTCTACTTGAATTTGCTAACACCTATTACATATACACCTGCCACTTTCAAAGCTGGATTTTTTCTTTATACAGACCTATGATGGTTCGACTTATAAATTTTAGACTTTATAGTGGTGCAGGAGCAATACATATTTAGTAGAAACTGTTCTTTGAGTTTTTAACTTGGACCTTTTATCAGGCTAGTGATGTGCAGATGATGCTCTCTCATGATGCTGGGCAGTGGCCATGGGCTCCCAGGAAGCCACGGGGTCACCAGGGTCAGCGATCTGACAACCGTTCTGCCCCATAAAACCTTTCCATTTTTCACTTTCGGTATGAGATTCGATAAATTATATGAGATACTCAACACTTTACAATCAAATAAGCTTTATGTTGGGTGATTTTACTCAACTTCTAGGCTCATATTTCAGTGTTTGGAACACGATTAAGGTAAGTGAGGCTGAGCTGTGATGTATTAAGTGAATTTTTAACTTCTGATGGGTTCATTGAGATGTAACTCTGTCATAAGCCAAGAGAGATCTGTATTTCCTTTTGGAGGCCATTGCCAGCACTTCTAGTATCTGACTGATGTGGCATTTTTTAATCAGATGAAGAAAGGTTGGGTGTTGATTTATGTTTGCAGAACACAGAACAGAAGAATCATATATTATTTGACCTAAATGATGAAACAGGGAGCATGAAGACATTGGTGCTTGGAAAACAGAACAAAGTCAAACGTGAGGAAGGGGATGTATTTTGACCTACGTTCTTTGAGCTGTCATAAACTGGAGTAAAAGTACAGCTAAAATCTGGAGTTCACAGTTTAATTAAGGTGGGAGTTGCATGGAGGAAAGCCACCCCTCCAAGGGGATGGTATTTTGTATTTACTTTCAGAAAGCTGTACAGGTCCTCTTGAACAGGACACGGTGTGGAAGTCCATGATATTTAGGACACCTCCATCTCACGGGACTTAGGAATCTCTCTTCTCCAAAATGCACACCCTACAAACACAGTCAGGAGGACATGGCTTTTACAAGGCAGAAACGCACATGAAGGTTCCCATACAGTCCCACAGAGTTCATTGGAGACACTGCACGGCTAATGCAGTTTGCCCAAAGTTGGATAGATTATTCTGACAGATACATACAAAAGTAGGCACAGACCAAGACATCTTGAGGACACATTTCTCAGAGTCAATCCAGCCATCCCTACATCTACCATAGTCCAGGGAAATTGAGTCAGAATAAGTCCCCTTCCTCTTCTTGTCCTCTGTCTGTCCTTTGCCACCAGTTGGCCTTCTTACCCATGATGTAGGATTGTTTGCACTGGCTCCTGTCTCCTTTGGAAGAGTGAGAGTGCACACAGGAGGCAGTGCCATGTGCCCTTGTTAAGCAGGAGTGTATATCTCAGGCCAGACACAAAAAGAGAGACCAAGAGTGAAAAATATATTAGAAGGAAGGGAAGAAATAATTTTATGAGAAGAAAAGAGAGGTGCATTTTTGAGGACAGAGTCACTGTAAGCAGAGTAGGGGTAACTTATCAGCTGTATCATAGGCTAGATATTTTTTTCATGCAGGTTATTAAGGGAAAATTATGGAAGTGAAAAGGATCAACTGCTCTAAACAGCATTTAATTGAAGAATATCTACAGTCTCTTCAACCAGACTGTGAGCTGCTTGAGAATAGCAGGGTGCAGGCTCCCTACCCCCTTCCAGATTATCCAGGAAGGGGTCACTGCCGGATAAACAACCCCAACACCACAACGTAGTATCACCACAAAAGTTTATTTCTCATTCATTTCATCCCCATGTCAGTTTTACTTTGGGGTAAGGATAGGACTCTGCACTCTGTGTGGACATTCAGGAAGATTGTTGCTGTCCAATAAATGCCTTTGAATGAATAAAACAGTTAATGAAAAATATTTACTGTATATGGTTATACAAGTCAGATAACCCAAGGTTAAAATTAACCAAATTCCCAGAACAAATATGAATGACTTGTAGCATGAAAACATTATCAACCTCACCAATAATCTGCGACACAATTAAATAATGAATAAGAAGACTGCTCCCACTTAGAATGTAGAAAAGTTAGAGTCTTGCTCCCACCCTCACAACAATAAAATTAAGCCATATCCTCTACAAAATCACAACTTTTTCTAAATCCATTAGAGAGCTAAGGCTGCAGGGCAAGCATCTGATGAAAAATCAAAGGAAAGAGAGGAGACACTTCCAAGGAGAGAAAAGGTACAAGCACTTGCTTATGTGGGAGCAAATGATCGAAACCAAGTTCCCCACATGAAAGAAGAATTCAGCTAAAAGTTTTAATGGATTTTTCAAGGCTGACCTTGGTCTAACATAAAAGTGTAGAACCACTGGGAGTCTCAACCACAGCGAGACTTTGTATGTACTTGCAGGTACTTCTCTATGGGTCTCATTGGATGATTATGAGAAAGATTGGGGGTGGGGAGATGAACCATCATGGGGAAGACACGAAACTCTGTCTGGATTCTTCCTTCCAGAACAAAAAATCCTCTAGTGGAAGAGACGCAAATTCTGCTATCATTAGGACACAGATGAAGACCTATTAAAACAGAGGGAAGAAAAAGTTGTTCTACTCTCGGAGAAAGGGTAGAGATAGGTCCTGGAAGCAGAATGTAAAGGGTTCTTCTACATGTGAGGGAAGGACAGGATCAGGGGTGAAAATCTCCCCTGTAAGACTTAAGACAAAATGTCTACCAAAGACTGAACGATGTTGAGCCAGGACAGTAGGAACCCCCTCATCACTCCTCCTACAACCTGCTGCTGACTGCCCAAATAAACAAGTACCAAACAACAAGTCACAGAACTTTATTGATAGGAGGTGGTCAAGAGTATGTAAAAAACATCTTCTTAGGTTCAGGTATGAAGGGAAGACCTTAAGCTAATGCTATAGATAAGACTGGAGGAATTTTAAAGCATGTGGTGCCCTGAGAATAAATAGCACCAATAAATCTCAAACCCATCTCTACTTCTGACCAGATCAATTCAACAAGCATGGTAAGATAATCTATACTAATTTCTAGGTATAAAGACCCTCTACCTCAGGCTCCACCATCACGGATGGCTTTCAATAAAATTTGTGAGGCATGCAATGAAGTGAAGAAAAAAATCTGTCAAGAGACTAATCAATCAAAAGAAATAAAATGTTGAAACTGTCAGGTAGTATATTTAAAATAGATGGAAAACATGAATCATTAGATGAGTGATTTCAGTAGAAAAATGGAAACTAAGAGAAAGAATGAATTGGAAATACTAAGAATAAAAAATACAGTTATAGGGATGAGGGAAATCTACAATAGAATCATCAGTAGACTTGACACCACACAGGAGGAGTCAATAAACTAGAGACAGATTTAAAAAAAAATGGAAACACAAAATAGAAAACACTGAAAAGATAAGAGTATCTAGGAGACATGGGACAATATTAAGCAGTTTAAAATGCCTATCATTGGAATCCCAGAAAGAGAAGAGTGAAATTGAGGCATGAGGAATACTTGAAAAGAGATGATGGCAAAGAAATTTTCAAAACTAATTATAGACATATAACCACAGATCCAAGAATCTCAGAGAACAGGAGGCAGAGTAATAGACTTTTGGCAAAAGTATAAAATAAATAAGTCATGGGGATGAAAAGTACAGCATAGGGAATATAAGTCGATAATATTGTAATCATGAGGTATGGTGACGGATAGTGTGACCTCACTCATGGTGAACATCTAGTAATGTATAGAATTGCTGAATCGATATGTTGTACACCTAAAACTAATGTAACATTATATGCCAATTATACTTTAACAATAAATTTAACTTTTTTAAAAAAGAGAAACGATATCAGTGGTGGTTAGGAGCTTGGAATTGGGTGAGGAGTTGACAATACGTTCTACATATTGATTCGGTAGTGATGAAACAACTGCATGCAGTTGTAAAAACTCAAGGAACGTGGCACTAATAACTGAACTTTACTGTGTGAACATTATACCTTAATTCAAAAAATGGAAAATAGGTACCACAGAGGAAGATAAAATTGTGGATGTTTTTAATACTCTTTTGATTGTGTTTTTTGATTTCTCTGGAATAAGCACCAATTTCTTTTATAAAAAATAAGATGAAAATTTTAAAAAATGTTTATCTTAGAGAGAGAGAGAGAAAGCATGAGTAGGGGAGAAGCAGAGAGAGGGGGAGACACAGTTGTCAGAACAGAGACTGACATGGAGCTCGAACTCATGAACTGCAAGATCATGACCTGAACCAAAGTCAGATGCTTAACTGACGGAGCCACTCAGGCCGAAACATTTTTTAAAAAAGATTCACAAAAATTGGATCAATTATTTTATTATATTATTGTTGTTGTTACTTTTAATAATCTCTATGCCCAACATAGGGCTCGAACTGATGACCCCGAGATCAAAAAGTCACCTGCTCTACCAACTGAGCCAGTCAGGTGCCCCGGGTCAAGGAGTTTAAAATGGTGAGTATTTCTTACCCATTAGGTTAATAATATGCACTGTTTATAAATGTGATAATGATATGATTATTAAGAACAGTGTTCTCAGAAGTATTAATTGGGATATTAATTTGGTAATATTATGTTCATATTCTTTGATCCAGAAATTCCACTTATGGATATTTAACCTAAAAATATGTTGGCTTACAGGCACTACATGAACATTGCTTCAAATTAAGAGTAATTCAAACTAATTGAAGTGACCAACAATAAAATAAGAATTAAATAAGTCATGATAAATTTGCTTTTGAATACGACTGCACTTTATGACCATGTTCTGACACATAAAGATTTATAACACATGCTGTTAAAGAAGAAATGCAAGTTACAAACAGAAGTTCAGTAGCTTTCATTGCTAATCATTACAGATGAACTGATTACTAAGTGCTTCATATAGATGCCTTGTTTAATGGCCACCACGGATATAACTATTTTCACAAATGGAGAAAACGGGGCATTCAGTTTGGATGAGTGTTTTATAATCAGACCCACAATGCGCTACTTTCAAGATCTGTAGAGATATTTCTTTGCCTCTTGGATACCTTAAAACCACTTGGTACAAACTACAGCAATACAGTGTCTGTGATGGCAGATATGTATCTCTGAGTTGTGAGCTTCTCTTGGGTCCCGCACTTCAAATCCAGGGGAAGTTCCAGCTTCTCACCTACTTTAGGCTGGGGTTGAGGAGGGGCTTCAAAGGGTGGCAAAATACAAAAATGGAAGATACAGAAGGTCCGTGGCATTAGAGGACGAAGTTATTTAGGTGAAAACAAAATCCTCAGTTTGTTCTCAGCATTCAAGAGTCTCTCACGGTTTGCCTCTCTTCCCTTCCCCCACGATTTCCCCCCTTCTGAGAACAAACTGAGGACTGATGGGTGTGGGGGGGAGGGGGGAGATGGGCATAGAGGAGGGCACTTATGGGGATGAGCACTGGGTGTTATATGGAAACCAACTTGACAATAAACTATTTGTAAAAAGAATAATAAATGCTTAAATACAGAAGTTTAAGCATAAGAAAAAAAGAAAACAAAATCAAAGACCCAAATCCTTTAGGGTGGAGGGTCACTTCTTGTTTCTCTCCTTTAGAAACACAATGTGTTTAGAAGTAACAAGTTAAGAGGGAATCACCATGACTATACAGAAGCCATGGCACTGATTGGGCAGGTCACTGGAAGACCTCATTCTCTAACTCTTTATCACCATTATCTACAGATAGTCACTTGCAGGAAGTTTGTATAAAGTAATAAGAATATAAAATAATAAGAGTAAGAACGTGTAGATGATGAGTATGTAATTCAGAATACAACCTTCATTTCTGTGTGGAGCCATCCTCATCCTCAGAGTCCACAGATCAGGTCTGATGTGGAGGAGGTTTCTGCAGGTGGAGACATCTTCTCAGCATGAAATCTGTTGCCTAACTAGTTGAGGGACGTTATGATCTTGACGACTTCCCTCAATGTCTCTAAACTTCATATTTTTCATTGCAGATGAAGAAACCAGATTCAGCACTTCCTTGTTAAAACTTTTTTTCACATTTGTTTATTTTTGAGAGACAGAGAAAGACAGAGCACAAGTGGGGGAGGGGCAGAGAGAGAATGAGACACAGAATCCGAAACAGGCTCCAGGCTCTGAGCTGTCAGCACAGAGCCCGACACGGGGCTCAGACTCACAAACTGTGAGATCATGACCTGAGCCAAAGTCAGATGCTCAACCGACTGAGCCACCCAGGTGCCCCAGATTCAGTACTTCTAAGTTCCCTCACTGTCTGGTTTCCCAAAAGTGACCCAAATTATCTTGAATGTATATCTATACTATAAATACTATGTATATACTGTATTTCATATATATTGTATATCTATTCTATAATATGTTATTAACATTATTAACTAATATTTTAATGTATATTATTATTAATATATGTTATTAGAATGATATTGGGCAAGGAGATAAATATAAGTCTATATTTTACTCTTGCCATCTAAGCCTACCAGAATAAAAGACACACATTCATAAAGGAAGCAGTACAGGGGAGGACAACTTATTTTTCCATAGACCTGGGCCCCAAACCATAAAGGCAGATCTGTAATGCCTCTTTTCCTAGATCAGTTGCACATAAACATCCTTGGACCTTCACAGAGGGAGACACCTCATTCCATTCTTCTCAACTTCTGCCTCATCCTCACTTCTCTCCCTCTAACACCTCCCCCAACAAGAACCACGGCGTGATTCTCAATCAAGGACAATGACTGACCATCTGAGTATCATTAGGGAAGTGATTTCACTTTTCCGTTCCTTCTTTTTCTCACATTAGGAGAGTAAAAAGGAGAAAACTATCAACCATCTAGAGCTAGGCTGAAGATCAAGCGACACAAAATGCTTGTAAAACACCAGGTAGTAAATATGTGACCAAGAAATCTATTGTAAATGTCAGGTTTGGGATATCTCCTTTCTGCCGTAGAATTTTATAATACATGAATTATTCTTCGGTGCTTGCCCGATGCAGGTCTTTTGCCTGAGGCAACTTCCTGATGGAATCCACATAGGATGAGATCCAGCATGAGATCCAGGAGACATGGCCGGAGAGCTATGAGCTCTTGGTGCTCGAGTAAGGGAATGGAGCCAGTCATTCCACATCAAACGGGGCTAGAATCACGTGCAACACATAAGAGTCTTCATGTAAATTGCCCGAAGGTGACTTATTTGGCAGAATAATTAGCATTATGCCTCTTCAGGGGAACCAATTCTGAATAGATTCCCACTTTTCTGAGCTAAAGCAATCCTTTCCTAGGAAACAGGGCTTAGCAACTGCAGCACAGAGAATTTCTGTGCTGACATGTGCACTCAGCAGGGTTTCTCTGAGCATGGCAGAGCCTGTTAAACATGTCTGTTCTTGATCCCAGCCTTCCCTTGTCAAGGTCGCACCCAAGGCATAAATGCAAATATTGCTTTGGGCCTGTGTGCTCCAACCTGATCTACAAGTCACAAATGATTTACTTTTTTTTTATATTCTTTTCTTTTACTATTTACTTTTTAAATTTAAATCCAAATTAGTTAATATCTAGTGTTGTAAAGGTTTCAGGAGTAGAATTTAGTGATTCATAACTTACATATAACACCCAGTGCTCATCCCAACAAGTGCCTTCCTAAATGTCCACCACCCATCCCATCACCCAACTCCCCTCCAGCAACCCTCAGGGTTTTTTTTGTATTTAAGTCTCTTACAGTTTGCCTCCCTCTCTGTAAATGATTCACTTTTAAGCAATGTGCTTATGAATTAGACTCCTGTTATAGCAGAGTTTTAGAAAAAGTTTATTATTTTTTAAAAATTATAAAAATTATATATGCAAAATATGGCATTAGGGTGGCACAGAAAGGTATAAAAAAGAAAATGAAAAGTATCCATTAACACTCTATTTCCTAGAATTAATAGCTGGTATATCTATCACTGAATTTCTATCACATACATATATAGCTTTTCTGTATTTGGATTTTATTTCCATATACATCGTTAATGGCATCCAGGTCTTTAGAAGGACATTATGCTAAGTTTTGCATATACAAATAGGGATTGAGTTGTTCTTTCTTGTTTTTCCTGGGCTTGATGACCTTGAAGAAGAAAGAGATGAAGTTAGAGCAGTTGAGAGGTAGCTAATTCTACCTTTCTCCCTGCACTAACGCTGTCTTCTGACCACCAGTTTCATCCCCTTTTCCCTTTTTTTTCTGTAAGGTTCTTCTCACTCTTCCTTCAATGAATGAGTCATCTCCCACCTTGGTTGAGACCCTAAAATGAGGTAGTCACTCACACACAAAGCATACGTGCATGTGGAAGGGCAGGAGAGAGGAAGGAGCAGGTCTACTCAATGCCAAGGTTGAGGGGGAAGGTTTTCACTGGGAAGACAGGTAGGAGGGGGGTTAAGGCTGGAATGGAAAGGCTGGAAGGTTTGAAAGTCTCAGAACTGGAGATATCTAAGAGTGTGGACATTGGTTTGGGTCTGGATGTGTCAACCTTTGATCTATTTTATTCTGGTACTAGTCTTTGAGGGTCTTCCCACAATCTCATGTGGACAAACAGCATGGACTTAGTCCTGTAGAACCAACCCCCTCTGTCTGTGTATCTCACTAAAGGCAGGTCACTTTGTGTTTTGAGGTACTCAGGGGCACTCTTGATCATTTAGGTCCGGTGTGAGCCCTGTTTGCCTTCCTCTGGGATAGATGGCATTTCCCCCATGTTAGAGATGGTGAACCGAGGTTTCTGGTGCTTGCCTTCACTATCCAGTTAGAAAATCATAGAGCTGGGTTTTGAAAGAAATAAGCCTTAATGAAACCCAAATTTACTACATAATCTCACTGCTTTGATGGATTGAACCAACTTTGTAGTAGTAAGCTAGGTATTATATCTTTTGAAGGCCTCTCTGGGGCTTCTCTCTCCAACACAATTCAAAACCTCCTTCTTAAAGAAAGAAAGAATGATAGAAAGGACAGTTGACCTAGTTTTCTTTAAGTCTTCCACATTGGAATAATGCTGTTCCCCAGAAGTTCCCACCTTGATGAAACTGTGAGTTACAGATCTCAGCTGTCTCAGAGTCCCACTTAGTTCAAAGCAGATGAGGGAGAGTTTGTCGCCTTCTTCACAGTTGACTTTGGTCAGTCGTCCATACACCATGACACCCATCTTCCCTGTATTATCTTGTATTTCATAGAAAATGATGCTTTGATTCAACACCTTTTTCTGCAAAAGAAAATCATCACCCTCCTCCTCAGAACTGGATCAGCTTTCCATATCTAGAGAAACACAGGGTGTGGGTGGAAAATTTTGTCTCCAACAGGTTAATATGTACTGGAGGTCCAGAATGAGGGGTAAAAAATAGCTTAAGATGCTTTGTTTAGAGAATTCTCCTTATGAGTCTGAGGAGGATTGCCATTAATCCTCATTAAATAGATTATGTCATTTCAGTCTGTACTTCTTTCCTGTACATTCACTATTCACTCTTCCCAATCTGCCCAAATCCTGAATCTCGATCTTCTAGTTACATTGTTCTAGGTTCCTTCTCCCTCAGTGTACTGCACATACACCTGTGTGCACAGCCACTTACATGGGGCACAGGAGACAACACAGGTAGAAGGAAAAAGCTGCATTTCAGGGCAGAGTTATCTGTTGACTTCCTACTCGGATGGTCACAACTAGCATTCAAGTTTGGGAGGACAATTCTTTACTCACAATCAAGTTAAGCTGTCACTGAAATGGATGAGACAGAACTCAAACAAAATCATAAGGATATGTGTACTGATAGAAAATTTGCACTGTACTGGGCCAGGGTGCCTGTGAATGGATCATCGTATCTGATAAATGTTAAGGATTTGGGGAAATATTTTTCTGTAGAATTTTATGGCACTGCCTTTGGAAGAGGAAAATGAAGAATTTTTTCTATCTCACATCCTGAAGTGGGAAAATTCTACCCAACTACCCTGGTCATTGGAGCCATGAGTTCTTTTGTTTCAGAAGTTAACCAGACCCCTCTGTGCTGACTGCTGGCTCAGAGCCTGGATCCTGTTTCAGTCTGTGACTCCCTCTCTCTCTGACCCTCCCCTGCTCACGCTGTCTCTCTCTCTCTCTCTCTCCTAGAAATAAATAAAACATTAAGAAGAAGAAAAAAGAAGTTAACCAGACCCCACTTGGCAAGTTCAGACCTTCAAATTCTGGGGGTACAGAAAAAATAGTACAAAACAATGGTGTGGGCTTACCTTATGCACCTGATACACCCCGCTCACAAATGTTCCTGTCTCTTCCAAGAGAAGATCCTTGATTTTTCGAGTTGCGTTTGCATTTTGGATCAGTCTGCCTGAGACCTCCATCTTTCGGTCAGGATTAACATCAGACACAGAAGAGAGATTGTACACCTCCAGGAATCCGTTGCGGCCAATATAATCTGATATGGTGATCACTCTCTTTGGGATGAACTTCTCCTTCAAGCTGACATGAAAAACCTTCACTTGGAAGAATTGGCTCTCGGTAACCACAGTGGCATGAAACATCTGTCTCTCTTCTCCCATGACGTCGTATGCAAATGGCTCTGTTGCTTTCAGCACCATCACTTCCTTGGGGCCTGTCTGTAAACCCTCTTCTCTGGAAGCTTTTGTAGGTACAGCCTTCAATCTTGGTTTCTACTTGGAAGTACACATCAAAAAGTGGCACAGTTAAGAATGGGAATACACAGTCTCTTTCTAGTGAGTGTCACCTTAGGCTTAATGTTGAGCCTCTAGAAACACTCAGCTTGGATGGATTTGGGGAAAAAAATGATCTAGACAGAGATGGCTGACCAGTCATAAGGTAGCCTGTGGAAGACATGGAGAAGAGTTACATGTCATTGTACTTATTTTATCCATTGTTTTATAAATTTGGGAGGAATATTATTTTTTCTGTTAAAGGGATTAACCCAAGATAAAAAAATTTTTTTTTGAGGAGAGCTCTGGCAAGCATAGAAGAAGAGGGAGATAGCTATGCCTTTGTGATGGGATTCCCATTAGACATGAGGGTAAATATATTATCTTAATTTACCAATCAGCATTTTAGTGAGCAAAGTAAGACATACAAAGGAAAGAAAATAAATCACTCTAACAGCACTGACAGTGGGACCGGCTTTAGTCAGAAACCACAGATTTTATCTGGAACCGATCCCAGGAGATGTCACAATTGAAAGAAGGAAGCCATGAGCCCTTTTTTAAGAAGTGCTGTGCTAGAAAGAGATTAGTTAAGCAATCACTGGAGAAGCTCATAAACTTTCGTAATTTAATAATGTCCTGGCTCCAAGCTTTTGAACAGCAGAAGGATGAGCTTTCTGAAAACATGCTTCCTTGGCATTGAATTATTTTGACCTCATGATTCTAAAAAACAGAAGACATAGAAAAAGCTCTACAAAGAGAAAAGAAATCCCCCTAAATGTTAAAGCATTAGATCGCAAAGCCTGTTTTTGAATCCAGCACCAAGTAAATGCCTAGTGCACAGAAATACATCATCATTGTTTTTCCGTGTTTTTTTTTTTTAATCCTGTAGTCTGCCCCGATAAACAGATATTTCATGCTTTGTGTTGACCCTGTTGGTGGAATCTTTGTTACAGGGATATCCTTATAAAAGAAGTTTCTTCGTTTGGATCAGCCACATATACTCAGTAATCTTATTGACAAGATCATCTAGAGCTATTGCCTTTTAAATATCAGTCATCATAAACTGGCATGACAGGAATAGGGCTTGGAGGCTGAGAAAATAACATTGGTTTGGATAATATTTTGAAGGCATAAGCAGGTCATTTTCTCTCAGAGTATATTCTCCACTTCCCACCTTATTCATGAATCATGCTGTTCTGTGCTATTTCCTTCAAGGACATATAATAACAGAAATCAAAGGTGATAGTGATCTGTTTCTGGCTTTGAATTAAAAAAGCAAACAGAACCCACACTCTAGAGAAAATTGTTGGGAGTCCCCATGTGAATAAGATCAAAGCTTTCATGCTCCCCTAATTAAGTACAGACTGAAAGGTCAGGTATCTTTTTGAAGGTCTCCTGTGCAAGTGGCCAGATCTCAGAGAAGCAATGACTACGTAGTGTGTTTATGTGTAAGAGCTTGAGGGTGCAGATGAACCTCCTGAGGTCCCTCCCATGGGGGATTCACTGCAGCAGAAGGATTCTGACAGGAGAAAAGATGACAATGCCCCAAGATGGCAGATGGGGACATAGCAAGTCACTTCCAAGTCAATACTGTACCCCCAAGTGTAGGCAACCACCATGGTCATGTCATGGTGGGACAGAGGTGAGCTAGGATGGATGGAGTGGATGCAGGCCTGGGCACTCACCTCTCCATCCTAGTCTAGTCTTTCCCTATAATTTGAAGTTATTTTCACATAAAAGGAGAAGGTACATTCGTTATAGTGGTGATAAAAGCTGGAAAAGAAAAATAAAGGGACCTGTGAAATCGAGCAGAGGAAAAATATGATATATTGTGGAGACACATCAGTGAGGTGTTGCTGGGGGAAAGGGAGGTGTCTGAAGATGGGTGTATCCGGGTCAGTGAAAAGACAGGAGTAATGAATTCCCAGCCACAGAAATGGCTTGTCTACACATCTGAGGTGGGAAGAAGCCCCGAATGTGGGAAATGAATCCAGAAGTATGGTCAGTAAGCCAAGGGGAAAGGGGAAAAAGAGACAGGAATCTAAGGGCTAAATATCTCCCCATGTTCATATTTAATGGTCTGGCCACCCCCTACCCCTACTCCTCAAGTCGGTAACCCTCTTGAGATCAGGAATTACTTCAAAATGCATACTTTCAAATAGCAAAGGACTTGTACTACACTGAAATCTCACTATCTGCATTTAATAAACTAATGAGTGACTTTTGTTATGTAAGGAAATTATACATAGTAGGGAAATGCTGAGGAGCTCCTTACAGGTCATGATGATTCCTGTACTATGTTGTAGAGAGAGGTACAAGTATGGAGGAGAGCAAGATGGTACCTTGGTCGCAGAACTGGAGCCTGGGGTTGGTGGAAGCATCTGAAGAGGGTGAGGGAAGCTCCCAGGTGACTGTGCACCTGTTACTGCAGGTTGTCCAAGCTGACCCCATCCCTGCATTGGCTGCATCATCTCAGGTTTTTCAGTTTTTATGGTTTGTGTTTTCTTGATCTGAAAGTAGTTTTCTTCCCCCTGGATAATAGTTTTCAGTATCAGATGAACCACAATCTCTCTCTTCCTTTAACTCTCTCTCTCTCACTTACCAACTCTTATGCACACTCTCTTTCTCTCCCTCATCTCTCTCTGTCTCTTTCTCTCTCTCTCTCTCTTTTTCTCTCTGTGTCTGTAACACATACATGTGTGAATGGGCACACGTACGTGCGTGGGCGCGCACACACACACACACACACACCAGGATCTTCACTCGGAAATACTAGCACATATTAGGATACCTCCATCCACTCCCCAGCTTGGACCCCAGCCAGGATTACAAACACCCTTCTGCAAATTTTAACAACACAGATGACTGATATTTCATTGTAATGTTATGCAATTCTAGTTCTGCCTTTGCTTCAAAGGACCCTATGTCAAGTTCCTCAAGACAACATGTGGATTGTGGACTGGGAGAAAACCCTACCCAGCTCCATTGGAAGCTGGTCTCACAATGACTTTGCCTGCACTTAGGGATATTTCATTAACCAAGATTTTTTACAGCCTTGTACTTTGGCAGATAAGCCAATTCATTTCTATCACCTGTCTTTCAGGTGTAGAAAACCTGTGAATGCTTTGTTTATCAACCAGAGAGATTCCTCCAGTTCATAATTCCAGAGGCAGGATTCTGCACCCGGCAGCCAAATCCTTCAGGGATCTCAAGGATAGCAAACCCAATAAAGATTTCACCCAGGCTTTCCCAGTCTCTGGAATTTTGTGATCATTTCGGGAATGCAGAGAAGAGTCTGTAACATCATTTGTCTTGGCTACTTTTACTATTACTAACCAAAGCCCATGGGTACCATTCTGCATGTACAAGAGGCTGAGGGAGAAGATGAGCCTCTATTCGGGTCCCTGTGCACCAAGAAGGATTCAGGAAGGCAGAACTATTCTCATGAGAGTAGAAATTCTCATGGGAGTCATTTGTTTAAGGAGTCACCTGTTTAGGTAGAAAGGGACTTAGAACGTGTCACTTTGAAGCCAGTATACATGGCAAAAGTAGAGTTATCTTGAGATGTGCCCATATGTAATTGTCACTGAAGACAGTCAGAAGCTGCTATTGTTATTGTTATGTTAGGAAATTATACATAGTAGGGGATTACTGAGAAGCTCTTTACAGGTCATGATGATTCCTGTACTATGTTGTAGAGAGAGGTACAAGTATGGGGAAGAGCGAGATGGTACCTTGGTCGCAGAGCTGCAGCCTGGGGTTGGTGGAGGCATCTGAGGAGGCTGAGGGCAGCTCCCAGGTGACCATGCACCTGTTACTGAAGGTTGTCCAAGCTGACCCCTTCCTTGCGTTGGCTGCATCATCTCAGGTTTTTCAGTTTTTATGGTTTGTGTTTTCTTGATCTGAAAGTAGTTTTCTTCCCCCTAGTTAATAGTTTTCAGTATCAGATGAACCACAATCTCTCTCTCTCTCCTATTTCTGTCTCTCACTTTGCAACTCCTCTGCTCCCTCTCCTCTTTCCCTCACTCTGTCTCTCTGTTTCTCTCAGTCTCTCTGTCATTCTATCTGTCTGTCTCTGTCAAACACACGTGCGTGTGAGCCCTCAGACACACACACACACACACACCCCCCAGGATCTTCACCCAGGAATACTAGCACTTACAGGATACCTCCATCCACTCCCCAGCTAGGATCCCAACCAGGATCACAAACATCCCTCTGCAAATTTTAACAACACAGATTATTGAACTTTCATTGGAATGTTATGCAATTCTAGTTCTGTCTCTGCTTCAAAGGACCCTATGTCAAGTTCCTCAAGACAACACGTGGATTGTGGACTGGGAGAAAACCCTACCTGGCTCCAATGGAAGCTGGTCTCTGAACAACTTTGACTGCACTTTGGGATATTTTACTAATAAAGTTTTTTACAGCCTTCTGCAGTCACAAATAAGCCAATTCATTCCTATCACCTGTCTTTCAGGTGTAGAAAACCTGTGAATGCTTTATATATCAACCAGACAGATCCCCCAGGTTCATAACTCAAGAGGCAGGATTCTGCACCCGGCAGCCAAATCCTTCAGGGATCTCAAGGNACACCAGGATCTTCACTATGAAAACTCCAACATATATGATACCTCCATCCACTCCCCAGCTTGGATCCCAACCAGGATCACAAACATCCCTCTGCAAATTTTAACAACACAGATTATTGAACTTTCATTGGAATGTTATGCAATTCTANTCTGGAATATTAGCACATATTAGAATATCTCCATCCACTCCCCAGCTTGGATCCCAACCAGAATCACAAACATCCCTCTGCAAATTTTAACAACACAGATGACTGAACTTTCATTAGAATGTTATGTAATTCTTGTTCTGCCTGTGTTTCAGAGGGCCATATGTCAAGTTCCTCAAGACAACACATGAACTGTGGACTGGGAGAAAACTCTACCTGTCTCCAAAGGAAGCAGGTCTCAGAACAACCTTGCCTGCACTTAGGGATATTTCATTAACCAAGTTTTTTTTTTGTCTGTGCTTTGGCAAAAAGCAAATTATTTCCTATCACCTGTCTTTTAAGTGTAGAAAACCTGTGAATGCTTTATATATCAACCAGACAGATCCCCCAGGTTCATAACTCAAGAGGCAGGATTCTACACCCGGCAGCCAAATCCTTCAGGGATCTCAAGGACAGAAAAACCCAAGAAAGATTTCACCCAGGCTTTCCCAGTGCCTATATTTCTGTGATTCTTTCAGGAAGTGCAGGAAGAGTCTGTAACATCACTTGTCTTGACTACCATTACCCTTACTAACCAAAGCCCATGGGTACCATTCTGCATCCCATACGCATTTGCCACAACTCTTACCACGTTTAACATCCTTTTGACTAGTTCATCAGATGTGACTTGTATATAAAGTTGAAGTGGAAGCTTCTGAACATTTCTGTCTTTGTCAGGAAGCTTCCTGATTGGAAAACCCTGGGACTACCCTCAACATTATTCCTCTTTTAAAGAGCTACAAAGCCTGAGCTTTGGAAGTAAGCCCACCCATGACACTGTCTATTCATATATTTTAAAACCCTGGGTGATAAATAATAAATGCTGTTATAAAGATGAAATGCGATCATGGATATAGCCCACACAGGTTTCAGAGTCCGCACACACTGCATGGTCAATACACAGAGATGTCAATATTGTCATTGCTGTGTCATGAACTACCCAGGGAATTTTCCTTAGTGCTCTGATCTGCATAAGCTTCATGTCATATGGGAGTCCCTCCTAAGGACACGGGAAATACTTTAATAAAAAAGCTTCTCTCTTCACTCTGCCACAGGTAGCAATTTATCTCATTGACAAGAGCATCTTGATATTCTCTCAAAATCAGGGAAAGTTAAAGTTTTGTTCATAGCAGTCGCATTTAGATCGTGTAAACACTCTTTTGACTGGATAATATTCAACATAATAATTGATTTCCTCCCCTCACAGATTATTTCCTTCATCACGCTGCCCTGTTCTAGAAACATGATGATCAGAGTTGTTTGCTTTAGCAGAGACGTAGCTCTAGGAATCAAGAGTGAAGCTGGTCTACACCTGGTTTTGAGGAAAAAGTGAACAGCTCCCATACTGTAAAGAAAACCATTGGGAGACCCCATGATGAATTAGAGCAGGATTTGGTGCTCATCTAATGAAGAAAAGACTGAACAATAAGACACCAAGTTTGCTCCTGTACAGGTGGCTGGACCGCAGAGAAGAAGTCACTCCATGGTGTGTTTATATACAAGAGGCTTGGGAGCAGATGAGCCTCTGTGGGGTCCCTGTACACTAAGGAGGATTCATGACAGCAGATCTATTCTCATGGGAATAGAAATTCTCAAGGGAGTCATTTGTTTAAGGAGTCACCTGTTTAGGCACAAAGGAACTTGGAATGTGTGACTTCCACCCAAATCTACATGGCAAAAATAAAGTTATCTTGAGAAGTGCCTATATTTGGGGCACCTGGGTGGCTCAGTCGGTTAAGTGTCCAACTTTGGCTCAGGTCATGATCTCACAGTTCGTGGGTTCGACCCCCGTGTTGGGCTCTGTGCTGACAGCTAGCTCAGAGCCTGCATCCTGTTTCAGATTCTGTATCTCCCTGTCTCTTGACCCTCCCCTGCTCGTGCTGTCTGTCTCTCTCTCTCTCTCTCTCTGAGAAATAAATAAAACAGTAAAAAATTAAAAAAAGAGAAGTGCCCATATGTCATTGTCATAGTACAGAGATAGCAGCTGTTACTATTGTTATTGTTATGTAAAAACTTATACTATACATAGTAGAAGTTCTTTACAGGTCATGATGATTCCTGTACTATGTTGCAGAGAGAGGTACAAATATGGAAAAGAGCAAGATCGTACCTTGGTTGAGGAACTGCTTCCTGGCTTTGATGGAGGCATCTGAGGAGGCTGAGGTGACCGTGCACCTGTTACTGAAGGTTGTCCAAGCTGACCCCATCCTTGTATTGGCTGCATCATCTCAGGTTGTGCAGTTTTTATGGCTAGTGCTTTCCTTTTCTAAAAGTAATGTGTTTTTTTTTTTTTGCCTGGTTAATACTTTTCAATATCCAATGAGCCACAGTCTCTCTGTCTCTCTCTCTATCTCACTTCGTCTCTCTCTCTCTTTCTCTCTCATTCTCACTTTCAACTCTCCTACTCACTCTCCTCTCTCTGTATCTCTGTCTGTCTCTCCATCTCTGTCTGTCTGTCTGTGTCTCTCTCTCTCTTTCTCTCACAGACACACACACACGCACAGACACACACACACACACACACACACTCACACCTGGGTCTTCACTCTGGAATACTAGCACATATTTGGATACCTCCATACACTCCCCTGCTTGGACCCCAACCAGGGTTACAAATATCTCTCCGCAAATTTCATTGGAATGTTATGCAATTCTAGTTCTGCCTTTACTTCAAAGGGCTCTGTATCAAGTTCCTTAAGACAACACGTGGTTTTGGGGACTGGTAGAAAACCCTACTGGGCTCCAATGGAAGCAGGTCTCAGAAGGACTTTGGCTGCATTTTGGGATGTTTTATTAATAAAGCTTTTTTACAGTCTTCTGCTATGGCAAATAAGCAAATTAGTTCCTATCACCTATCTTTCAGGTGTAGGAAACCTGTGAATGTTTTGTTTACCAA
Organism: Crocuta crocuta; assembly: GCF_008692635.1. Classification (NCBI taxonomy): domain Eukaryota; kingdom Metazoa; phylum Chordata; class Mammalia; order Carnivora; family Hyaenidae; genus Crocuta; species Crocuta crocuta. The sequence goes on from NW_027529438.1 coordinate 5,815,129, forward strand.
CCAGAGAGATTACCCTGGTTTATATTTCAGATGGAGGAGTCTGCACCAGACAGCCAAATCCTTCGGGGATCTCAAGGAGAAACAAACCAAGAAAGATTTCACCCAGGCTTTCCCAGTACCTGGATTTTTGTGATTGTTTCAAAGGTACAGGAAGCGTCTGTAACATCATTTGTCTTGACTACCGTTACTGTTACTAACAAAAACCCTTTGTTACCATTCTGCATCCAATATGCATTTGCCACCACTCTTACCACTTTTAGCATCTATATGAGTAGTTCATCATCATATCAACAAGTGTGGCTTGTTGATAAAGTTGTAGAAGTGGGAGCTTCTGGAAATACCTGCCTCTGACAGCCAGCTTCCTGAATGGAACACCCTCAGGCCACCCTCCACCTCTCATTCCTCTTTTGAAGAGTTCCAGAGCCTTGGCTGTGGAAAAAAGTCCACCCTTGACACTGTCTATTCATATATTTAAAAACCCTTAGTGATAAATAACAAATGCTTCTACAAAGACAAAATGCAATCATGGACACAGATCATATAGGTTTTACAGTCAACACTCTATGGGGTCAATACACAGAGATATTAATATTTTCATTGCTGTTTCATGAACTTCCCAGGGAGTTTCCATTACTGCTCTGATCTGCAGAAGCTTCATGTGTGTCCCTCCTGATGATATGGGAACTACTTTAATAAAGAAGCTTCTCTCTTCACTTTTGCTACAGGTAGCAATATTTCTCATTGACAAGAGCATTTTGATATTCTCTCAAAATCAGGGAAGGTGAAAGCTTCTATATTAACAGTAGCATTTAGATGCTGTAAATATTCTTTTTGACTGAATAACATTAAAGATAATAATTGATTTCCTCCCCATACAGATTATTTTCTTCATCACTCTGCTCTCTTGTAGAAACATGATGATCTGAGCTGTTTGCTTTAGAAGAGACGTGGCTCTAGGAATCTAGAGTAATACCAGTCTTCACCTGGTTTGGGGGGGAAAATGAACAGCTCCCACACCATACAGAATATCATTGGGAGACCCCATGATGAATCGGAGCAAGATTTTTGTGCTTATCTAATGAAGAAAAGTCTGTACAATCAGAAACTCATATTGCTCCTGTATAGGTGTCTGGACCACAGAGGAGAATTCACTACATGGTGGTGTGTTTATGTACAAGAGGCTTGGGAGCAGATGAGCCTCTGGGGGGTCCCTGTGCACCAAGGAGGATTCAGGACAGCAGAACTGTTCTCATGGGAGTCGATATTCTCATGGGAGTCATTTGTCTAGGGAATCACTTGGTTAAGCAGACGGGGTCTTAGAACGTGTCATTTCCAAGCCAGTATGCATGGTAAAATTAGAGTTACCTTGAGATGTGCCCATATGTCACTGTCGTAGCAGAAAGACAGTGGCTGTTGTTATGGTTATTGTTATGTTAGGAAATTATACATAGTAGGGAATTACTGAGAAGCCCTTTACAAGTCATGATGATTCCTGTACTATGTTGTAGAGAGAGATACAAGTATGGGGGAGAGCAAGATGGTACCTTGGTTGAGGAACTGCAGCCTGGAGTTGGTGGAGGCATCTGAGGAGGCTGAGGGCAGCTCCCAGGTGACCATGCACCTGTTACCGAAGGTTGTCCAAGCTGACCCCTTCCTTGCTTTGGCTGCATCATTTGAGGTTGTGCAGTGTTTATGGTTAGTGTTTTCTTTTTCTGAAAGTAGTTTTTCACCCGCTTGTTAATAGTTTTCAATATCTGATGAGCCACAGTATTTCTCTCTCTCTCTTTTTCTCTCACTTTCAACTCTCCTGCTCACTCTTCTCTCCCTTCCTTCTTCTCTCAGTCTCTGTCTCTCTGTCTCTGTCTGTCTCTGTCTTTCTGTTTCTGTCTCTCTGTCTCTCTCTCTCTCACACACACACACAAACACCAGGATCTTCACTCTGAAATACTAGCACATATTAGAATATCTCCATCCACTCCCCAGCTTGGATCCCAACCAGGATTACAAACATCCCTCTGCAAATTTTAACAACACAGATGATTGAAATTTCATTGGAATGTTATGCAATTCTAGTTCTGTCTCTGCTTCAAAGGACCCTATGTCAAGTTCTTCAAGACAACACGTCGATTGTGGACTGGAAGAAAACGCTACCGGGTCGAATGGAAGCAGGTCTCAGAACGACTTTGCCTGCATTTTGGGATGTTTTATTAATCAAGTTTTTTATAGCCTTGTGCTTTGTCAAAGAAGCAAATTAGTTCCTATCACCTGTCTTTCAGGCTTAGAAAACCTGTAAATGCTTTGTTTATCAACCAGACAGATACCCCCAGTTCATAACTCCAGAGGCAGGATTCTGCACTGGCAGCCAAATCCTTCTGGGATCTCAAGAACAGACAAACCCAATAAAGATTTCACACAGGCTTTCCCAGTACCTGGATTTTTATGATTGTTTCAGGAAGTGCAGGAAGAGGCTGTAACATCATTTGTCTTGACTACCATTACCATTACTAACCAAAGCCCATAGGTACCATTCTGCATCCAATACACATTTACCACCACTCTTACCACTTTTAGCATCTATATGAGTAGTTCATCAGGTGTGGCTTGTTGATAAAGTTGTATATGTGGGAGCTTCTGGAAATACCTGCCTCTGGCAGCCAGCTTCCTTATTAAAACACCCTCAGACCACCCTCCACCTCTCATTCCTCTTTCGAAGAGTTACAGAGTCTTAGCTGTGGAAACAAGCCCACCCATGACACTGTCTATTCCTACGTTTTCAAAATATTTAAGAAATATTGTAACATCCACACAGGTACATGGATTCTGTTTGTGCCCTCGAAGTTCTCAAGTGTTAGTGCCCTGTGTGACCTTTGCAGAACATGTTTAACCTCTATGAATGTCAGTTTTCTCATAATGTGACAAATAATAACACCCTGAGTGATAAACAATGAATGTTGTTATAAAGACAAAATGAGATCATGGACACAGAGCATCCAGGTTTTAGAGTTCAGTACTACTACATGGTCAATACACAGCGATGTCAGCAATATCATTGCTATTTCATGATCTACATAGGGAGTTGCATTTCTGCTCTGATCTGTAGAAGCTTCATGTTGTGTGTGTGTTCCTCCTGATGGTATGGAAATACTTTACTAAAGAAGTTTCTCTTCACTTCTGCCACAGATAGCAATTAATGACAATAGCATCTTGATATTCTTCAAAATCAGTTAAAGTGAAAGCTTCTGTCATAGCAGTGGCATTTAGGTGTTGTAAATATTTTTTTCAAGTTTATTCATTTTGGGTGTGAGAGAGCAAGAAAGTAAATGAGACAGAGAGAGAGAAAGAGAGAGAGAGAAAGGGAGAGGGAGAGTGAAAGAGCTAGTGGGTTGGGGCAGAGAGATAGGGAGAGAATGAATCCCAAGTCTACTCTTCACTCTCAGCCCAGAGCCCAATGCAGGGCTTGATCTCTGGAACTGTGAGATCATGACCTGAGCAGAGATCAAGAGTTGGATGCTCCACTGATTGAACCATCTAAGTGCACCTGGTGCCTAAAATATTCTATTTGATTGGATAATATTTAAAAATAATAATTACTTATTTTCCTTTCCAGGGTATTTCCTTTTTCACCCTCTCTAGTTCCTTAAACATGATGTGTTGAGCTGTTTGCTTCTGGAGACATGTAGCAATAGGAATCAAAGGTAATATTCGTCTGCATTTGGTTTTGAGAAAGAAAATGACCAGAACCTGTACTTGAAGAGAATCAGTGGGAGATCCAGTGATGAATCATAGCAAGGCCTTCCTGCTCACCCAATGAAGCACAGACTGAATGGTGAACATGTTTTGCAGGCTCCCTGTGCAGGCAACTGGACCCCAGAGAAGAACTGATTACATGTGTGTTTAGGTGAAAGAGGCCAAGGGGGCAGATGAGCCTTCCTGGAGTCCCTGTTCTCCAGAAGTTTTCAGGACAGCGTAGGAATTCTCTCAGAATAGAAATGACTGTGTCCGTATATAAACAGCTGGGGACTTCAAAAGTGTCACTTCCAAGCCAGTATGCATGGTCAAAGTAGAGTTATATTGAGATGTGCATATATGTCATTGTCATAGCAGAGAGACAGCAGCTGAGGTTTCAGTGACTTGATAAGGACACATCCGTGGCCATCTGGGCCTAGAGTCTAACAGGCACAGGTTGCTAGCTCCATCCCATGGGTAAGTACTGGAGAGATTGTGTAGGGATTATGAGTTAGGGGTGCTAACAATAGCAAGATCCACAAGACACAACTTGAGAAACATGTCTTTAGGGAGTTTGTTCTCAAGTGCTACATGTGTTTTGGGGCTGGGGTACAGCCTGGGTCAGATGGCAGCTTGGAGCTTGGGTGACAACCTACATTAGAGAATAGTGATTCAAATGCTGCCTTGCCCATTCCTCAGGCTGCCTGTGTATTTGCCACAGAATGGAGATTATACTCCTGAGTGTAGGCAACCACCGTGGTCATGTCAGGGTGTGACAGAGGCCACCTAGGAGGGAGCGGATGCACGCATGTGCACTCACCTCTCCACCTCGTCTGGTCTTTTCCTGTAATTTGAGGTTATTGTCCCATAAAAGAGGAACTTACACTCATTATAGTGGTGAAAAATGCTGGGGGAAAAAAGCCAAAGGACCTGTGACAGCCAGCAGTGGGAAGTTGTGATGTATTGTTGGGGGCATGTCAGTGAGGACTTGCTGGGGGGAAGGGAGTTGGGCTGGTGTCTGAAGGTGGGTGTATCCGGGTCAGTGAATACAGTGAAAAGATAAGAGTAATGAACAGAAATAGCTTATGTCTACACATCTGAGGTGGGAAGAAGCCCCGAATATGGGAAATGAATCCAGAAGTATGGTCAGTAAGCCAAGGGGAAAGGGGAAAAGGAGACAGGAATCTAAAGGATAAATATCTTCCCATGTTCATCTTTAATGGTCTGGCCACCCCTTACCCCTACTCCTGCACCAAGTCAGTAACCCTCTTGAGATCAGGAATTACTTCAAAATGCATACTTTCAAATAGCAAAGGACTTGTACTACACTGAAATCTCACTATCTGCATTTAATAAACTAATGAGTGACTTTTGTTATGTAAGGAAATTATACATAGTAGGGAATACTGAGAAGCTCTTTACAGGTCATGATGATTCCTGTACTATGTTGTAGAGAGAGGTACAAGTATGGGGGAGAGCAAGATGGTACCTTGGTCGAGGAACTGCTGCCTGAGGTTGATGGAGACATCCGAGGAGGCTGAGAGAAGGTCCCAGGTGACCATGCACCTGTTACTGAAGTTTCAGGAATCTGGTTCCATTCTTGTGTTGGCTGTGTCTTCTTTGATTTATCATTGTTTGTGGCTTTAGCTTTCTTTTTCTGAAAGTAGATCCCAACCCTCTGGATAATGTTTTTGTCTATTAGATAAAACATCATTACTACTAAGCCAATCAATTTTTTATTACTAGATTCCAAGTATACTAGAGGTTCTGTTTCAGGACTCGAGGGCACTCCATGGTGCCCACCCTCTGAGAGATGACAGGGAGGCATGCAGCCCACACTGACGGGTGTTTGACATAACAGCTGGGAATCTCCCCTCCTCCCTGTGGCCCGAAGGATGCTGCACCAGGATTTGGAAAATCTAGAATTGAATTTGTCTCTTTGGTGAGATACTTTCCTAGTGAGTCTTCCCCTTATCCCACATGTAAAGAGGAGTAATGGCTCCATATCTCCTTCCCAGGGAGTTATACACACAGGTTATAGCGAACAGAGTTCTGAAACATAATGGGTGATTGCCAGCTACAGGTAGATGATTGCTAACTACGGGTTTGTTGACTCCAAACCTCATTTTCATTTTGCCCCTGGAATCCCTTTTTTCTCAATTCTTCTATTTGCAGGTCGAGAAATGAAAAAGAACTAAGTGTTCCGAGGAAGGTAATTAGTGGGAAAGCCATAGTGGAAGCTTCTTCAGTAGCATCTTGAGCATCCTACCTTCGTCGCAAGTGTACCATCCACTGCTTCTGAAGCTTGGTTCGTGGTGGATGGTGATTCATCAGTACTGGATGCTTCCTGCTTTCTTTTTCTCTTGGGAGCTGGTCTCTGTACTTTGTATTTCTTCATAACTGAGGCAGTAAAGAGAACAAGATAAATCCAAAGGAGCTGGTCTAGGGAAACTGCATCACTTTCTATGCTATTTCCTCTAAACTCCTGCTTGTGGGTCTGAGGTAGCGTGCTTCTGCCCCTCCTGTGTCCATCAGCCAGCCAGCCGGGCTACAGCCTCAGGCTGCAGCCCACAAACCCACAAGCCCACCCCTCCATCACCCAGACTCCCAGGTACCTCAGTCCAGCCCTTTTCCAACCCTTTTATCCTATATCTTCCTATTAAGAGTCTTAAGTTTTCATAATGCCAACGGTGGGTTATCTCCTATAGAAGATCTATTTGAATTACAGCAACCAGGGAAAGGAAACCTGGTCTAATTAATGATGTGACAAACTGGTGATACTCGACTTTTTAAAGTATGCTTTTATGATCCAGTGATTTTATACGAGGCAATATTTTTTACATCTGCGAGAGATAAGTTTTTCTCTAAGCAATGCCTCCCATTTGCTGTTAGGGAATACAGTAATGATGGAATAAATACTATAAGAGAGCACTATATAAACTGATTTCGTTATTTTTAAAAAGCATGATTTTTCCTAATTTTGTTCTGTCACCCTGTAACCTTTCTAAAGTGGGGAAGCCTCAGCCTTTCTCGTCAACTCCTTCTGCTTTTTTTCTTTACTCACATCGCCAAAACACACCCTCTAAACTACAGTGGCCCCCTTTGTAGGAAAGGAATTGTCTAACTTGTCAACCTGTTGAAACTTGAAGGGCCACCTCATCTGAGTCATAGATTGGGGAAGGGATCTCCCAGCTGTGCCAGCACCAAGGCTCTGCTGAGCACAGACGACGTGCACATGACAGTGAGAACTCCTCTCCGTTACCTTTTCTCCTTTCATTTTTAATAGTTTTAACAATGTCTCCAAGTCCTTCTATGTCTTTGAGCAGCTCCAGGAGTTTGTTCACACAGGTAATCCCCCCGAATTTCTTTTGCATCAGGTCAGCGATCTTGACCTTGGTATACTCTTCTTTCATTTTTGGAGTCAGTTCCAAATCAGAATCCATCAGGGACTTAACCATGCTAAACTGATCGTCATTGAGGGGCTGAAGCCCTTTCAGCAGAAGGATTTTCTTGCATTCCTTCTCCATCTCTCAAGGTCTGGCTGAGCCTGCAGGTGAAAAAAAACATAGGGCATTATATCTTCATCTGGACCATTTAAAAAGCCTGGTTGTGTCCATGTGCATGAGTGGCCCCTGTCTAAGTGTTGTCCTTGAGTGTGTGTGACAAAGACCAGGTGTGTCACTGTGCAAACTGGGTTGAGATCTGCTGTGTTAGGAACTTCTCAGAAAATCTTTTCATTTAATACTGACAGTTGTGTTGGGTCAGGAGGTCAGGAAAGAGGTAGTTGTTTCCCTGTGTGGAGTGTGGGCTGTGCGATGTCAGGGCACCCGCTCCCAGTGACCATCCCCTGCTGGGGCTGCGTTATCTCCCTAGATGTCTGCCCGCTGGCTCCTGCCCCTGCTACCCTCTCTGATGGCAGATTGGACAGCAGTCTCTCACCTTCCATGACTGTCCCTATCACCAGGGCACTTGCTTCTATGCCAAGGACTCACCCCTATCCACCCGCCTTCCCTTAGTCAGTCCTTCTAGCATCCTCTCTCCCTGAGGTTTGGGCATGTCCTCTGTGTCCTCTGTGCCCTTGTCCCCTGCTGGACTTCTACCTGCTTCCTCATGCACAATCACAGCATTTCTTTTCTGGGACCATTTAGTAGCCCTTCTGCCGGAGTTCTACACTCTGGCTGGAGCAGGGACACTGCACTTAGTCGGCACAATTATTTAGCAGTTGCTTGATTTTACCCTTCTAGGCTGAATTCCTCTCTTTAAAAAATTTTTTTTTAAAATTTATTTATTTTTGAGAGACAGAGAGAGACAGATCATGAGCAGGGGAGGGGCAGAGAGAGAAGGACACACAGAATCAGAAGCAGCTCCAGGCTCTGAGCTGTCAGCACAGAGCCCGACGCAGGGCTCAAACCCACAGACTGTGAGATCATGATCTGAGCTGAAGTCGGACACTCAACTGACTGAGCCACCCAGGCACCCCTAGGCTGAATTCTTCTTAACAGTTCTTTTGGAGAGCTAGATGTCCCTCTATCCAGTCATGATTCTGTCCCATTTGATGGCTTCCAGGAACTCCCCACTTTCTTTTTGAAAAATTTCTTACTCTTCACCCTGGCTTGGAGAGCCTTGAATAATCTGCATCATTTTTTACATCTATACCTTTTGTAATTCTTATGGCTTATGCTCCAGAAATATACAACACATCTCGCCTTTTCATGAGTCAGGACTTTGTTAATTCCTTCCCCGTTGCCTAGCAAGCTGAACTCACCTTTTTTCCTGTGACTAAGTCCTCAGAGCCTTCAGGACTCTGTTGAGGCTTTGTCTTCAGAAAGCCACCGGAGTCCCTGTATTGGACTGAAGGTCACTCCTCTGGACCTCTTTAGCACCTCCCATACTTCCTTTAGGGCACTCAGTACATGGTATGGATTCCCTTTTTCTGTTTAAATTCATCAATTCATTTAGGGACCATGTGTTTGTGTAGCTTTTGTATAGTTAGCATGCTCAAATTCCCAGGGCTGTGAATTACTCCTTCCTGAGAGAGGGTGAGCATCCTCAGGTTGGTCAGGCCCATAGACTGAAGGATAAATCCATAAGATGTATTATAGTGAAACTGAAGATTATTAATCACAAGGTAAAAACTCTGAAAGTTTCCAGAAATAAAGACAAGATTACCTGTAAAGATTCAAGGAGGAGACTGAATCTGGTGCTCAACAGCAAGGCTGTCCACCGCAGTAAAAGAGGGTAATTTTCAAACAGTACTTGTCCAAATTCCATATCTAGTTCAAAACTGAATATTGTTTAAGATGAAATTTTTGTGTTGTGTGTGCTATGTATGAGTGTGACAACATAATTCATTTGCAAAATAAAATATAATAAGATCCAAGGTGACAGGAGGCTATGTCTAACCTTTATTCATTCCTCTTAAGTATGAACATGCTTGTTTTATTGCCATAATATTGGTGTGCCTGATTTTATTTTATTTTATTTAAAAAAATTTAGATGTTTTATTTATTTCTGAGACAGAGAGACAGCGTGAGTAGGGGAGGGTCAGAGAGAGAGGAAGACACAGAATCTGAAGCAGGCTCCAGGCTCTGAGCTAGCTGTCAGCACAGAGCCCGATGCAGGGCTAGAACCCACGAATCGTGAGATCATGACCTGAGCCAAAGTAGGACGTTTAACCGACTGAGCCACCCAGGCGCACCTGGTGTGTTTGATTTTAGAGTAATCATCCAGATTCCTCTAGGGTTTCTAGTATTACAGTATTTATTTTTGTTTCTTGTTTTTTTTTTTAATGTTTATTTACTTTTGAGAGAGAGAGAGAAAGAGCATGAGCAGGGGAGGAGCACAGAAAAAGGGGGACAGAGTATCTGAAGTAGACTCTGCACTGACAGCAGAGAACCCCATGTGGGGCTTGAACTCACAAACCATGAGATCATGACCTGAGCCAAAGTCAGATGCCCAACTAGCTGAGCCACTTGGGTGCCCTGTAGTATTACAGAAATGCCCCAATTGTAAATTTCAAAACGTATGTGGCCCCAGGGAACTGTCCGCATAGAGGGAGGGCAGAATAATTTTGAGAGTAGAATTCTAAGCTAGCCAAACTGATATTTAAATGTGGGGGCCTCAGAAACTATTCTCTGATATTCAAGGCTTTGTAGTTTGTAAGATGTAGAAAGACTTATAGATAAACATATATTGGAAGTAATATTCAATAATAAAAATAACATGGGGCGCCTGGGTGGCTTAGTCGGTTAAGCGTCCGACTTTCATTTAGGTCATGATCTCACGGTTCGTGGGTTCGAGCCCCGCGTCGGGCTCTGNTAAAAATAACACATAGAGCCCAGAACTACTGCAAGCCAGGCGGAAAGGAAGAGTAAGCAACTACCTTGACGAGGTGTGCCTCTGTCTTATGAGGAAATACAGCTTCAACAGAAGACAAGAGAAACAGGAAGCACATCGACAGGGTGGGGAAAGGAAGTAAAACCAAAGGAGCCTTTCACTAATGTATTTGTCTTAAAGGGTGAGATAAAGGCATAAGTAAAAACAGAAGCTCGAGAAAGGAGAATTCAGAAGTGGCATAAACGGAAGTGAGCATAACAGAAACCAAACTGTACCCCCTAATGATCAGCACACGCAGAAATGGTCCTAATGAGTTAAGTGACAATTTCAGTCAAATTGCATTTATGCCATCTGCCAATATATTGTTAACAAAAGATCACTTAAAGGCAGGGAAATAAGAGAAAAATATTTTATCATGTGGTGAGTAACCAAATGAAAACCAGTTCATCTATATTAGCGTAGTTTTAAATAGATCTGAAGACAAAACTGTCATCAGAGCACAACACAATGACAGAGCTGATGTCCCAGGGAAATAAAACTGTTGTGATTGTGTATTTACCTACTAATAGAAAATACATATTATTTTTGTTCTGTTATATTCCTTTATAATGCTATAAATACTATGTAATTTATTTTATAACATGATGCACATACAATAATCTAAAAAATATGTTTGCGGGCTCCTGGGTGGCTTAGTCGGTTAAGTGTCCGACTTTCGCTTAGGTCATGATCTCGCGGTTCGTGGGTTCGAGCCCCGCGTCGGGCTCTGTGCTGGCTGCCGGTTCAGAGCCTGGACCCTGTTTCAGAGTCTGTGACTCCCTCTCTCTCTGACCCTCCCCTGCTCACGCTGTCTCTCTCTCTCTCTCTCCTAGAAATAAATAAAATATATAAAAAAATATGTTTGTACTATTAGGTCATATGTTTCTCTCCATACAGCCACACACACTTTATATATATATGTTCATATATTCATACGTGCATGTATAATATACATCATATTATTGGATATATAACTCTGAGAGAAGTACAGGACAAAAACCTCACAGTTTCATAGTAGGTGGTTTTAGCTCACCTCACAATTACTAAATAAAATTTTTAAAAGTCAGTAAAAATTTAGAAAATAGGACCAACACAATTAGTAAACATAATTAACTAGGTTTATCTAACATACCCCAAATTCTGAAATCAGCATTAAAAAATCTCACACTCTAATTAAGAGCAAATGAAATATTATTATAACAGGCCATACAGAAAGTTGCTCAACACTTCTGAAAGTGGGCAGGAGAGATCTAATTATGACTGACTCTCTTCCTCTCCCCTGCATCTTGCCCACTAGAAAAGACATCAGTAAATTTGAGGAAGGTAGAAAGTAATACTAACAGGAACTGAAATAATGGCTCTGGAGTATAAGATAAAAATACAACTGACTAAGAGAGGTAAAGAAGCCATATTTGTGCATAACTGTGTCTGTGGAAATGAAATTTTTTCTGCTGTGTGTGTGTGTGTGTGTGTGTGTGTTTTCCCCGGGACCCTGCCACAGCCACCATGTTTCCTGTGTACTTTCTGGGGAAGAAATTAAATACTTTCTCTAAATATAACTCATGGCAATAGTCACCTAGGGAATAAATTTTAATATCTTCTATAGTCAAAATGTATCTCTTTGTTCAGGCCTCAGATGTGGTGAGATAAGAATGTCTGGGGTTTTTTTTTTGTTTTGTTTTGTTTTGTTTTTTTGTCTAAGCTGTAAAGGATTAGACTCAAGCTACTGTTGGGGTCGCCTAGGTGGCTCAGTTGGTAAAGTGCCTGACTCTTGATTTCAGCTCAGGTCCTTATCTCATGGTTCACGAGTTCAAGTCTCACTTTGGGCTCTGAGCTGACAGCACGGAGCCTGCCTGAGATTCTCTCTCTCTCCCTCTCTCTGTGCTCCTCCCCTGTTCTGTCTCTTTTTCTCTCAAAATACATAAATAAACTTAAAAAAATAGAATCAAGCTACTGTTTGTATTTTTCTGACTATAGCTGATACCAGCCCACACCCCACCCTACCCCTAATTCTTTATTATCAAAACCCCCTGGTTGTTTCCTGCTCAGCCAATAGGTGCCCACATCTCCTGACAGAAAGCCCACAGGCCTCACCTTGCTGAATTCCCCACAAGTCCGGATCTTGAGGTCTTCTTCAGAAATGCAGAAATCACTGCTTATTTTGTTTGAGGTAAAAAATAAATCAGCAAAGCCTTTAGAGACTGAATTGCAAGCGATTATAATCTCCCGAAGGGCACAGGAAAAAGAAGTGTTTTGAAAAATAACAAGCAAAAATGGCACCGGGTAGAATCACTTACAACTTCACTAGTTTTGGTTTCCTCGTCCTGTGCTGTCCCCCAGAGAGAGATTATGAAACTGTTCTGAGGCTCCTCCCTCCCTTATTCTTAGCTTTCGATTTCATTAGAGAACATAAAGTTTCCTTCCTGTAAATACTTAGTCAATATGAAAAATTAGAGCAAAAATGTAATTGTTTTTATTACAAATTTCAGTAGATGGAAAGAGTTCTGATATTAGAAATTTGTTATCTAACAGACTTGCATGCAGGTCATTAGAAATTATATTCCCTCCAATGATGTTCAAGCATAAGAGGAGTAAGATGAGTCCCTGGGCCACTTATCCCTTATTTCCTGTTTTCAGAGTCCTAGGAGGAGATGTTGAAAGAGGCATGTATCCCTACCTCCTGGTTATATGTCCAGACAAGTCTGCCATGAAATCAGTCATGGTTTAAATAGTGCCTGAAGCATTCACCCAGTTAGTAACCAAAGCACCTGGGGCTCCGCAGAGGTAGAAGGTGGTTAATATGTGAATCCTTCCTTAGATATATAGCAAGGAAGTTGCTTTCTTAACTATGACTAGGCTACTTTGCCTCGCTGATTAAATTAATGGTTACTCATACTTTCTGCATTATTCATGCATAAACACAGGCGGGTAGCAAGCTCATATCACGACAGTGTTGAAGCCTTTACAAATTCTACATGAACACTGAACTCTGGACTGAGATGGGCTTGATTAACCTTTCATTCCACGATGTTTTTTTCCATGAAGGACAGTGGGTGCATTCCAGAGTACCGGAAACCCTGAGATAGCCAATAAATAGCACCAATCAGCTGACATTATGGCTGTAACCCACCGGGTGATTTGCAGGGAAAATGAAGTCATGACTGGGGTCCCAAAGGGCAGCTGGTGTTGGTAGATGAGCTGAGGTCATATAAAGAGAAGAAAGCTGATTATTTTAATCCAATCTGTAGTCGTAGAGTGGCTAGTTGAAGTCTAGATTAGAGACCGTCTGAAAACTTCACCAAGGCATGAGTGAGTCATGGGAAAGCGAGGAGATCTCCATGGAGGGATGTCCATAAACACCCGTGGGTGTTTGTTGCTTCTTTTCAAGGCTTTAGGTTGCTGTTTTTATGCAACATCGAGCTGGTCTTAAGGTAAGAGGTGGAGAGGAAACTTAGGGAGGTTGGAGAGGGCCCCATCCTATAGATCAGAGGGTAGAGAGCATATGGGAAGAATGACTGCATCAGGACATTTTCCTGCTCCTTTTCTTTGTAATCAGGTGATGTGGAGTAATACTCTCTGTTGGGACTCCAGCATATGACACACAGATTACTGTCCTCAGCAAAGACACATCAGAGCAATGTTCCATAATTCATGCAGTAAAGTTGGAATTTGAATGGATGAAACAAAGAAATGCTAAGCGTGTATTTTTCCTGACTTATAGGCAGTAGCGAAACAGTGGGTGACTTTTTCTGTGATGCCGAAAGCTCACTAGCAGAACATACAACAAACCTTGATACAGAGGAAAATGGATAAATTTACGTGACTTTGTATTATCTGAAGTATTGATTCACATGGTCAAAATCCCCAGGAAAAGTCCCCATTGGACTGATGTTCCATGGGCCAAAGCTAACACACTAACTGTTCTTGTGAATACAGGCTTATTGGAACACAGATATGCTCATTTGTTTATGCATTGTCTATGTCTGCCTTTGTAGTGAAACTGAGGGGCTGACTAGCCATGCAAAGTTTTCACTCTACGGCTCTTTATTTATTTAAGAAAATGTTTTGTCTTTATTTTATTTTGAGAGACAGAGAGTGAGCGGGGGAGGAGCAGAGAAAGGGGGAGACACAGGATTTGAAGCAGGCTCCAGGCTCTGAGCTGTCAGCACAGAGCCCGATGTGGGGCTTGAACCCATGGACTGCAAGATCATGACCTGAGCTCAAGTCCACCTAACTGACTGAGCCACCCAGGTGCCCCTATGTCTTTTTAAACAAAAAGCTTGTCAACCTGTACCCTAAGTCATCAATCTAAGAGATAGCAGAGAGAATCTACAGGGGAAAGCAGACAAGTAAGAAAACAATCACGTCAAGAAACTACAGTCAGACCTTTTTGAATCCACACTAGGCCTGTGGAGAAAGGCTTGGTGATAAAGTTTGTGTCTCAGAGGAAGAAATAGAAAGGGAGAGTTGGGGACTGAACTGTGTTCTCCCAAATTCGTATGCTGAAGCCTTCCACACCGCTGAGACTGTATTTGGATGGAGATGGGACCTCTAAGGAGGGAAATAAGTTAAAATGAAGTCACAAGGGAGGGGTATTAATCCAATGTGACTGGTACTTTTCTAAAAAGTGGTGGTTTTAACACACACAGAGGCTAGGGACGCGTCCACACAGATGAAGAGCACGTGAGGACACAGAGAGGAGGTGGCCATCTGCAAACTGGGGCAGAGGCCTCAGGTGAAAGCAAGCAAACCTTTTGATGCTTTGATCTGGGACTTCCAGCCTCCAGAATTGTGAGAAAATAGACTTATACTGTGTCAGCCTNCTGTGGTATTTTGTTATGGGAACTCTAGCAAAGGAATACAGGGAAGAGTGGTGGCAAAATTCTTCTCCAACAGCTCATACTGGGGCTCCGGCAGTGAGTTTGCTGATGTGGGAGCCCCAGCTGTCCCCATTGGTGAATTCACAGAACCACCATCTCCCGAATGGCACGCTTTCTCGGGGAAGTCGATTTCTCTTTCAATGGAAATGGAAAGTGTGATTGAGGTTTATATGCTGAATCAGTCTTGTATCCCTGAGATAGAGCAACAGTTCCAAGATCCATGATCACTTATCACATATTGAGAGATCAATTTTTAGGTATGTAAAAAAGTACTTTTGCATTTACTTTCATGAGAGAGGTTGACCTTTATTTCTCTTTTTGCTTGATCTTTATCTGTTGACAGTAGTGTTGACATCCCTAAAAGATGCATTTGAGATCATTAATACTCCCTCCTTAGATGTCTGAATTCATCAACTGTGTATTTCCAGAGGTTTTATTATGGAAAGGTTTTTGTTACAACTGGATTTCCTTGCAGAGATATAGTGACATTCAGATGTTCCTTTTCTTTGTGAGAGGTTCGGTATGTTGTGTTTTACAGGAATTTTGTCCATTGGATCTAAGTAACCAAACTTACTGTCCTAAAGTGGTTCATAATGTGTTTTTTGTTCTCTTTCAAATTTCTGTAGGCTCTGCAGTGTCACCTTACATTCCAGAAGGTGGGCATTTCCACTGTCTCTTTATTGTCCTTAAATAGTTAAACAAATCTGTCCAAATCCGCTAGACAGATTTGTCTCTGAGGACAGGTATACAGGGAAGCCTGAGGTCTGGGGAAATGGAAGGAGACCAGAGGGCTTGAAGCCCCTGGCACATGCAGCCAGAATGAATCCACACTAAAGGTGTGTTTCCTTCATTCCTATTACTTGACAAAACATGTCCTGCTTTCAAAAAGACATTACAGGGCATGTCAAAAGACAAGGAAAAACAGTCTGAAAAGACAAAACTGGCATCAGAGCCAGACTCAGATATGACATAGATGTTGAAATTAGCACACAGGAAGTCTACAATAACTATGATTAATATGGCAAGGGCTTGTGCTAGTTTCTAGAGATGCCATGAAAAAAAGTCCCACACATTGGTGGCTTAAGTAACAGAACTTTATTTTCTCTGAGTTCTGATGGCTGGAGTCCAGGATCAAGGACGCAACAGGGCTGGTTTTCCCAGAGGACCCTCTCTTTGATGTGCAGATGGCCACCTTCTTCACACAGTTGTCTCTCTGTCCTCCTCCTCCTGATGTCTCGGTGTGTCCATGTTTCCTCTTCGCATAAGAACATCCATCAGACTGGACCAGGGACCACTCTGTGATCTCATTTGGCCTGAATCACCTCTTTAAAGGCTCTATCTACAAATATAGTCCCATTCTGATGTACTGTCGGTTAGGGCTCCAATGTACGAATTTGGTGCGGGGGATGCAAGTGAGCCCATAGTGGGGCTCTGACAGGAAAAGTAAAAAGCCTGCACAGGATGGCACTATAAGCAGAAAGATGGAAACTCTAAGAAAGAATAAAAAAGAATTTTAAGAAATAAAATTGTTGAGGAGTGTTGGGTGCCTTTGTGGGTTAAGCATCTGACTTTGGCACGAGTCATGATCTTGGCACAGTTTGGTAGTTTGAGCTCCATGGTGTGTTCTGTGCTGACAGCTCAGAGCCTGGAGCTTGCTTCATGTTCTG
Source organism: Crocuta crocuta (assembly GCF_008692635.1). Classification (NCBI taxonomy): domain Eukaryota; kingdom Metazoa; phylum Chordata; class Mammalia; order Carnivora; family Hyaenidae; genus Crocuta; species Crocuta crocuta. The sequence goes on from NW_027529438.1 coordinate 5,831,777, forward strand.
TCTGTTGGTCTGTCTCTTTCTCTCTGCCCTTCCCCTGCTCTCTCTCTCTCTGTTTCTCAAAAAAACACATTAAACAAAATTTAAAAAATTTTTTAAAAAATGTTGTGACACAAATGATAAGTATTCAGTAAGCAGACACAACCAAAGAAAGGATCGGTGAGGATAGGTCAATAGAAACTTCTTACACGGAAATACAGAGAGAAAAAGAAAGAAAGGAAAACCAGAATAGCCACCATATTTGGCATAATAAGATAAGATGTAGCCTATGCATAATTAGAAATCTGGAAGGTGAATAAAAAGGCACTGGAACAGAAAAAGTATTGGAAGGAATAATGGCAAAGAAATCGCTAAGATTAATGCCAGACACAGAACCACAGATACTAGAAGTTCAGACAATGTCAAATATGATACCTACCAAAAATTTACCTCAAGTCATATCATTTTCTTTTTTTTAAATAATTTTTTTAATGTTTTATTTACTTCTAGGAGAGAGAGAGAGAGAGACAGCGTGAGCAGGGGAGGGTCAGAGAGAGAGGGAGTCACAGACTGAAACAGGCTCCAGGCTCTGAGCTGGCAGTCAGCACAGAGCCCGACGCGGGGCTCGAACCCACGAACCGCGAGATCATGACCTAAGCGAAAGTCGGACGCCTAACCGACTAAGCCACCCAGGCTCCCCAACTCATATCATTTTCAAATTGTAGAAATCAAAAGACAAAGAGAAAATCTTGAAAGAAGTCAAAGGAAAATACAACACACTGTCTACAGAGGAGCAAAGATAGGAGTGCTGTGGCCTTCTTGTCAGAAATGGTACAAGAAGAAGGTGAAGTGAAATATTTAAAATGTTGAAGAAAAAGCCTATCCATCTATATCCATTCTATATCCACGAATGCTATCCATCAAAAGTGAATGAGAAATAAAGACTGTCTTAACCAAACAAAAACTGAGGGAATTTGTTGTCAGCAGACCTGCCTGCCCTACAGAAAACATGGAAAGTTCTTCAGGGAGGAGAAAAATGATACGGGTCAGAAATTCAGATCTACATGAAGAAAGGAAGAGCACAAGAGAGGAATAAATGATGATAACATATTTTGCTTTTCTGCTTCTTTTTTTTTCAGTTTATTTTTATTTATTTTAAGAAAGATACAGAGAGCAAGCAGGGGAGGGTCTGAGAGAGGAGAGAGAATCTGAAGGCAGATTTAGATTGTTTAAAAACCATCCTATAAACTCTCAACTACTGAAAAATTTATAAGTATAGTTGAGAGCTAAGAAAGGAAGGAAAATAAAGTCATACAAAATGCTTAGTTAAAACCAGGTGAGGCAATGGGGTGCCTGGGTGGCTCAGTCTGTTGAGCGTCTAGCTCTTGATTTGGGCTCAGTTCTTGATCTCATGGTTCATAAGATCCAGCCCTGCATTGGGCTCTGTACTGACAGTGTGGAGCCTGCTTGGGATTCTCCCTCCTCTCTCTTTGCCCTTCTCATGCTCTCACACTCTCTCTTTCTCAATATAAATAAATAATAATAATAAAAAAAAAAAAACGGAGGGGAGGAAGACAAAAAATCACGGGAAAAGAAACAAAGAACAAATACAGAGAATAGAAAACAATTACAAATATGGTAGTTATCAATCTAACCTTGTCAGTAATCACTTTAAGTGTCCGGTGGTCTAAATACATGAAATAAATGAGATGGATTAAAGCAAAATAACCCAATTCTACATTTTCTGCAAGAAATTCACTTTATTTTTTTATGTTTTATTTATTTATTTTGAGAGAGAGAGGGAGAGACAGAATCCCAAGCAGGCTCCATACGATCAGCACAGACCCCGATGTGGAGCTCAAACTCACGAACCATGATATCACCACCTGAGCTGAAATCAAGAGTCAAACGCTTAACTGACTGAGCCCCCCCAGGTGCTCGAAGAAATCCACTTTAAAGGTAAAGACAAAGGTTGAAAGGTTAAAAGCAAAGGAATAGAGATAGATACACCCGTCTCATACTAGTAACACCGAAAAGGAGTAGTTGTATTAAATTCTGAGGAAGCGGATTTCAGAACAATGAAAATCTTCAAGGTTACAGAGGGTCATTACATAATGATAAAGAGGTAAATCCATCATGAAGACAAAAGAATTCTAACTGTGCATGCATCTAACAGAACATCAAAATACATGAAGCAAAACCTAACATATCTGTACATGTATATACGTCTCTCTGTATAGACATGTATCCACCATTACAGTATACATAGAACATTTTTGTTGCCCTGAAACTCTCCAGTACTCCATCTGTTCAGTCCACCCTCCCTCGTCACTTCCCCCTTGCAAAGTGTCTCCACTTTCTACTGTCTCCAGTACTTTTGTTCTCCCAGAATGTCATAGAATTAGAATTACACAGTATGTAGATTTTTTCAGAGTGGCTTTTTTCACTTTGCAATACGTATTTGATTTTTCTTCATGCCTTTTCATGGTTTTATAGCCCATTTCTTTTTTTAAGCTCAATATTTTATTTTATTTTATTTTAATTTTTAAATTTTATTTATTTTTCTTTCATAGTTTATTGTCATGTTGATTTCCATATAACATCCAGTGCTCATCTCCACAAGTGCCCTCCTCCATGCCCATCACCTCCCTTCCCCTCTCCTCCACCCCCATCAGCCCTCAGTTTGTTCTCAGTATTCAAGATTCTCTCTTCCTTTGCCTCCCTCCCTCTCCCCAACTACCTTTTCCCTTTCTCCTCCCCCATGGTCCTCTGTTAAGTTTCTCCTGTTCCACTTATAGGTGAAAACATATTAGCCCATTTCTCTTTATCACTGAAAAATATTCCATTGTCTGGAAGCACCAGTTTGTTTATCCATTCCTTTGTTGAAGGACATCTTGGTTGTTTGCAAGTTTTGACAGTTATGAATAAACCCACCATGAACATGTGTGTGCAGGTCTTTGTACGGACATAAGTTTCCAACTCCTCTTGGTAACTACCCAGGATCGTGATTGGTGGGCTGCATGGCAGGAGTGCCTTGAGTTTCACGAGAAACTGCCAAACTACGCTGTTTTGCCTTCCCGCAGCCACAGATGAGAGCCTTTGTTGCTGCGCATCCTTGCCAGGGCGACGAGAGTGGTAAAAGGGGGCTTGTCGCTGATCTCAGCAGACAAGCATCGAGTTTCTCCCCATTAATCACGATTTTAATTCTAACTTGTTTGTAGATGTTTGTCAAGTGGAGGAAGATACCCTCTAATCCTAGCTTGCTGACGGCTTTGTTTTTTTCTTTTCCAGTTTTTATTTAAATTCTAGTGAACATGCAATGCAAGGTTGGTTTCAGGAGTAAAGTTCAGAGATTCATCGTTTACATACAACACCCAGTGCTCATCCCAAGTGCCCTCCTTTGTACCCCTCCCCCATCTAGCCCATCCCCCATCCAGTTCCCTCCATCAACTCTTAGTTTGTTCTCTATCATATAGTCTTCTAAAAAAAAAATAGTCTTCTCGTGGTTTGTTTCCATCTCTCTTTTGCTTGCTAAGAGTTTTTTAAAATCATAAATGGATGTTGTACGTTTCCAAATGTTTTTTGTGTCTGTTGATATGATTATATTTTTTTTTCCCCTCTCTATCTTGTTGATTTGCTGGGTTAAATTAATTGATTTTTTGAATGTTGAACCAACTTGGCATATCTGGAATAAATTGCACTTGATCATATAATTATTTTTATACACAGGTGCATTGATATGCTAAATTTTGTTGAGCAATTTTGCATCTATGTTTGTGAGCGGTATTGGTCTGTAGGTTTCCTTTCTTGTAGTCTGTCTGTTTTTGATGTTAGGGTAAGGCTGACCACATCAACTGAGTTAGAAAGTATTTTTTCTGCTTCAGTTTTACTGAAGAGATTGTAGGAAATTGGTAAAACTTCTTTTTTAGGAAAGGAGAATTCACCATTGAAACCATTTGGACTTGGCACTTTCTGTTTTGAGAGGTTATTATTAAGCCAGTTTAAGTAATACAAGCCTATTCAGATTACCTACTCCTTCTTATGTGAGTTTCGATAGGTTGTGTCCTTGAAAATATTGTTCCATTTCATCTGGGTTATCAAATTTGTGGGACCCAGAGTGGTTCCCATAACATTCTTTCATTATTATTTTAGTTTCAGTGGGATTAATGGTTTGGCCCCTCGGTCATTTCTGATAGTAATTTGGGTCTTCTCTCTTTTTCTCTTGGCTTACTTGCCTAGGGATTTATCAATTTTATTGATCTTTTCAAAGAACTGTCTTTGGTTCTTTGATTTCCTATTCTTAATTGTATTGATTTCCACTCAAATTTTTATTACTTTTCTTCTGCTTTGTTTGAATTTAATTTGCTTTTCTTTTTCTAGTTTCCTAAGGCAGAAGCTGACATTATTCATTTTAGATCATTTTTCTTTCATAATTCATGGATTCAATGCTACAAATCTCCCTTCTAGCACTATTTTTGTTGTTTTCCACAAAATTTGACATGTCATATTTTCATTTTCACTTAGTTCTAAATATTTTAAAATTTCTCTTGAAGCTTCTTCTTTGACGCAGGTGTTATTTAGAAGTCCGCGATTTACTTCCTATATGTTAGGGTCTTCAAGATATTTTCGGATTATGGATTTCTAGTTTAATTCCACTGTGGTCTCAGAGTAGATATTGAATTACTGCTATTCTTTTAAATTCGTTAAGTGTGTTTTATGGCCCAGGATGAGATCTGTCTTGGTGAATATTCCATGTGAGCTTGAGAGAATGTGTATTCTGCTGTTGCTGAATGAAGTATTTTTAGATGTTTATTAGGACCAGGGGCCAATAGTGCTTTTCAGTTCAACTATGTCCTTACTTATTTTCTGCCTGCTGGATCTGCCAGATGCTGATGGGGGCGGGGAGGGCACTGAAGTCTCCAAGTGTAAGAGTGAGTCATGATCATTGCACGTATTATCTTTCTGAGTATTGTCATTTAACTAGCCACAGACACTCGAGGATTACCTTTAAAAAATACATCATTCCAGGCCAGTTCCAATGTGTAGCAACATGGATGGACCTTGAGGGTGTTATGCTGAGCGAAATAAGTCAGGCAGAGAAGGACAAATATCATATGTTTGCACGTATAGGAGGATTGGGAGGAACTTGACGGAGGAACAAGGGGGAGAAGAAGGGCGGAAATGGTGGGGGAAAGGGAGAGAGGCAAACCATGAGAGACTTTTGAATGCTGACAAAAACTGAGGACTGATGGATGTGGGGATGAGCACTGAGTGTTATGTGGAAACTAATTTGACAATAAACTATTAAAAAAAAAAATACATCATTCCAAGTCTTCTGTTTTTCTTATCTAGATTTCTGAAACTGCCTACTGAGCTGTGCTGGTAGACATACCAGCTGCTTAATTTTAATAGCATTTGCCAATTTCCATCGTGTAAATACTACTACCCGGGTTGATTTCATGGTGCCCAATGTTTACCCACCAGCGTGCAAAATCCCTAAATATTTAAGTTCATTCTTTACCCTGTGGAATGAGTAGAGTCCACCACACTGCCACTGACAATTTATGTCCCTGCCCTCCAACATGCCTTCCCCTTGCCACAATACTTTTTTAAAATGTTAAAATAATTTCTTTTACACAAAACCTCTCAAATATTTACCCACTTTTTACAATGAAGACTCAAATTTCTTTCTTTCTGACATAAAGTAGGTTACTTTCAAACACCTTTTTTTTTTAACCTCTCTAGTCTAATTTGCCTGTGCGCTCTCATATACATCATACTTCTGTTGTACAGAACCATTCACACTAGCTTGTGCTTTGAGCATTTGCAGGTGACATTTCCTCTGCCCATCAATAGCTGATTTCTTCATCTTGCAAAACACAATACTACTGTGCTTTGATCTCTCATGACCCACCAGGACTGTGATAAGTAATGTGTATAATGATCTCACTTCACTCACCTTGGAGGGAGAGACTTGCTCTATGTTAGAGAAGTCTGCTTAAGCTCCTTTCCCAACACTACACAACTAGTGACAAAAGGAGCCAGGTTCAAGGCAGGTCTACCTCATTCCAAAGTGTCTTGCTCTTAACCAGCAAGCAAAGTACTTTCTTACCCTGCTCATGTCTACAAATCTTCTATCGCTTGGCACAAGTCTCATAAGCTTTCAAAGCTTATATGAAGGTACGCCTATGTTTTCTTAATATCTCCTAACAAAATTCTTCATCTAAAATATTAGCACATTGTTGGGATCCTCATACTTCCTGTGTCCGTTGAACTTTGTGTGTAAAACCACAGGAATATCATTGTCCCAAAGCCTATACCAAATGTTTTGCCTCTTGGGAAAACTAATGTTTGTCTATCCAACTTCTACCTGTTTGAAACTATGGATTTCAGATATAAGCTTTGACCTCCAGCTTGTTATTCTCAGTTAAATGCAGAAGTGGCAACAATTATCTACTTCTTAACACTTGATACTGTGGCACTTTCCTTCCCCCTCTCTATCTTTCTGTATTCTTCTCTGTCACATATGGTGTTCTTATTCATCTATGAAATGAGACTATATTGCTATATAACACTGCTACAGGAAGGTTAAATTCTGTAGACTCATTAGGATGAGGGAAATTTGGGGCATGAGCACCAAGTAAGAGTTGATGTAGATTATAAGGCGGTATTCTTTCCTCTCCAATGTACATGCTTCTCCCATTTAGCATTTCTTCCCTGGCATTTACAATCTGTGTTCTCTGTTCTAACTGATCCTATTCTTTCTTTTGCCCCCCAAACAATACCATACAATCCAAACAATTCTGGTGGCAGAAAGGGGATCTGTAGCCCTATGGATGATCTCTCTACTTTGAGGGGAATAAAAATGAGATGTGGTGTTGGGTCAGGAGAAGAGAGTCATCAATTCTGTCCCATATCTGTCTGAAACTGGCACCTTGCCTCTCATCTTCATAGCACAGTGCAGGAAAAGTAGTGAATGCAGGCAGCTTTCAGTTCACCCAAGCTCATGTTCTCTGACCCTCTCTGTAATGCACAAGGCACCCTTTCCCACCTCTCTACTGTTACCTCCGTTATTCCCATTGTTTGTTTGATCATTTCATCTAAGATAGACCATCCTTTGCAAAGCCTTCTCTGATGCTGCTTGCTAGAACGAGAATTCCTTTACTCTGCTTTATTTTGGGACTTGTCCTCAAGACATTTCCTGATATTATTTTATTCTAAAATTGGAGATGAGATTCTTTACTGTTGCTAATGCTGACATTTCATTCCACCATTAATATCAAATTGAGGGGGATTCTTATCACAAATCGCTAAAAGTATAATTTACTCACATTACCTCAGCAATAAGGATGAAATGAATTGGGAGTTTGAGAAGAGGAAAATAATTTATAAGTGATAGAGAGGTTTGGCTTCAGAATTTTGCTTTCTTTTAGCTTCAGGTTAGGGCTTAAGAAACTTTTGCCTAAAAGAAGCTCTTATGCATCCAAGTGTGTGTTTCTGTATTATTAAAATTTTTATGATATCACCTCATGAGTGCCAGAAGGAAAAGAAACAAAAAAAAAATTATTGACATTCAAGATGGTAGAAAGTTTGTGGAAGAAATACTTCCTACCATGGTCTCTTTCTTTCCCCAGACAATGACAAGTGTAAACAGATTTAAGATGCGGAGTTCAACTCTAAATTATAGCAAAAACTGTGACTACTTTTATATCATATTGTGTGTGTGTGTGCGTGCATGCATGTGTGTGTGTGTGTGTGTGTGTGTGTGTGTGTGGCATGAATAACATGGCTTCTCTCTGATGATTTTTGTGAAGGCTAAATAAGACCATACAAGTGCAAGGCACATAGGCAGCTGTGTAGAGCACTTTAGAGAAGGCACTGGCTGTGTCTTGCATTGTATTTTCTATCTGAAGTTAGAAGTTGTATCTCTTAGAGATGGTCTCAGGGTGGCAGTAATTACACAAAAGTTCATAAAGTTACCAACAGCCATATGCAGGAAATCAATTAAGTTTTTTCGTGGCTCTAAAATTCCTTCCTAGGTCATTCCTAGGCCTACTTTGGATGCGAACACTTATCTGTGTTCCCTGCTGCCCTGAACTATTCGGGTAGAAAACCAGTCTCTGTTCTGTTTCCTGTGGGTCTCACCTTTCAACCTTTGTGGAATGTTCTCTCTGTGTAGTCACTGCCCGTCATACTGCTGAGTGCTGTCCTACTCACGACCTCATCTCATGTAAGGTAGAGGAAGCCTGGACAAATCTGGAATGGAGACAGAGTCAGTAATCAATAGACGGGACAGACTTGTACGGAAAGAGACATGAAGAACAGGAGGTCACTGAAGCCTCAAACAGGAAGCTCAGAGAAGATATAATCTGTGTCTGTGAAAGCTGTGTAAGATCAAAGGAGAAGGTTGAAAATGATAAATGAAATAATGAATAAAAACGTGCACCTGAATGTTAAGGAAAATGAGAGCTGTATGGTGGACGGATATGCCTTCCACAATGCTTCCTTGGACTACGATGGGTGAGATGAAAAGGGCTGCTGTGCTGTGGGAGACCAGTGTGAGGATTCCCTTGGTCTCTCTTGAGTCTGCTGTCTCTCCCATGCTATCAACATGGAAGGGAGACTTGATCTGCACACCTCTCTGAGACACCTGTTTCATGGAACTAACTTACCTTTGGAGGGTTAGTTTCCCTTCTTCCTAGGGCAGAGATCTCCCTGTATGACCTCTGACAGAGACCCAGTCGGTTTGTACTCTTTGAAAGGTAGTGACAGAGAATCCACTACCTCATAAAAAAGTTCATTCTACTCTTAAACCGCTCTGATAATTGAATCATTCTTCTCTCTAGTAAATTCAAAGTTTAAATTCAAAGATTGCCTTGTTATTTTTAGCCCAGAACTACTCATTTCTATCAGAAAGAACACCTAATAACCTTTCATCCCTTCTGCCTGAGAATATCTCAAATAATTGAATAGGACCATACTGGTACATGGTATTAAAAAATTATGACAGGAATTTGGCTTTTCATGATGAAATATAAGTTGGCCATTGACCTGGGCCACCCAAGGTGCCTATTATGGTGGCTGTGGTGAGCAGCCAGCATGTCATCCGCTCATCGGTCCACATATCCTTTCAGTAAATACCCACTGAGCTGCTACTATGTAACAAGAACTCTTTACAGTTCTGCTTGTAAAACAGGGAGTTGAAGTCAAATCCAATTTTTGGAGAACTTACACTCTAATGAGGCACGTAGATATTTTTCTTGACAGCAAATTTATGAATTTATAAGTTGAGGCATGTTCTCTGATGGAAATAAAGAGGATTCTTCAAATCTAGGGGAAGCTCCAGCTTCTCCCCTACTTTACGTTAGTCCCAGGGATGAGTTACAATATGTGGCAAAGAGCAAAAATATAAGATAAAATGGGGCCACAGCATTAGAGAATGAAGTTAAGTGAAAAGAGAAGCAAGGAGGCAAATTCTTTGGGGTGAAAGAAATGAAAAAAATAAAGGGTCAGTTTTACTTCTCTCATTTAGAGGCATGATGTGCTTAGAAGTTGCAAGTTCAAAGCAGAATCCACAAGGCAGTGAGAAAAGCAAAGACATTGCTTGGGCGGGTCATTGGAAAGACTTATTCTCTCGCTCTTAGCACAATTATATACATACTCCAGAATAGTCAATGAAAGGAAGTTTATATGAAGGAATAAACTTGGAGGAAGTTTCAGCAGTTGGTGACATCTTCTCAGCATGAAATTCATTCCCTAACTAGCTGAGGGACGTTATGATCTTGATAACTTTGCTCAATCTCTGTAAACTTCAGTTTTCACATCATAGATGGAAAAATTGGATTCTGTAACTTCTAACTTCCTTCAAATTCTGATTTCCCCTCAAATGACCAAAATAATTTGAATGCTATTAGATTGGCATTGCGCAGGATTTTTTTTTAAGTATACATATTACTCTTGGCATCTAAGCCTCACCAGAATAAAAGACACGCATTCAGAAAGGAAGCAGTACAAGTCGGAACAACTCATTATTTTAAATATATATACTTTTTTTGTACTTAGAGATTTTATCACCATAGACATCATTGTTAATGGCATTCAGGTTTTTAAAAGGACACCATAGTGTGGTTTCCACATACAAATAAGGATTGAGTAGTTGTTTCTTGGTTTCCCTGGGCTTGATGACCTTGAAGAAGAAAGAGGTGAAGATAGGACAGTTGAGATGCAGCTGATTCTACTTTTCTCCTTGCGCTGCCACTGCCTCCGGGCCACCAACCACATCCCCATGAACACTCTATTGTTAACACCATTTCACATATGAGAATACTGAGGCTCATGGAGTTTAAGTCTTCCTTAAGCCCACAACTTAGTGAGAAAGCCATTAAACCCCAGCCTCGATGAATTCTAAAACATGAGCATTTGGTGGGCATATAATGCTTCCAGCAACCAGAGTTGCCATTGTTACAATGGCTGCAATTTATTCTGAAAAAACTCGCCCTACGATGATCTGGTGGTTTCCCAGTTTTTATTTTCACTAGCTCAGTTTCTGCTAAAGAGGAAGAGGCGGTTGGTGTGGTTAACAGACATTTTAATCATTCCACCCACCAGGGCTTCCAGCAGCCATCTCCTACCTCTCTATCAACAGGTGGCATTATATGAATTAGATTACTGGATGCCAGATGGTAACTCAGTGGCAAATTAACATCAAAATATGAATGTTAGAAAAGGCTTTCATTAGTGATAGTAAAGGTAACTGATGCATATGAGACTGCTTATACATGATATAAAAGTCAATGTAATGGCAATGCCTAGGTGGCATCTGGAATTGTGTTGAATACAGGTGACACAACTAAAGGATTTGTCTGTTGGATGCAGACTACAAGGACTCCAGAATCTGTTCTCTGAAATTTTGGCTTCTAGAGAATTCCTCCAACAAGGTGATGATAAGAGCACACCAAAGCTATTATTTCCTGAAGCCTGAAGTTCAGAGGACAGAGCTAATTTGAGCATTTGGTTAATGTGAAAGATATAGTTAATAAATGCCCATAAGTGTGGAAGATTCTGTTCTGAGACTTTCCCCTCATAACCTGGGGACATTGTCAACTAAACAGTACCCTTGAGAATTCTGTTTGACCCAATAGCTCAGGCCACTTTTAAACTCAGGTAGAGCAGGAGCCATCTCAGAACAGTGAAATTTCAATCATGTGGTCCTTTAACATCTTAGAGTGAAGTATCCAATAATGGCTGGGGTGAGAGCAGAGGAGATGGTGAGTGTATCTGAAAATGTGCTATTATTGCTGAGAAAACAGCAGAGTTGAGATTTTGGTTTTAAAAGCAAGAATGAAATGAGAATATACTTTATTTCACCTAATTTTGAAAACAATTAGCCAGAAAAAAATAAAAAAGCGTTTTTTTCTCCAGATGTTCTCTTGGGTTAATAATTTTTAAAAGAAAAAATATTAAACTCTCAAAGTCAAAAGCAACAAAAAAAATGAATAGAATTATGTTTAACTTTTTGCCATGTCTTCGCCACGGGCTACCTTATACTAGGTCAGCCATCTCTGTCTAGTTCCTTTTTCTCCAAATCCATTTAATCAAGGTGCTTCTGGGGGCTCATCATTAAGCCTAAGGTGGCACTCACTAGAAAGAGATTGTGTATTCCCTTTCTTAACTGTGCCACTTTTTGATGTGTACTTCCAAGTAGAAACCAAGATTGAAGGCTGTACCTACAAAAGTTTCCAGAGAAGAGGGTTTACAGACAGGCCCCAAGGAAGTAATGGTGCTGAAAGCAACAGAGCCATTTGCATATGACATCACAGGAGGGGAGAGAATGTTTCATGCCACTGTGGTTACTGAGAGTCAATTCTCCCAAGTGAAGGTTTTTCATGTCAGCTTGGAGGAGAAGTTCATCCCAAAGAGAGTCATCACCATATCAGATTATATTGGCCGCAATGGGTTCCTGGAGGCGTACAAGGTCTCTTCTGTGTCTGATGTTAATATTGACTGAGGATGGAGGTCTCTCTCAAGTAGACTGATCCAAAATGCAAATGGAACTCCTAAAATCAAGGATCTTCATTTGGAAGAGCTAGGAACATTTGTGAGTGGAATATGTCAGGTGAATAATGTAAGCCTACAGCATTGTTTAGAGTTGGGAGCCATTCTGAGCCCACTAGTCGAGAAAACTCCCGGTGAGGTTAAAGCAAGTTTGCACGGTCTCTTGCCAATCAGATGATGACCTATATCCACCCCCACTCAATTATTTCTGCTTGAGCACTGACCCCTAAGGCACCATGTTGATCAACATCGGGAGTGACTTGTCCCCTTATTCCGGCCCTGGTATGATGATTGCACCTTGTGAAGGAACTTATTGTGGGAACTTCTTGTTTCGATTATGGGAACAGACATCGTGTCTCCAGCAGGTCCTGTTTCCCTCCATACTTTCCCTTGAGCTATGAACAGGCTAATGACCCTTACTCATAAAAGATTGACCTTTACATGTACAATTCTGTTTCTACCGTTGTGTTAGTCCAAGATGTTCACACAGCTCAACATGTAAATCAACTAACCAAAAATGTCTTTCTTGCCTTAGCTATTCAAGAAATCATAAAAGTAGACACAAAGGTAAATGCACTCGAAGAGGCTATTCTATGTATTGGAAATAAGCTAAACTCTTTAAAGGTGTGGTTGGCTCTATGGTGCAATAAAACATATAACTGGAAAATCAAGTCTTGCCTAGAGACAAAGACCCTAACTTAGAGAGAAGGAACAGATAAGGGCAGAAGATAAGTTAGTACATACACCTTTGCTAACTGATGGTGTATAGCAGCCTCTTCCTTAAGGCCTACATTGCACAAACACCTTCCCTTACCCTGGCAGCTGTGATGAGGATGGATAAGAGTATCTACAAACCTACGACTTAATCTTAGTGTTATTAAAATGTGAACACCATGTTATTTTCTTAGTTACTCAACCTCACTATAATTGGGGCAGTTCTGCAAGAAGACTTCTGTAAAACCCGTTTCTGTACATTTTCCAAAAACATCTTATCACAAAGAGCTATCCATTGTAAACATTCCATTTCCTGATGCCATGTTAACATTTGACCTATAAATAAAGACACCAAAACCGACAGGACGGAGATGCCTGCCTGGTGATCAGAAAGGATCTCGGGGCTCTCTCACTCTCTCCCTCGCCAACACCGTCCATCCTTCAGGGATCCGTGGACCTGCCGGAGCCGGCCTCCGACAGTTTAGTACTATCTTTTTCTGTAACCCCAGAATTTGAACTTCTGAACTTGCCAAATGGAGTCTGGTTAATTTCTGAAACAAAGGAACTCAAGGCTCCAATGACCAGGGTACTTGGGTAGAATCTTCCCACTTCCGGATACGGGCTAGAAAAAAGTCTTCCTATTGCTCTTTATAAGGCAGTGTCATGAAAGTCATATAGAAAGAGATTTCCCCAAATCCTTGGCATTTATCAGATGTGATGACCCATTCACAGGCACCCTGGCCCAGTACCAAGCAGACTTTCTATCTACACACATATCCTTATGATTTTGTTTGAGTTCTGTCTCATCCATTTCAGTGACAGCCTAACTTGATTGTGAATAAAGAATTACCCTCCCAAACTTGGATGCTGGTTGTGACAACCAGATTAGGAAATCAGTAGACCACTCTGCCCTGAGATGCAGCTGTTCCCAACAGTTAGCTAAGACTCTGATGATCTGAATTCTAAAATGCTGGTCTCTTCACATTCACTCATGAAAATATTGTTGGGCAACTGACTTTGGCATTAATTAATAGAAATATGGATGTTTAAAAGACTAGAAAAATCAAGTAGTTTAATCTTCAATTTATTAATGTGGTCAATAAAATGCAGAGTTTTTGTGAATTCTTAGAATTAGTGAAAGTATTTCTATCCCAGCACATCACAGAAATACTGAGCTGACTTTATTTTCTTTTTTTAAACTTTGTTTATTTAAATTCACGTTAGTTAGCATACAGTATAGAATTGGTTTCAGGAGCACAACCCTGGTTTTCATCACTTACATGTAAGTGCTCATTCCAACAAGTGCCGTCCTTAATGCACATCACCCACTTACCACATTCCCCCACCCTCTGCCCCTCCAGGAACCCTCAGTTTGTTCTCTGTATTCAAGAGTCTCTTATGTTTTGCTTCCCTCTCTGTTTTTATCTTGTTTTTCTTTCCTTTTCCCAATGTTCTTCTGTTGTGCTTCACAAGTTCCACATATGAGTGAAATCATATGATATTTGTCTTTCTCTGACTGACTTATTTCACTTAGCATAATACATTCTAGTTGCAGCCATATTGTCACAAATAGTAAGATTTCATTCTTTTTGATTGCTGAGGAGTATTCCACTGTACATATATACCACATCTTTATCCATTCATCAGTTGATGGACATTTGGCTCTTCCCATAACTTGGCTATTGTTGATAGTGCAAACATAGGGCTGCAGTGCCCTTTCAAATCAGGATATTTGTAGCCTGTGGATAAATTTCTAGTAGTGCAATTGCTGGGTCCTAGGGTAGCTCTATTTTTAATTCTTGAGGAACCTCCATACTGTTTTCCCGAGTGGCTGCACTAGTTTGCATTCTCACCAACAGTGCAAAAGGGTTTCCCTTTCTCTGCATATGTGAATTCAGCAAATTCACAGGATATAAAATCAATGTACAGAAATCGATTGCATTTCTATACACAAGTAATGAAGCAGCAGAAGCAAAACTTAAGGAATCAATCCCATTTACAATTGCACCCAAACCCATAAGATACCTGGGAATAAGTCTGGCCAAAGAGGTAAAAGATCTATATACTGAAAACTATAGAGATCTGATTAAAAATTTGAAGAAGACACAGAAAATTGAAAAACATTTCATGCTCATAGATTGGAAGAACAAATATTGTTAAAATGCCTATACTAAGCAAAGCAATGTACACATTCAATGCAATTCCTATAAAAACAACATGAACATTTTTCACAGAGCCATAATAAACAACCCTAAAATTTGTATGGAACCAAAAAAGACTCCAAATAGCCAAAGAAATGTTGAAAATGAAAACCAAAGCTAGGAACCTCACAATTCCAAGCTTTAAGCTGCATTACAAAGCTGTGATCATCAAGACAGTATGGTACTGGCCCAAAAACAGACACATAGATTAGTAGAACAGAAGAGAAAACTCAGAAGTAGATGCACAAATGTATGGTCAACTATCTTTAACAAAGCAGGAGAGAATACCCAGTGGAAAAAAAAGACAGTCTCTTCAACAAAATGGTGCTGGGAAAACTGGGCAGTGACATGCAGAAAAATGAAACTGGACCACTTTCTAATACCATCCACAAAAATAAATTCAAAATGGATAATGACCTAAATGTGAGAAGGGAAAGCAAGAAAATCCTATAGGAGAAAATAGGCAGCAGCATGTTTGACCTTGGCTGCAGCAACTGCTTACTAGACATGTCTCTGTTGGCAAGTGTAATAAAAGCAAAAATGAAGTATAGGGACCTTGTCAAGTTAAAAAGCTTCTACACAGTGAAGGAAATAGTGAACAAAACTAAAAAGCAACTGAAGAAATGGGAGAAGATACTTGCAGACGACATATTGGATAAAGGGTTAGTATACAAAATCTATAAAGACCTTATCAAATTGAACATGCAAAAAACAAATAATCAAGTGAAGATATGGGCAGAAGCCACGAATAGACACTTTTCAAAAAAAAACATGCAGATGGCCAACAGACACATGAAAAGATGGTCAACATCACTCATCATCAGTGAAATAGAAATCAAAACCACAGTGAGATACCATCTCACACCTGCAAGAATGGCCAAAATTGACAACACAGGAGACAACAGATGTTAGAGAGGATGCAGACCTTACTTTCTCTGTGAAATTTTGAAAGACTCAGGATTTGGGCAGATTGGGAAGAGTGAATAGAGAATGGACAGGAAAGAAGTATAGCCTGAAATGACATAATCTACTTAATGAGGATTAGTGGCAATCCTCCTCAGACTCATAAGAAGAATTCTCTGAACAAAACGTCTTAGCTATTTGCTACCCCCATTCTGGACCTCCAGTACATATTAACCTGTCAGAGATAAAGGTTTCTCCCCACATCCTGTACTTCTCGTAGATGAGGAAACCTGATCCAGTTCTGAGGAGGAGAGTGTTGATTTTCTTTTGCAGAAAAGGGTGTTGAATCAATCCATCATTTTGTATGAAATATAAGATAAAACAGGGATGATAGAGGTCTTGGTGTATGGATGACCTACCAATGTCAACTGTGGGGAAGGTGATACATTCACCCTCATCTGCTTTGAACTGCAGATGGGAGACAGCTGAGATCTGTAATTCACAGTTTCATCAAGGTGGGAACTTCTGGAGAACAGCCTTCTTCCAAAGTGGAAGATGTTAAGAAAACCAGACTGCTACTATTTCTCCTAGTCCAACAGGTGGAAAATGAAGTATCCTTCCCTCTAGTGGGTGCCAACTGTCCTTTGCCTCATTCTTCCTCTATCAGCCTCAGTGTAATTAGCCTCATATGTGAAATGAGTAACAATAGAGTGCTTATGGGGGTATGTAATAAAGAAAAAAATGAGATGTGTAAAGAAAGAACACAGGTTTTAGAGTTTTCCTCTCCCCCTGTTAAATGCTCGAGAAATGCAAATATCATTATTGTCATGTTACAGTCTGTTAGGAGTTTGTGTGTCTTCTCTGATGTACAGTTGTGTTATGGCTTATGATGACCTTGTTGACAGAAATCTCAGATTAAGGAGTTACAGGAAGCACTATATAAAAGAAGCTTCTCTCTTCACATCTGCCATTTGTAGGAAAACAATCCCATTGACAAGAGTGGCTTCACTATTACTTTTTTAAAAATCAGTTAAGTAAAATATTTCCATAATAACAATAGAATTCAGATATCTTGATGATAAAGTTTGGATGTGTAATATTTTAAAATGGCAACTGGTTATTGTTTCCTTTAGTGTAATTCCTTGGATACTACCATCCCTCATTCTATGTTCACTCATGTCCTTCTGTGCTCTTTATTTGAAGGGAGACGTGGCAGAAGAAATAAAAGCATAAAGGTCTGCATCCAGTTGTGAATCCAAGAGCATTAAGAACCTGTATCATATGAGCACTGGGTGTTATATGGAAACTAACTTGACAATAAACTATTTTTAAAAAATAAAATAAAAAAGTTATTAAAAACAAAACAAAACAAAAAGAGCCTGTATCAGAGACGAAATCTTTGGCAGAGCCCATGAAGAATAATGGCAAGGATTTCCTGTTCACCTAGTGTATTTTACAGAGAGTGCTTTGGAATTATTGAGTGTTCAGGAATTGTTTCACAAGCCTCCTTTGGAAGTAGCTGGACAGTAAAGAAGATGGTGTGTTGAGGTGTATGTATCATGGAGTCACATCATCACTCTCTCTGGTATTTCTGTGCTCAAGCCATTCAAGGAAAGCAGATATGTTCCTGTGGATGAGGAATGGCTATGTAGCCCATTTAGGATTTAGGCAGGTGGGATCTTAGCAAGGAGACATAGACGCTTGGAAGCCAGTATGCATGACCAAAAGTTGGGTTGTCCTAAGGTACTCGCAAAAGCCATTAAAGTGGCATGTAAACCTGTAATGACTTCACATGGGCTCTGTCCATGACTATCTGTGCCAAGGTATCAAAAAGACACAGGATGCCTGCTCTCTGATACTAATAAAACCTTTAAAACCACTAACAGAAATATGGATTCTTGGAACAGACAAAAAAAAAACAATAAAAAATTTTTAATTGAGAAAGCCCGTATATAAGAATGCTGTCCTCTTTTTTTAAGGTTTATTTATTATGAAAGAGTTAGAAAGGAAAAACATGAGCTGGGGAGATGCAGAGAGAGAGGGAGAGAGAATCCCAAGCAGGCTCTGTGTTATTAGCACAAGCGTGATGTGGGATTGAACTCAAGTACCATGAGATCATGACCTGAGCCGAAATCAAGAGTCGGATGCTTGTCCGATTGAGTCATCCAGGTGCCCCGAGAATCCTGTCTTCAACTGTATGTATGGGGGGTTGGTAGAAGCTGCAGCCTGGATCAGATTGTAACTTAGGCCCAGGTTAGAAACTAGATAGTAGAACAGCGACTTAGCACCCCTCCTGCTTTTCTCTCAGGTCACCTGCCCATTCACTACAGATAAGCTTTCTGTGCCCTGCATGGAGGTAACTGCAAAGCCCATAGGCAAATCAAACAAAATGTGAGCTGGGACAAGATTTAATGCACACGAGCATGAACTCACTATCCCAACATGTCTTCTGTTTCCCTCGAACAGGGAACCAACCTATCATCTGAGTTTATTTCCAGCAGGAAAGAAAACCATAGATTTATTACAGTTGTGATAACTTTCCTAACAGAAAATAAAGAGGCCTATGAAAGGAAATAATAGGAGGATCTGAGATATTCTGGGTGGAGCATAGGGAAGGACTTACCCAAAGAAGAAATTGGGTCAGCATTGGAAAAGACAGGGACAAAAAAGAAACAGGAGAAGGGGATTCCAAGTGAAAGAAAAGTAGCACATATCAAAACCCATGGTGTGGGAAAGAGCATGAAGGGTGGAGCATAAATGGGAAGAGTGTCAGTGGGCAGCAGTAAGATGTGTGCATGGGAACCAGAGCACAGAGAATGAACTAACGTCTGTAGCCATCTCTGCATGTATGACTGTCTCCATAGGCTATCACACTGAACTTGGAACAACAAAAGACAAGAGTCCTCCTGAGGTCAGGAATGATTTAATCGACATATACTTAAAAATTTTTTTAATGTTTATTTATTTTCGAGAGAGACAGACAGAACGCGAGTCGGGGAGGGCGGAGAGAGATGGAGACACAGAATCCAAAGCAGGCTCCAGGCTCCGAGCTGTCAGCATAGAGCCCGATGCGGGGCTTGAACGCACCAACTGTGAGATCATGACCTGAGCCAAAGTCTGGTGCCCAACCGACTGAGTCACCCAGGCACCCTAATCAACATATACTTTGTAAATAGCAAAAGACATAGAATTTTGTGGTGTGTCCAATTATGTGTTTGATAAATGAATGAGACATTGGCAAAGGAGTTGTATTTAGTCCGAGAGGAGATGAGAAGCTCTTTCAGGATTTCATCACACATGTAATCAGATTTCAGGGAGGCATAAGGAACAGGGAGAGAAAGATGGCATTTTGTTTAAGCTACTGATGTGTGGGATTTGTGTAACTATCTGAAAGTACTGGGGATGGCCTCGCTGCAAATGCATTGGTTGCCACCATTTCCAGAGGCCGGCTCTGCTCCTAGGATGGACTCCATCTTTCTGATGTCATGTTTGTAAGATTGTGTCTTCCATTGTTTGAAGGAAAGTAGATTTTTTTTCCCTGCTTACTGGTTTTCAATATGAACGGATTTGTCCTTCATTAGCTGTGTTGATTCATCTCTTAGTACTTAATTTTATGTCTTTATTGAGTAAATGTATTTATTGAGAGCCCTTAGGAGGCATACACTGAGCTAGGCTCTAGGCTTCTTTGCTCTGGAAGCCCTACCAAGCTAATGAACTTGGTGTTGGACACATTCTCTGTGTCCATGTGCCCATAACACTGCTCTCTTGCTAGGCTTCCCTCTTGCAAGATCACAACATTTATGGAATGGGATCACTTTAATAGTTGCTTGATATGTTTTGGCACAGAAGTATTCGCACATTTGATTTGTGAGCCATGACCTAGACCCTACTGGGCCAATGTATGTAATACACTATGTATAGAGTATGAATTAAACAGCCTTTCTGAAGTCACTCAAAATATGAATTCCAAACCCTATGTAATGCTAGTGGTTTCGGGGAGTTGTCACCAACCTATATATCAAAGGCAAGGTCATTTTGAAACCAGAGTTTTATATCTAGCCAAAATTAAATTTAATATAAGGACCTAAACAGTGATTCTCTGGTATTAATTAGCACAATTAATAACCAGGATATCTGCAAAACAAACTCACCAAAACACTATTATGAAAATAGTATTTAGGGGTGCCTGAGTGGCTCGGTCAGTTAAGCGTCCGACTTTGGCTCAGGTCATGATCTCGCGGTTGTGGGTTCGAGCCCCGCGTCGGACTCTGTGCTGACAGCTAGCTCAGAGCCTGGTGCCTGTTTCAGATTCTGTGTCTCCCTCTCTCTCTGACCCTCCCCTGCTCACCGTCTCTCTCTCTCTCTCTCAGAAATAAATAAAACATTTAAAAAATTATATAAAAAAGAAAACAGTATTTAATAAGAAAACAAGTAAATAAAGCCAAGAAATGATTCAGGATAAAAGGCAAGTAAGAGTGAACAACTACCTTAATTAGGTCTGTCAATGTCTCAACAATAAACCAAGCTCTTGACTAAAGAGAAACAAAACAGGAAGTAGATTAACTTTGCGGGCTAAGGAGTAGAGAGAAGAATGCAGATGGGTTCACTAAGTTACTTGTCCTTAAGGGGAGGACAGGAATATACATTTTAAAATATTGACAGAGAAGGAGAAGAAGGAAGCAGAGAGCAAGTGTTACACATTGAAACAAAGAACTCCACAGTGGCTGCACCATTAACTAACTGGAGGTAAAGTTCAAACTTAATAAAAAAAAAAAAAAAAAAAAACTTGAACTAAAGATGGCAGAAACTCGCCAGGATAAAGCATTTAAAGAACACACATAAAGGGCAAAACCTAAAGGGATGAAGTGTTTTCTTTTAATCTGCCTATATGTTATTGACAAAAGGTCATTTAAATGCTGGAAAAAAGTTGGGAAAAGTTTATCATGCAAACCATAATTTGATGAGACAATTTTATCTCAGCCAGTTAGTTGTAACTAGACTGTAAGACCTAGTTTATCAGCAGAGCTGGGATTTTGTTACTGAAGGGCAACAGGACGTGCGACCCAAGTGTGCCACTTTGGAATGTGGAGCTGAAGGCAGGCAAGACCCGGCTGACTCAGAAAGAGCTTTTTATGTCCCTTCTGTCTGCTTCAAAGAGTTTAGGAAGGGGGCCTGTCCCAGGAAGAGAGAGATTACCAGAGATAATGGAGAGACACATCCGCCAGGCACAGCAAACATTGTGGACCAAACCTTATGGTGCCTAGTGTTCAATGCCTGAACTGCCATGTCATGACTGAGTCATAGCATGGCCTACGGGGGGGTTAGGGAGAAGGCTACTCTGCCATCATCAGAAACAGAGTCACCAGATGCTCTTCAAATATTGATTCTAGATATTTCGTCTCGTCAAGTGTTATTTCCTGTCATTGAGGGTAGATTTCACTTTGTACTTATAATTTCATCTTTTAAACCTTATTTATTTATTTTACGAGAGAGAGCTTGAATGGGGAAGGAGCAGACAGAGAGAAGAGAGAATCCCAAGCAAGCTCCACGCTGTCGGCACAGAGCCCAACTCGGGGCTCTATCCCATGAAGTCTGAGATCATCGCCTGAGCCAACATCCAGAGTTGGACGATTCACCGACAGAGCCTCTCAGCCTTTCCTCATAACGTTTTGCTTTGGGCTTGTCCCTCAGTGAGTCACATGAGTCTGGAATCCACACATTTGAACTACGTGAATAGGAATATATAGTTGAAGAAAAAAATGATAAAATGTACCATTTTGTGGACCAAATAAGCCTTTACCCAAGGCACAGGATTCACTGATTTCCATATCTGCTGTGGGACCAGTGAGGGCCTTGTCCTCTGTCCCTTGCAGACCCCAGCAGCCCCACCCTGTGCGGCTCACTCCTGGATGAAAGAGATCACATCTGGCACTTTGGCAAAGGCTGCCTTTTGAAAAAGGAAATTTTAATATTATTTTTGGCCTTACAAATGTGTTAGAAGCAAAATGTAATATTTTCAGTAAATGCATTAAAGCATATTAATCAAATTTTATTTTATTTTATTTTAATTTATCTTAATTTAATTTAATTTTGTAATAGTTTATTGTCAAGTTGGTTTCCATATAACACCCAGTGCTCATCCCCACAAGCAATTTTATTTTAAAAGAAGCGATGACATCTATAATGCAGAGAGCAGAAGCTCTCCATGTGCTGGACGACTTCTACGAAACTATTCTTCAGCGGTATTCTCCATTTTAATAGTACAGTTAATGCCTCTTGGATTCAGAGGGGAATTCATTTCAAATTGCAGCTTTATGGTAAGACTGCTTGGTTGTTCTTGGTTGTTCGTATTGAAGACCTGCAAGGAAAGATAAGAAAGACACAATGAGACCCTAAGGGCTTACAAGATGATCTCCTGTGTGGTCTANGGAGGAGGAACCAGGAAAGAAATGGTAGAGCTGGTGCACCCAGTGCTGAGTGTTGAGGGGAGCCCTCACTGAGCACAAAAGTGACAGGAGGCTGCCTCGGGTAAGTATTTTTCTCTGGGCTTTTGCTCTACAGGAGAGGTAGACGCCAGGGATTCCTGCGTTAGGGGATCTGAGATGTGGCTCTGGTGTGCTAGCTCATGTCTGTATGCACGAATAGGTCGCTATCTGTGCATTAAATATTTGCACGCAGTTTAACGTGGATGAGTGCCTCCCGGATTCCTAGGTGGAGCCTGTGAGTATGTATGTATGTTCCTCTGTGCGTGAGAGTGTGGTGTCACGTGGGCCAGGCTGTGCACTGAACTGCAGTGTGATGCCTTTGTCTCTAAGATACAGTTAGTGATTCAGGATCGTAGGACCCCTTTGGTCATTTGTGTCTGGGATGAGTTCTGTTGACCCTCTTTCTCCTTACACTTCTTTGTGATGCTTATTGGATGCATGTTCCATTTTCCCTTTGACCCCTGTGCTCACTTGTTTTCCTTCTTGGGTGTGAAGTATTTCTCAAGAATCAGTCCTTCTCAAAGCTTCACCCTTATGTGTCTGGGCTACTCACTGATCATACCTATGAATCTGACTCTGGAACTCAAGCACCTGGGCCAGTGTAGGAATTGCGGACCCACCATGGACAGGCAGTGTCAGGGCAAGGGCCTACCTTTCTCTGATGATGATAATCACTATGACTATCAATGAAATGGGAATAATGACCATGTCTGCATCCCTGTTTCAGTTCTCAGGACACAAGAAATGCTCAGTTAAGAGCTTTCTTATTAGTATTAATATACATGTTTTCACCTTAAGATTTCTCTCGGGCAGCATGATGTTAAGTAGGACCTCTAACTGCCGAATGCTGCTGCTTCTGCTCTGATATCCTTGTCTGTGAACCTCGCCTCTCTCCCTAGTGAATCTCTCCAGATAGTTACAATACGTTTTGCTGAAATCTCAGAGATCAAGCATTCTTCTGCTCCATCAGCAATGTTTCAAGTTGCTACTTATTTTCACAGGGATTTTTCCATTTATTTCTGAAACAAGGCTATGCTACCTGCCTGGCTGACTCCTGTGTGTAACTCTCTGGCCTCATCTTCCCACTGTGTCAACACCTATCTCATTTTGGTTGTACAGAAGTCGTGTTGTCTCTTACACTTTTGAGGAAATGCGTAATCTTTTCCTCTGCCTAGAACTCTTCCCTATGTCCTCTTTGCTAAGAAAAGTAGTACCTATGGCAGATTGGTTTCCTTTTTCTGCTGGGCATTTAGAAAACGTATATGCACGTTCTCACTTAGCCAGGCACAGTCTTCCATCCGCCCTATGAGGTAGAGACTTTGACCATTTCAGAGGTCCAGTCAAGACAGATCCCCGACATCAGGCAAGCAGTGAGAGCTGAAGCCAGGATTCAAATCACAGCTGTCCTACTCAGAGCCTTGCTCTCAACCATTATGAGAAATTACTTTCTTTCCTGCTTTCCTAATTTCTTCAAATATTTTCTTGTTTCACATAAATATTATATCCTTTTGAAATCTATGTGAATGTCATTTCTTCACAGCCTTTTAAGACTCCTTCACTTAAAAGCGAATGCAAGGCATGATTCTGTTCTCCTCCCACCTGCTGTGCTCCATGTGTAAGAAAACAGGAATTTGGTGCTCTCAAACCCTAGACAAAATGATTTGCCTTTTTGGCAAACTAATGCTCTTCTACCAAGGTCTCACCTCAAGGACGCTGTACTTTCCACTTATCAGTTTCAGGTCTTCCTTGATTTTTTTCAGATAAAAGCAGAAGAGTCGAAGTATGTCTCCTTCCTCACACCTGATGCCGTAGCATATTTCACTCCCCACGACCTCCATCGTTCCTGTATCATCTTCTATTACATAGGCTGTCGTCTTCTTTCTATCTTTTTTCTGTAACAGAAATTGAACATCCTGTTTCTGAAAACATCATAATGTTCATATTTGGAGGAAGAGCCTGGTGACACAGTACATACAAGACATAAGAAAGCAATTAGAGGAACAGATACACGTACAGCTTTGGCAATGTCTTCTCCGAGAACTTTCTGTTTATGATCCTGATTTTATAGTTTCCCCCGTTCTCATTCTAGATATTTTCTATCTGGCAATTCTAGAACAATGAGTTTTCTTCCTACTTCCTACTGCTTCACCACAAGGGAAGTGTTGATTCCTTCAAACACTGGAGTCAGAGGAATCCAAGGGCTTTGATGAACTCCTTTACCTCCTGTCCTTTTGCAGAAAAGAATGGACATGACTACAACTCTTTATTCAGTAGATTATAAAGAATCAACAAAACAAGTAAGGTTCCAGTAACTCACTACTTCTTTTTGCAACCTTCTCCATTTATTCACTCTTCTCCAAGTCTTATCTCCATTGACCTGGATCTTGCACTTCACACACTACAGAGTCCCACTTTCTTAGGTTGTAATTCATCCATTCTATAAATGCATTTCCCTTAAAGACAGAGTAGGAAAGTAATGTAGGTAACGTAAGGGACTCTCCCAGAAGACAGATGTATACAATTAGGAAGCAGTCAATCCTACAAGATACCGGATAAGTTCATGAAAGTTTGTGAATTCTGGGAAGAACTGAATGCATCAGACTAACTAATAACCTGAATTTGGACATGACATATCAGTAAAATTCTCTAATGCACCCATCCCCTTTTGGGGGGATACAATGGGATTGGATTGCCATGTCTGTACAATGAAATACTACATGGCAACGAGAAAGAATGAAATCTGACCATTTGTAGCAACATGGATGGAACTTGAGGGTGTTATGCTGAGAGAGAGAAGTCAGGCAGAGAAGGACAGATACCATATGTTTGCACATGTAGGTGGATTAGGAGGAACTTAAAGGAGGACCATGGAGGAGGAGAAGGGGAATAATAGTTGGGAAGAGGGAGGGAGGCAAACCATGAGAGACTCTTGAATGCTGAGAACAAACTGAGGGCTGATGGGGGGAGGGGAAGGGGGTGATGGGCATGGAGGAGGGCACTTATTGGGATGAGCATTAGGTGTTGTATGGAAATCAACTTGACAATAAACTATTTAAGAAAAAAAAGAAAAAGAAAAGATTGCCGTGTCTTCCACATATCATGCAAGGTGAAACGTTAGTCTTCAACAAACAATTTAAATGACGTTTTAAATAAATAGGCTAGAGAAGACAGCCTTGCATGTGTCTATCATTTGCCTACGTGTTAAAGGTATTCATATTCAGGAGGACATAAGCCTATATATTTATTACTCTGAACATATGTCCCAACCAGAATGAATCTTTGTGAGGGCAACACATTATTCAAAGATTTAAAATAAAAAGATTTATACAGTCTTAGAGGAGCTCAGATATAAGCATGTGCTTATTGATTCATATCCTGCTCATGGAGGCTGAAAATAATCATTACTGGTGACATGACAAGATTTCTAGTGACCCTTTTTCAAAGAACTTGCATGAAGTTATCTTGAGTACAAGACTAATGGGTCACTGGTCCCATTTCCTGTTGTGTGGCACTCTTGACCACCTACCTGTGGTCAAGAGACAGGCCTGGGAACTGGGATCACCCCTCAGTCAGTACACACAGGGGCATACACTTGTCCCTGGCTAGTGAAAACAGTTTATTTCAGGTGTAGGTACAGAAAATGAAAACTAATGTTAAGGGACTACCTTTTTTAAGCGAAACAATCCAGACACGATTGTTGGAAGATTATCTGAATTTTCCTGGCGAAGATCTATAATCTTGGGAGGGTTTTGTACTCTTATCCAGATCCTTTCTGGGACCTCAATCGTCTGGTTTTCAGGAGCTTTTAGCACACTTGACCTTTGATTTATCTCCAGGACATTTTTGTATCGAATGTATTGTGACAGAATAATGACATTCTTTTCTTTGAATGCCTTTTTCAGCTTGAAGTTTAAAACCTTCACTTGGAACACTTGATTGGAAGTAGCCACTGTAGCAAGAAACACTTTTGTTTTTCTCTGTCCTGGGGATCCATATTCAATTGGGTCTGTTGCCTTCAGTACCATCACCGTCATGGGGTCCTTTTGAAGGGCGGGTCTTCTAGGAGCCACTTGACGTTGGGCTTGCATAGTCGGGTTCTGTATTGGACAGAAATAGGAGAACAAACATAGAAGTTTGAGCAGGAAATACAAGGTCATTGACCCATTAGTGACACCTCAGTTATAACATTGGCGCCACAACAGCCCTCAGAGATATTTGCAGCTGGGGTCAGTCTGGAAAGGAGTTGCCTAACAGAAAGGAAAGGCTAATGAACTGAGAGCTTAGGTAGTAAAAGTATAAGGTAGCAGACAGTGGGATGAGAGTCCAAACATCCTCAGTTCAACAGAAGAGCCTTTCTCAATTTAAGCACGATCCTGAGCCAGAGACATGCCCAGAATTGTGGATGACAAGAGCATTGCCTTGAACTAATAAGGGATAGATTCAAATATTTCTTTGACAGCACAGATTTAGAAATAGCAAATGGATAATGAAAGTCAGACATGTCTGGGCGTAGTTCAGACTGCCAATGTTCACATGCTGTCAGTGGTATAAAAAAAATTGAAATGTAAAATGAAAAAGAGAAAATATTTGAAGAAATAATGTGATAAACTTCTTGGAATTAAAATAATATGAACATCTTCAAAGGGATTGGCCAACAGAGTGCCAAAAAAGAGTCAAGGAAAAACACATGTCAGGCAGGACATAATGATGAGACATCCAAAAATATCTAAAACAGTCAGGAAAGTTTGATTTTTCAGGGAAAAAGTACAGATCACTTACAAAGCTTCAGAATCATATTTTCAAGAGCAAAACTGCACTGCAGTACCTTTGTATGGCATTCCACCCAAATCCTGTATCTGTGGTTTTGAAATCTCCCAAAAAAGTGAATCCAAAAGGTGTGTGTGTGTGTGTGTGTGTGTGTGTGTGTGTGTGTACACGTGTGCATGCGCATGTGTGTTAGTTAGGTGACAAAACTTATTAGGAAAATATCTGATGTGAAGTCTCAGGAGCCTGTGTACACATTTTTAGAAACCCACATTAGTGCCAGTGCTCATATGTCTTGGTACACAAATATGACTGCGTGTGAGCTGAGAGACAGAACTCAGATCTTATGAGACCATCAACATAGTACATGATAGATAGTGTGTGCATTCGCTAGCCTTTCCTAGGTCACTCAAATTCTGGATTCCAAAACATATGTGAGCCCAAAGGTCTGAGAGGGAGGCTGTCAACAGATATTGAAGAAAAGATGGTTTTGAAACAAGAATTTTGTAGCAAACTGAAAATGCCATTTAAATGTGATGGCCTATAGATGAATCTCTGACATTGACCAACATGATGCACAATGAGATTTGCAACACTAAGACATCTAACAAGCACTCATTTGGAAATAATATTCCCCAAGAAATTAAAGGAAGTTAACATAAAAACATGCTGCAGACTAAAAAGGAAGAGAGAACAAAATCCTGGTTGAGTCTTTTAAAGTTGTAAAAATCAGTAAAGCCCCGACTGAAGAGAAAAAACAGGAAGTAGATCAACACAGTGGGGTGAATAGAGGAAAGAGAGATGGTGTCTGTTCAGTGAGCTGCTTGCCCTTAAAGAGGAGTCAGAGACATTGATTTAAAACTATTGTTGAGGGGCGCCTGGGGGGCTCAGTCAATTGAGCATCCGACTTCGGCTCAGGTCATCATCTCGCGGTCTGTGAGTTCCAGCCCCACGTCAGGCTCTGTGCTAACAGCTCGGAGCCTGGAGCCTGCTTTGGATTCTGTGTCTCCCTCTCTCTCTGCCCCTTCCCTGTTCACATTCTCTCTGTCTCTCAAAAATAAATAAACATTAAAAAAACAACAACAAAACTATTGATGAAGAAGAAGACAGCATAGTACAAGCACTACAGAGAAGTGTTATGAATTAGTAAAAATGGAATATTTCACCTAACGTACATAAAGTGACAAACCCATTAAAAGACAAAATTTCAAGAGTGGATTAAAAATATCTATCTCTGTTGTTGACAAAAGGTAACTAAAAGTTTTAACAAATTGTTGTACATGCAAACATAAATCTAAGAATCTGTGTTCAAGTAGCTTTAGATAGACCTTAAGACAAAGACTTGAGGGGCGCGTTGGTAGCTCAGTCAGCTAAGCGGCCAACTTCAGCTCAGGTCATGATCTCACAGTTCATGGGTTTGAGCCTGTGTCAGGCTCTGTGCTGACAGCTCAGAGCCTGGAGCCTGTTTCAGATTTTGTGTCTCCCTCTCTCTCTCTGACCCTCCCCTGCTTACACTTTGTGTGTGTGTGTCTCTCTCTCAAAAATAAACAACGTTAAAAAAAAAAAAAGACAAAGACTTGAATCTGCACTGGGGCTTCATGGCCCAATGATAAAAGTTTTAAACTCCGGGAAGATGCAACAGTTTAATTACATATTTGCCTAATAGTTATAGGTATACATTATTTATTATTAGTTTACATTATCTGCATTGTTATGAATAGATTATGACATAAGCGTATTTCCCTCTCTCTCACTATATATTCATACATATGTTAACAACTGAGAGAATCACAGGGAAAAATGGACAAAATCTTGATCATAGATTGATTCTCCCATGTGTGAACTACTGAAAAAAAGCAAGTAAAAAAGCCAGAGAAATTGACCATCAGCATTCAGCTTAAGTAAATTTTGACATAATATTTAGAAAGTTCTAAATATTTGAAATATAGCATTTCTCTCAGAAGCACATGAAATGTTTGAGTACCAAGCTCTACAGAGAGACTCAAGCATTCCAAAATGTGGCTCCAGATTTGTCTCCAACCATGTCTTTTCTCCAAACTGTGCCACCCCATTTGCTGAGCCTTTGAGGAAGGATAAGGAAGGGGCTGGAATGCAGCCCCGCCCCCAGAAGTGGCAAGGAGCTAGGAAAGGTAGGAAAATGCTAAGGTGCCTTGTACCCCCGCGAGTGCCCTTGCGAACTGGAGAGATGTTCTGCTGTGTGTGTGTGTGTTCTCATGTTTTATGAAACATGTCCATACATGTTTTCTATCGAAGATCATCGCATACTACTTTTTTCCCACTCTAGCCCTGTATCGTGTCTCCTACCCCGGCCCCCACCGCAGCCACCAAACTTCCAGGCAAGAAATCCAATGCCGTCTTCCGAATAGTAACTCCTGTTACAAACACCCGCAGAACGAATTTTAGAATCTGCAACTGTCAACATGCATTTCCTTTTGTTCAGGCTTCAGTTCGATGGGATGAAAGATGTCTGTCATCTTCCCATGTCAGAGAAGGATTAGAAGCAGCCACTATGGTTTTCAGTTTTCAGAATACAGCTGCTGGCAGCCCCGCTCCCCAGCCCGCTACACAAAAGATTCAGATATTCACCCTTCCCCTGCACCTTGTGGTATCAACCAGCTACCGGGACCTCCTCCAGAAAAGTCCTGACCAGACTCACCTCACTGAGAATTCTCCGCAGTCGTCCAGCTATTGAGATCTCTTTCGGAAATACAGCGATCGATGTAGGTTTGGTTTGAGTCGGAAGATATAACAGCAAAGCTCTCACAAACTGAACTGCAGGATTCGGCCACCAGAAATGCTTTATAGATGAACTACGTCCAAGATTATGTGAGGAATTGCCATTGGTGAGCGTCAGGAGCCCGCCCTATGATGTCCTTTTTAGGAAACTTTTCCTGACACTCCTCCCATCCATGTCTTTACCTTTGGCTTTTCTTAGTGAGAGACGAAGAGTCAGAGAAGCTTTCTCTTCAACATTTCAGTGACCATCAAACATTAGAGCTAAATTATCACTTTTTTATTTTATTTTATTTTTTAAGAATGTCCGAGAGGAGTTTCAACATAGAACTTTCTTATCCAGCAGACATCAGTGTTGGCCAGTAGACACGGGAGCCCATTAAGCGAAGCTCGAATATCAAGGAGGATGAGTGAGTCACCGACCCACAACTTCCTCCTTCCCTGCTCACATAGCACCCCAGGCGGGAGGAGATCGCGGGGAAACTATTTCCAAATAAACCGAAGTGACTAAAGGGCTCATCTCCTCGCAGCGATGAATCATCAAATCCTGGCAGATCAGGAAGCTTCTAGAAGAGTGGAGAGCCTAATAAAAAACATTGTCTGCAATGTTGTGGTCCGTATAGGACAGTGGGTACAATTTGGAGAATTGTAACCCTGAGAGGTCAACTAAATGGAATTGGGCAGTATCTGTATGATGATTATACAACGTGTGACTTTCAAGAAGGCAGAGTCGGTGAAATGTAAAGGGGTCCCAAAAGCAGCGCATGTGAAGGGAGAATAAAACTGCTTGAGGAAACTGGGACCAGATTAGTGGAGAAGAGAGTTGGAGTCTGTGTCTGGAAAACATCTGCAATCAATGAGTGAGGCAGGGAGAATGAAGGGGGGTGTCTGGTAGGAGTCCCCAAGGCACCAGTGGGTTGTCACAATTCTTTATTCCAGACCTAAGTGTTGCTTATGTGGCTGCATTGAGCTCTCCTCAGATAAACAGTGGAGGGACTTTAGGGAGATCAGCGGGTCCCCAACCAGACATTAGGAGGCAGAGGACAGGAATATCCACAACTCAGGAGGTTTTCTTCTCTGGGTACTGGAAACTACCTTATGTGGAGTGATGCCCTCTGATGCTTCTCCAGCAAAGACACACACATCACTGGCCCACACAACAGGGAATCAGGACAATGCTCTGACACCCATGAGTGCAGTAGGATTGCAGAAGATGAACCAAAGAAACCAAAAACAAATGTGCCTTTTCCCTGACTCTTAATCAGCAGTCAAACATCAGTGGCTTGGGCCATTATAGAGATAGAGACAAAAGTGATTGACCTGGGCCTCCGCCCGCAAAAATATCAGTGTTCCCGAATTTGCAGGTCTCCGTTGTTGTAATGAGAAGAGCCACCTAGGAAAGGAGAGAACGCTTAATATGGGGAGAAAGTCTGGAAAACCCTTGTGGGCCTGCTGTCATCTCTAGCCTTGGTCTCTAGTACTATTTTAGAAGATGACTGAAGATCCTCAGTCAAGAGTCACCACGAAGTTGATGTCCTAAAGTAGGTCTCACTGTTAGGAGATGTTTCCTATGGAGCTGAGTTCGAGCAGATGGAAGAGCACCCGCACCAAGAAGTCACAGGAAGGTCCTTAAACTTCCGTATTCAATCTTGGGTTAAAGATACAAGGTAAGCATTGTATCTCAGAGAAGAACATGGGAGGGGAGGATGTGTCGGATGTAATCCAATCAAAACTGCCCACTCCTACAGGGCCAGAATACACCCTATTACTGTGTGAGCCTGAGCCAGCCAACTTGATTCACCCATTTACCAAGTTATCAGCCACCTGAATTTATATTCTCTAAGAACCTACCCTTGGCTATATTAAAATTCTGGGTTTTTTTTTGGGGGGGGGTCTATTTTACTGTTTGTTTGCTTTTTAGTTTCATTTTGTCTGTTTAGCTGCATTTTACAATATACAAAATCAATTCATGCATTGATCTCTTCATATAGCTCTGTTATTTCTAAGTACCATTTATTGTTTGCTTTGTTCCATTTTTTCCTAGTGCTAGAAGGTATAAATTTATATGAACCATATTAGTACTCTCTCGTTTAAATTAAAACACTTAAAGTAACTTTTTTTTTTTCCAGTCAGGACTACTTTGGTCTTACTCCCTAGGTGTTATGGAGTCTGATTGTATTGTCTTTCATAATCCTTGGCATGTATTAATAAATGGCTTATTTTAAGATTTGTTACATTATGTAATTTTAGGAAAGTTGTACCTTTTCTAGATATTGTATTTAAAAATTTTTTTAATGTTTATTTATTTTTGAGACAGAGAGAGACAGAGTGCGAGGGAGCACAGGAGGGACAGAGAGAGGGGGAGACACAGAACCTGAAACAGGCTCCAGGCTCTGAGCTGTCAGCACAGAACCTGAAGTGCGGCTCAAACCCACGAACCACAAGATTGTGACCTGAGCCAAAGTTGGACGCTTAACCAACTGAGCCACACAGGCACCCCTAGATATCATACTGTTAACTTTTAATGGTAGTGGTCATTAAATACACTCTAAGATTTCAGATGTGAATTTCACTGAGACGAATGTAAGTCCATGCATATACTTACTTTGGTGAGCATTCCATGTGCACATGAAGAGAATGTGGAGGATTCAGTTGTTTTTATGGCATCCTTTAAATGAAAATTAGATCACACTGGTTGAATTTGAGGCTACATTTTTCAGTATCTTTCTGATGTTCTTCTATCACATATTACATTAGAGGCTTAAATATCTATCTGATTTATCTTGCACTATATTAGCGCTGTTAGGTTTTGCTTTGTAATTTGAAGCTTTAATTAAGTGTGCTTCTAGCATTGTTATGACTTCTGAAAATTTTGCCAAGATCTTCCCCAAGCTTCTCTTCTTATCAAATCTCTAACCAACTTTCTATGTATCATGTCAGAGATTGGCTCTGGCTTTATTGAGGTGATTTGCGTAAATTCCCTGATGTTTACCTCATCCGTCTGATTTTCAGAACTCAAACTCTGAGTCAAGTCAGGGATTAGTTTTGGGCTTTGTTAGTGTGTATTTTATTTTATTTTATATATTTTTTAATGTTTTATTTATTTCTAGGAGAGAGAGAGAGAGACAGCATGAGCAGGGGAGGGTCAGAGAGAGAGGGAGACACAGACTCTGAAATAGGCTCCAGGCTCTGAGCTGGCCGTCAGCATAGAGCCCGACATGGGGCTCGAACCCACGAACTGCGAGATCATGACCTAAGCGAAAGTCGGACGCTTAACCGACTAAGCCACCCAGGCGACCCTGTTAGTGTGTATTTTATAACAGTCCCTTCTCGGATACTTGGGCCTTCTTCCTAGGATTCAGTCTTATGGTGTCAAGCTGGGTGGCAATGGCGGAGAGCTTCTCTCTCTACTTAAGCGACCGACACTGGGCCCAGCACTGCTTGCCCTCTTGTCCCTGGGTTGTCTTTCAGCCTCAATGAGATATAATTGACATGTAACACTTTGTACCTTTAGGGCATGTGTGTTGATTTGTTACCTTTATATGATGCAAAGAGCAAGATTTCCTTCTTTCTCATGGTTGATAAAAATTCTATTATGTATTTATACCACATTTTCTTCATCCATGCACCCACTGATGGACACTTAAGTTGTTTCTTACCTTAGGTACTATGAATGGGTCTGCATTCACAAAGAGGTGCAAGTATATCTCTTTGATATCCCATTAATAATTTTGGATGTATATGCCAAAGTGGGATTGCTGGATCATATAGTAGTTCCATTTTTAACTTTTTAAGGAACTTCCAATCTGTTTTCCAAAGTGGATCACTTGTTTGCATTCTTGCCAACAGTGCACGAGGGTTCTCTTCTTTTCCATATCTTCACCAGCATTGGTTATCTCTTGCATTAAAAAAATATTTTCCATATTTATTTTGAGAGCGAGAGACAGCACACTAGTAGGGGAAGGGGCAGACAGAGGGAGAGAGAGATAGTGGGAGAATCTCATGTGGGCTTCACGCTGTCAGTGCAGAGCCCAACTCAGGGCTTGATCTCAAGAACCATGAGTTACAATGACTTCAAACATGTGAAATACTTAGGAATAAACTTAACCAAGATGGCGAAAGACTTGTACATTGAAAACTACAAATACTGACTGAATGGAAGGAAGGAAGGAAGACACAAATACACAGATAGTCATCCTGTTTTCATGGACAGGAAGACCTAATATGTTAAGGTATCACTACCAACTCAAGTGACCTACAGATTCAACACAGTCCTGATCAAAATCCCAATGGCATTTCTTTGCAGATGTAGAAAAATTCATGATAAATTTTATATGGAATCTCAAAGGATTTCAAATAGTCAAAACAATCTTGGAAAGAAAGGGCAGATTTGGAGGTCTCCCATTTCTGATTTCAATTAAAACAGTGTTTACTGGCATAAAGACAGACAGAAAATAGGCCAATGGACTATAACAGCACGGAAATAACCTCACCACATATAGGGTCCAATAATTGTTTTAAATCACACTTTTTTAATTGAAGTGTAGTTGACGTGCAATGTTTTATTAATTTCATGCGTGCAACATGTGATTCGACAATTCTACACGTTACACCGTGCTTACAGCCAGGAAGTGTAGTTGCCCTCTGTCACCATACAAAATTTTCACTGTATCTGTATTCCCTACGCTGTGCTTTTTGTCCCTGTGACTTAATTACTTTATAGCTGGACGTTTGTCCCTCTTCATCCCCTTTATCCATCCCCAGCCCTCCTTCCCCTCTGGTAATCACCAGTTGTTCTCTGCATTTATGAGTCTGGTTTATTTGTTTATTTGCTTGCTTGCTTGTTTTGTTTTTAGGTCCCACACTGAAGTGAAATCAGATGGTGTTTGTCTTTCTCTGTCTGACTTATTTTACTTAGCTTAATATGTCCCAGGTCCATCTATGTTGTTACAAATGGCAAAATTTCATTCTCTTCTATGACTGAGTAATAGCCCATTGTTGGTATAACACATCTTCTTTATCCATTCATCTATGGATTGACACTTGAATTGCTATATCTTGGCTATTGTAAATAATGCTGGAATAAACGTAAGGGTGTACATATCTTTTTGAATTAGTGTTTTCATTTTCTTTGGGTAAATACTCAGCAGTGGAATGACTGGATCATATTGTATTTCTATTTTTAGTTTTTTGAGGAAACAGTGGTTGCACCAGTTTACATTCTCACCAACAGTGTATAGGATTCCTTTTTTCTCCACATCCTCAGTAACACCTGTTTTGTCTATAACATAGGAGGTAAGAATACACAATGGAGAAAGACAGCCTCTTCGACAAATGGTGTTGAGAAAACTGGACAGCTACATGCAAAAGAATGAAACTGGACCACTTTCTTACACCATACACAAAAATAAACTCAAAATGGATTAAAGACCCAAATGTGAGACCTGTAACCATAAAATCCCTAAAAAATACAGAGGCAGTAGTCCCTTAGACATTGGCCTTAGCAACATATTTATGGATATGTCTCCTTAGAGAAGGGAAACAAAAGCCAAATGAACTATTGGGGCTACACCAAAACAAAAAGCTTCTGCAAAGCAAAGGAAACAATCAACAAAACAAAAAAGTAACCTACTAAATGGAAGACATTTGCAAATGATATATCCAATAAGGGGTTAATATCCAAAGTATATCAAGAACTCATACAACTCGGGGTGCCTGGGTGGCTCAGTCGGTTAAGCATCTGACTTTGGCTCACGTCATGATCTCACAGTCCGTGGGTTCGAGCCCCGCACCGGGCTCTGTGCTGACAGCTCAAAGCCTGGAGCCTGTTTCAGATTCTGTGTCTCCCTCTCTCTTCACCCCTCCCCAGCTCGTGCTCTGTCTCTCTCTGTCTCAAAAATAAATAAGAGCTAAACATAAGAGAGAAAATGGTAAAACTCTCAGGACCATTACAGGAAAGATTTATGACAGTGAAGTTGGCAATGGTTTCTTCAATGTGACACCCAATGTACAGTCAACAAAAGATAAACACATAAATCTGACCACATCACAATGAAAAGCTTCTGTGCATCAAACTAAAAAATTAACAGGATGAAGAGGAAACCTTTTCCTTTGGAATGACAGAAAATATTTGCAAAATATGTATCTGCTAAGGGATTAATATCTAGAATATATAAAACTCTACAACTCAGAGAAAAACAACCTGATTTAAAGATGAGCAAAGAACTTGAATAGAATTTTTTTCAAAATACTATAGAAATGGACAATAGTATATGAGAAAATGCTCAATGATAATTAATACTCAGTATAGAATAATCATTATGGGAACTGAAATAAAGCACAATGAGATACTGTACCACATCCATCAAGATGGCTATTATCAAACAGAAAATAACAAGTGTCGGTGAGGATGTGGAGAAGTCAGAACCTGTGTTGTGCTGTTGTGAGAAATGGAAAATGATGCAGTGGTTATGGAAACAATATAGAGAACCCTCAAAAAATTACAAATAGGGGCTCATGGGTGGCTCAGTCAGTTAAGTGTCCAACTTCAGCTCAGGTCATGATTTCATGGTTTGTGAGTTCAACCCTTGCATCGGGCTCTGTGCTGACAGCTCAGAGACTGGAACCTGCTTCAGATTTTGGGTCTTCCTTTCTCTCTGCCCCTCCCCCACTCATGCTCTGTCTCTTCTCAAAAATAAACATTAAAAATTAAAAATTCACATTGGGGCGCCTAGGTGGCTTAGTCGGTTAAGCGTCCGACTTTCGCTTAGGTCATGATCTCGCGGTTCGTGGGTTCGAGCCCCCCGCCCGGCTCTGTGCTGACTGCCAGCTCAGAGCCTGGAGCCTGTTTCAGTCTGTGACTCCCTCTCTCTCTGACTCTCCCCTGCTCACGCTATCTCTCTCTCTCTCTCCTAGAAATAAATAAAAACATTTAAAAAAAATTAAAAATTTACAAATAGAATTATGCTCCAGGAATTCCACTCCTTGGCATATATCCACAAAGAAGTGAAAATTGTACTTCAAAGAAATATCTACACACCCATGTTTATCGCAGCATTATTCACAATAACCAAAATATTGAAGCAATACAAGTGTCCATCAGTGGGTGAGTGAATAAATAAAATGTGGTATATGATACAATGAAATATTATTTCGCCTTACAAAGGAAGGGAATTCTCATAAAAATAAGTGCATTCTTTTGCTGTTGATTTACTTTTAAAATTTTTATTTATTTATTTTTTTGAGAGAAAGGGAGAGAGTGTGCATACACAGGTGAGAGTGACAGAGGGAGAGAGAGAATCTTAAAGAGGCCCTATGCTCAGTGCAGAGCCTGATGTGGGGCTTAGTCTCAAAAACCATGAGATCAGGACCTGAGGTGAAATCAAGAGTTGGACACTTAACCAACTGAGCCACCCAGGCACCCCAGTAAGTGCATTCTTAACCCCTACCACCCATTTCACCCATTCCCTTCCCAACCTCCCCTCTGGCAACCACTAGTTTGTTGTTTATATTTAAGAGACTGGGTTTTTTTTTTTTTGGTACATCTGAAATGAATATAGCACTATATGTTAATTATACTTGATTTAAAATATTGAATGAATGAATAAATAAATATGATCATTTATAGCAAAACAAAATAAAAAGGAAGTAAATCTGACACCCAACACAGCACAGATAAACTTTAAGAACATTGTGCTAATAGAAGTATGACAGTCACACAAAAAAAAACAAACAACAAACTTACATGATTACACTTGTATGAGGTACCAAGAGTATTCAAATTCACAAGGGCAGAAAGTAGTATTTCTGGTGTTTGCAAGGGCTCAGGGGAGGGAGAATTGGGAAAATGTTCAATGGGGACAGAGTTTCAAATTTGGTTGCACAGCCATGTAAAGAGACTTAGCACTACTGAACGGTGTAGTTAACAATTGTTAAGTTGGTACATTTCAAGTCACATGTATTTTACCACAATTAAGGCAAAATAATAGATTCAAGGGTTCAGGAATTTTGCATAACAAAGACCCACACCAACAATTCTTTGACAAGAACTATTTAATAGAACAGAATAAATCTAAAGAACAGTTGGAGACCAAAAGAGGAATAAGCATTAAAAAATACCTTCATCAGCAATCTTACAAGTAAGTGAAACCAGAACAAAAGAGAAGAAAACAGGAAGTCTATCAACATAGTAACCCGGAGGTTAAGAACCAGAGGAAGTGAGAGTTTCCTAAGGCATTTGTGTTTAAGGAAAAGGCAGATTAAGAAAACAATAACATACTTTTTTTTCCAGTGGATAAAAAATTTTTAAGGAGACTTGGCAAGAACGGAGAAAAAGAAAGCAAACTGAAATAAACCAACATGGCGGAATCAAATTAAAACATAGTAAATAAAATACATAAATGGGCCAAACTCACCAGGTCAGAGACCAATGTTTTCAATTTAGATTAAAAAATAAATCCAGGAGAGGGCAAGATGGCGGAGAAGTAAGGAGCNTTGACAAAATCACTATTAAAGGTAGAGATTTTACCATCTCTCTCAATTGTTTAAAGAGCAAATTAAAAAAAGTAGTTATGATTTAGAAGATATGACCAACAGAATTAACAAGCTCAAGAAACTTTATCTAACTTATAGGATTCTGAATCCCATATTTTAAAAAGAATTTTAAACATTTATGCATTTTTGAGAGAGAGATAGAGTGCAACTGGGGAGGGGCAGAGATAGAGGGAGACACAGAATCCAAAGCAGGCTCCAAGCTCTTAGCTGTCAGCACAGAGCCTGATGTGGTGCTCAAACCCATTATTTCAGGTGACATCATGACCTGAGCCAAAGTTGGATGGTTAACCGACTGAGCCACCCAGGTGCCCCCTGAATCCCACATTTATAAACTCTTCTAAAGCACATGAAATAATTAGAAAATATTCATCATGTACCTGGCCATACAAAGTCAACAGATACTTTCCTGAAGAAGACATCCAGATGACCAACAGACACATGAAAAGATGCTCAGTGTCTCTCATCATCAGGGAAATACAAACCAAAAGCACAATGAGATACCACCTCACACCTGTCAGAATGGCTAAAATGAACAACTCAGGAAACAACAGGTGTTAATGAGGATGTGGAGAAAGGGAACCCTCTTACGCTGTTGGTGAGAATGCAAACTGGTGTAGCTATTCTGCAAAATAGTATGGAGGTTCCTCAAAAAAACTAAAACTACAACTACCTCACAATCCAGCAATTGCACTAGTAGGTATTTACTGAAAGGATACAAAAATACTGATTGGAAGATAGCACATGGCACCCCAATGTTTATAGCAGCACTATCAACAATGGCCAAAGTAAGAGAAGAGCTCAAATGTCCATCAGGTGATGAATGGATAAAGAAGAGGTGTTATGTCTATCCAATGGAATATTACTCAGGCATCAAAAAGAAATATTTTTGAAATCTTGCCATTTGAAATGATGTGGATGGAACTAGAGTACATTTCGCTAAGCAAAATAGGTCAGTGAGAGAAAGACAAATGCCGTATGATTTCACTCATATGTGGAATTGAAGAACCAAAACAGATGAACACAGGGGAAAGGAAAAATAAGGAAGCAAACTAGAAGAGACTCTTAATGATAGAGAACAAACCCGAGAGTTGATGGAGGGGGGCGGGTGGGGGAAAAGCTAAATGGGTGATGGGCACTGAGGAGGGCACTTGTTGTGATGAACACTGGGTGTTAAATGTCAGTGATGAATCACTAAATTCTACTCCTGAAACCAACACTATACTATATGTTGACTAACTTCAATTTAAATAGAATATTGGAAATAAAAAAAATCAAAATATATACCAAAGCTAAATAATACATTTAAAACTCTCTCTTATCCCTTGGCACCACTGAAAGCTGTCCATGGCAAAGTAAAGGAGGAGCTATCCAAAAGTGTTGAAATAATGCCTCTGGCCCTTGTTGTAGAATAAACCTCAGAATAAATTA
The DNA here is from genome assembly GCF_008692635.1 of Crocuta crocuta. NCBI lineage: Eukaryota > Metazoa > Chordata > Mammalia > Carnivora > Hyaenidae > Crocuta > Crocuta crocuta. Next base: position 5,871,609 of record NW_027529438.1, read on the forward strand.
AACAGACTCATGACAAAGAAAAAAAGCCACATTTTGGTATAACTGTGTTTGTAGAACCGAGAAAGTATCTCCTTATGCGTACTCTAGATTTCAGATAATACCTTAGTATTAATACCGCAGAATATAGCTTTTACGTTCCTGATTCTTCTTTTGCTTAATATCAGCTCGTGACGATTTTCTCATGTTACTCTCTTGTCTTTTACACGGGTCCAACACCAGTCTCCAAGTTTCTTACTCACCCTCCAGTGGACAAAAACAAAGCTTTCCTCTAAATGCCAACGTATGTCAGGACCCACGTGAGAAAGAATTTTTTTTTTAATATTTTTATTTATTTCTAGGAGAGAGAGAGACAGCATGAGCAGGGGAGGGTCAGAGAGAGAGGGAGATACAGACTCCGAAATAGGCTCCAGGCGCTGAGCTGGCAGTCAGCACAGAGCCCGACATGAGGCTTGAACCCACGAACCGCGAGATCATGACCTAAGCGAAAGTCGGACGCTTAACCGACTAAGCCACCCAGGCGCCCCAAGAAAGAATTTTAAATTTGTTATAGACAAAACACGTTTACCTTTGTTCAGATCTCGGTGGCGGTAGAATAAAAGATGTCTATTTTACACCGAGATAGGGGAAGGATAAGAATCTGTTTTCACTTGTCTGCATATTGTTGACACAGCGTTTATGCTCCCAGACAGTCCCATAATTTATTCTCCACTGTGATCTTGCGGTTTCCGACTGTACCCTCAGGGCTTTTCTGGAGAAATTTTCACATACCTCACCTCACTGGGTGCATCCTCCATGGTAGTGCTCAGAAATGCAGGGACTACGGTCTTGTCTGAATGAATAAAATGTCAGAGAAGTGCTTTGCAGCGCGCCTTCAGGATGTTATCATCTCACGGAGGGCAGAGAAAATGAAGCTCTCTGAACAAGAGTAAGGAAAAATGGCACTAGTTAGAAAAAACCTGGTTAAAAACCTGATTGTTGACGTTCATGTCACACCCTGCTTTTTTTTCTAATTTTTAAAAACTTTTATTTATTATTGAGAGACAGAGCATCAGCAGGGGAGGACCAGAGAGGGGGAGAAACAGAATCCAAAGCAGGCTCCGGGCTGTCATCACAGAGGCCAACACGGGGCTCAAACTCACAAACCGTGAGATCATGACCTGAGCTGACATCAGACACTTAACTGACTGAACCACACAGGTGCCCCATTACACTGTGCTAACTTCTAAGGGGAAAGAAGTTACATATTTAGGGAGCGATTTTGAGGCTCCACTTCTCAGGCTTGTAGATTTCTATTTCAGCAGCCAGAGAAATCGAAGTTTCCTGTCTGTAAATAGTAATTTTGCCACAAAGAGAAACAATAGCTAAGCTATTTCTCTTTTGGTTTTTTGACTTAAAAATATCAGGGGCTGAAAGGAGTTTGAACATTAGAATTTTCTTTTTTAGCTCACTTACATGTGGGTCATTAGAAACCCATAGGCCCTGGGGTGCCTGGGCGGCTCAGTTGGTTAGGCGTCTGACTTCTGCTCAGGTCATGATCTCACAGTTTGTGAGTTCGAGCCCCAGGTCAGGCTCTGTGCTGACAGCTCAGAACCTGGAGCCTGCTTCGGATTCTGTGTCTCTCTCTCTGTCCCTCCCTTACTCGTGCTCTGTCTCTCTCTCTCTCCCAAACATAAATAAACATACAAAATTAATAATAATTAAAAAAAAGAAACCTATAGGAATGAGGCTCAGCCTATTGACCAGGAAAGGCTCGCCACCCAGCTACATCCTCATACATTCTTGTTCAAGGACCAACAGCAGCAGGAGATGTTGGTAGAGGCATCTATATCTACTAGTACTTGACTGCATTTTCTGGAAAAGAGGCAAGCCTTCTGTGAAATTGCTTTGGGTTAAATTGTGCCTACACATTCACCCAGTTTTTAGTAATTAGCAAACCTGAAGCTTCAAAGACATAGAAGGTCATTATAAATATAAGTCCTTACTCAAATATATCAGAGGAATTTGGAACTAGTTGCCTCTTGACTAGGTTGCATTATCTCAATGATTAAAATCTTGATTGCACACGCTTTCTGCATTAATCATGGGTACAGTTGGGTAGTGGACTTGTATTTCGACAGTGTGGAAGCCTTGAAAGGTCTGGAAGACCCCAGAGTTTCTCTAAGATTAGGGGGCCTGATAAACCCTTTTCCCTGTAGTGTTTTTTTTTTTTCCGGTGACCAAGTGGATACATTCCAGAGTAGCATAAACACTGACGTGTCACATAAATGGCATCAGCCAGCAGACAGTATTGTGGCAAGCCCCCACCTGATCTGCAAGATGGATGAGGCTTCCCTAAAGCTAATGTGAGAAAACATTCTCTACAGAAAAGAAAAAAGCTGATTGTCTTAGTCCAAACTAACATCATACATACATCCAGACAGTGGACCATCATAAACATAAATAGCTGTTGAACCATGAAAAGACATGGAAGTACCTTAGTTGCATGTTATTAAGTGACAGAAGCCAACCTGAAAAGGCTACATACTGAATAATTTCAACCATGGGACATCCTGGAGAGGGCAAAGGTGCGGACCCAGTAAAAAGATCCGTGATTGCTATGGAGTAGGGGAGACATAGGTGGAACACAGTGAAACTGTAGACGATACCATAATGGATACATGTCATTGTACATTTGTCCAAACCCATAGAGTGTACACCACGAAGACTGAGCCCTAATGCTAACTAGAGGCTTTGGGTGATATTGATTGTCATAAATGTGATTATCGATTGTCATAAATAGACTACTCTGGTGCAGGATGTTGATGCTGGGGGGTGGGGCGAGGAGAAGCATGTATGGGGCAAGAGGTATAATGGAGCTCTGTAATTTCTGCTCAGTTTTACTGTGAATCTAAAACCTCCCTAAAAAAATAGTCTGTTTCTTTTTTTAAAGGAAAGTCTGTGCTATGTTATTTAAAGACAGCTGAAGATTTCTTTGCAACAGAACCCACAAGAAGAGGAGAGCTAATATGAAGCCCTGTGGGCAAGCTAAGTGATCGCCCTGTGGTGGTAGTGGGGGCATTTCTAAAAGGGGAGAAGACAGGGCCTTAATAATGACTGAACTTTTTTTCTGTACTAGGCTATGGTCAGGTTCCTTTCTCACATCCCTTGATTCCTCCCAATAATTCATGAAGGCTGTGATGTCATATGTTACTTGTGATATCATATGTTCTGGGTAGGATCTCCTCAACACACCCTGGTCTGCTTGCTTCTTGTCAGGAGCAGTTAGTGTCCTGGAAGGGAACAGTCTGGCTCAGTGTCACAAGTGGTTCTGACCACTGTTAATTAATCCGTGTGTGGTCGTGGGGCGTCCTAAAGGACACGGTGATTCCACAGACCTGAAACTCCTTTGGATTTATGCCCTTTGTCGAACCCCTCAATGGACTGATACTCACAGATGTAAGAGTCATCTCTTTGGTTCTGTTAGGAATTAGCTGTGTATTCTCCACAATGTCGCTAATAGCAGCAATCCACCAAGTTAGATTTTGTTCTCATAGCACTCAGCACATGCCAACACAAATTATCGCAATTCCTGTGACAATCTTAGAACTAGCTGTTATTAACATTTTCAGTTTTGAAAATGAGGCAAAAGGGGTTCTTTAAATTGCACTACGTTTCATAACTGCTGGTTTGTGGGAAGTAAAATTCAAACACAAGATTTTCTTGACTGTGTTCTCCGTATGATTATCAGCACTGCGTGGTTTCTGATGGTTGGGTCACAGGATAGCCTGAGACCCAGTGCCCTGTGTACATGAATAGGTATACAGACAACCAGGCGTGTGTTGACAGGAAGGGGATCAGACCATTTCATTGTTTTCTAGAAGGAAATGATAATTTTTTTCTTAAAAAGGAAACGAGAGTTTTAAAAATATCTGAAAGAGCAAACAAGTGTGGCAATACCTTCCTTTGAGTATACGCCCCTCTTTTGGGAGAAAGGGGCACACATGTGCCTACTGGATTCCCTGTTTCTCTTTCACTTCCTCCACCCTCAAGAAACTTTAAAAAATTTTTTACATTTATTTATTATTGAGAAACAGAGAGAGACAGAGTGCGAGCAGGAGAGGGGCATAGAGAAGGAGAGACACAGAATCTGCAGCAGACTCCAGGCTCTGAGCTGTCAGCACAGACCCCGATGCAGGGGCTTGAACCCACAAACTGTGAGATCATGACCTGAGCTGAAGTCGGACATTTAACTGACTGAGCCCTCCAGGTGCCCCAAGAAACTTTCTTTCTTTCTTTCTTTTTTTTAAAGCATAAGTTAGTCTACTACTCTTGAATCTTGATGCTGTTTTCCTGGGTATCCGAAGGAAAAATCCCACATTTATCTTAGTGCATAAAATTAGAGTTCAAAGAAACCACATCATTCATAAAACCCAATCTCCACATTTCATGTACTACAAAAATACAGGTCAGGGAAAGTGTGAGACCGACCATGAACCTGTTAGGCAGAGTCAGAGCCTAGATTAAAACTCGGGCCTGCGGAAGCCACACTACATCCACAGGGCTCTTGTGACTGTGGGGACAGGTGCTCTTCGGTGTGGCTCAGGTGAAGCTGGGACCCTGGTGTCTCCTGCCACACCTAGGGAAAAGACTCTCAGGAGTATGGTGTTCTGAAGCCGCCTTTTTGACATCCTGGGTCTGGGTCCCCATGTTCCCAATTAGTATTAATTGAGGGAGGCAAGCAGAAAAGACTTCACAATGCACAGCTCCGGTGGGGGGGTTGGGAGGGAGGGAAGGATCTCTGCTGACAAAATACTGATAATCATCAAAGTTCAGACTGTGCTTCATTAAGCAGGCAGAGCCCCCTCCCGGGAACAAGACTCTTGCCTCAACCTCTGGCTTCCCCAGCTCAATTAAACAGCTTGTTTGCCTTCCTATTAGCAAGCTTGTTAGCACATTCCTCTGTCCCCTGAGGTGCTCAGAAGGCAAGTTTGGTGGGAGGGATTCCTTAGCTGGATGGAGTTGGCCGTCATGCTTCCCGGTGGGAAATCTAGGTGCCCAGCTTCTTCCGACAGGATCTGTGTGGCAAGTGACCATCCAGCAGTGGCTCCAAGGTGTCTCTGCCGGACCAAAGTGGAGGGGAAGCAGAAGCCTGGGCTGGTTGAGGATATGGAAGTTCAGCAAAACTGCCTGAGATCTAACTGAGAAGCAGGGGAATCTAAGGCTTGTTTTAGACACACTGCTCAAAAATGCCAGGGCCATCTCACGCTGACAACATGAGCAGAGAGGCTCTTCATGCACCCAGTTTTTGTGTCAGACATGGCAGAAACAGGAGACCCACTAGTATATCAGAGGTCTCAGACCATGCCTCAGTTTCCCCATCCTTGTTGCTCTTCTACCATTAGTAGGAGTTTTAAACTTAAACTAAGTTAGGCCATCATCCAGCCCTTGGATGCTGATCCTTCCCTTAGGCCCCCCACATGGGCACAGTTCTGGAGCTGCTCCCATATCTGGAAGGCTTCTGCACCCAGGCAAGGAGGACAGGGCATGTGTGGACTTCCCATCCCGCACATAGGGGCCTGAGGCTCTGGGGGCTTACCCAGAACAGACACTGACTATGTGGGTTTATTCATTAAGGTTAGCTGAAAGGACATTCAGAGTTCCTGCTCTCTCAGCCCATTCAGATCAACGATCAGTAACTTTCAGCAATACTAAATATTTACCACCAACAAACTAGTTGTAACAGCAGAAACACTATTTATTGAGCGCCCACTCAAGTGGGGATATAACCTTATACATGAGGAAACTGAGGTTCAGAATGTTCTATGACTAGTCTAGGCTGCCAGAAAAAGGACGAATCTAGGATTCAGGCCCAGGGCCGGGGGTGGGGGGAGGAGGACGTTTTTTGTTTTTTTGTTTTTTCTTAAATATTTTATTTATTTTTGAGAGAGAGATAAGAGACAGCATGAGCAGGGGAGGGTCAGAGAGAGAGGGAGACACAGAATCCGAAGCAGGCTCCAGGCTCCAAGCTAGCTGTCAGCACAGAGCCCGATGCGGGGCTCGTACCCATGAACCGTGAGATCATGACCCGTGCTGAAGTCGGACGCTCAACTGACTGAGCCACACAGGTGCCCCTATAAAGGACCCATCTACGTAGGCAAGGAGATGGTTTGATGATTAGGGACAGTCCAGAATGGTTGCAGAGGAAGGGCATATACGCAGGGAATAAGTGGGAGATGTAATTAAAGACAATAGATTCAGAAAATGTTAGAACTCATCACTACTCTAATTCTACCTTCCCTGGCCCGTGGCACCTGGATACACTAAAAGACTCATCCTTAGTTTCTTAGTGCACCCAGTTTCAGAAACAGAAGAGTCATGAGTATATAACAGAGGGCTCCGACCTGCCTCAGTTTCCCCATCCTCACCACACCCATCCCCTTGGCCTTTAGTGGGAATTTTTAAACTAAGTTAGGCCATCATCTAGGCCTCGGCTCCCAGAGCCCAATCCAGAATCCCGTGGCCCTACTCTTGTTGACCCTTTCAGTGAGGACGCTGCCTTGTGTTACCTGCTCAGTGTGTACTTGTGTGTCTGCCGCCGGTGGGCAGGCCGCCGGGGATCGGGGATGCTTTCCTTCTTCATGTCAGTCCCTCATCTGCAGCCCAGCCTGGCAAGAAGCAGACCCTCTTAAAGGCAGCAGAGACACCCAGGAAATCACTTGATCTCCTATTTTCAAACAAATAGCCTTAGAACCATACTATATGAATCAGACACGGACAAAATAGAAAACAGACTGAAATAGAAAGTAGAAATGGGGACTGGAAGCCCAAGCCTCTCCCTACACCCTCTTTTCTCCCCTGGCTCCCAACTACTTCCTCAGCTGAGATCATCCAGTTCAGTCTTTTCACTTTTCAGACCAGTGAATTGAGGATCAGGGAGGTGACAGGCCCCGCCAAGGACGCATGGTTCGTTCATGACAAAGACAGTTCCAGAACATGGCGGACAGGTCACTGTCTTCATAAAATTGTTTTTAATCTTTCTGTAAAAGTGAACAAAACAAAACAAAACACCACAAAGATTTCTGGACTTGCTGTGAGAAGACACAGACCCAATCCTGGGTCCGTGGTCCACCCGGCGGGCATGACCTTGACAAGATCCACGGCCTTGCCCTCTCTGCAGAGCGTGGCCGCTCACATCCCTTCCTGCTTATGGAGCTTTGATTCTGTGATTGCAGCGCTGCTTGGAGAAAGCAGGGGTGAATGTGGCCCCTGTGGGTCAGATCCGGACATCCAACACAGAGAGGGGAAAATGTTGGTACAAAGCCCATTTCTGCCATTTTTATTGATGCTAGTAAAACACACAACCTCTCTTTAAACATCCATTTTTCTCGCCGTGTGTGTGTGTGTGTGTGTGTGTGTAATCTCCATCACATCGTTCTATAAAGATGAAAGGAAACAAAATATGCAAGATGCCTACCACCTAGGTGCTCCTGATAGTTAAAGGGTGCTCCATGCATAATAAAGAAGCCTCACTATCCTGGAGGCAGGGCAATGTCATGGTTAGAGAAGAGCCTTTGAGCTCATGCCCATGATTCAATCAGTCATTACCTCTACTGCTTTCTTGCTCCATGACTTTGGACTGGGCACTCAATCTCATCTGGAAAATGGGGAGCAGAGTGGAATCTTATTTAAGTAATTCCTGTGGGGATTAAATAATTTTATACTTGCAAAGCACAGAGACTAATAAAACACTACCTAAGCGATGGTCATTATCATGTCGAATTTGCCACATAGGTTTCTGCAGGGGGAATTCCTTTCCTTTGAGAGGGTCCAGTTTGTGTTTTTTAGTGTTTATTTATTTATTTTGAGAGAGAGAACACAAGTAGGGGAGGGATAGAGAGAGAGAGAGAGAGGAAAACACAGAATCAGAAGCAGGCTCTAGGCTCCAAGCTGTCAGCACAGAGACCACTGCGGGGCTCGAACTCTTGAACCATGAGATCATGACCTCAGCTGAAATTGGAAGGTTAACTGACTGAGCCACCCCGGTGCTCCAGAGCACACCCAGTTTTGCCTGTATTTCGCATTGCTGCTGTGGGTCAGTATAACTGGTAAGACTCCAAATCAAGTGTCTTCTTCTGATCTAGGTTTCCAAAATCATTCTGGAATGTTCTGTGCATTTCTCCCTGCCCTTGTAAAATCTACACTTTGAGCTCAATGCCTGGATTGGGGCCTTTGGCCTTTTCTATTCTCCTGCACTGTGCTCTCTCAGCTCTTCTTAGTGAGGGGGCAGTCATGGGCCAACGCATTTCCTTGATATCAGTCCAAAAGCCTTGGTGGTAATTGTCCAGGTCCTCGCAGTGAGCCATGGGGCCTGTAGTCCTCTTGTGGAGGCATGCATGCCCATCTAACAACCCAGGGGAGTGTACAAATCACTGCGGACTTCAAGCACTGGGTCTGCATGCCCCTCCACTGATGGGTAAAAAAAGAAATGCGTCACTGGACTCCTAAATATCGAGTGAGGATGACAGGGATCAGGTCAGCTTCCCAAAGCCCAGCCAGCAGCTGTCTCTCTCACGCACATCGGTGTCGTGCACCAGACCCGCCCACCTCCTCACTTCACAGGTTTTTCTCTCCACAGCCTTCTGAGGCCCTTCCCTTCAGGTTTTCTTAGCGCAGGACTTCGGAACAGACGCTGTCCTGAGGCCAGCAACTGACCCCTCCCCAGGTGCCTCTCCCCTGGAGCGGCAAGACAGACTAGAGAGAGCCCGAGGAAATCACCTCCCCTTGGCTGTTTGCAGGGCCAGCAAGCAGTCTTTGTGTTCACCCCATTGCATCTTATGAATGCCAGAATGCCACTGTTTTTCTTTTGCTGTGATGTGGAAAGAAGTCAGAAGCCATGCATCCATGTGTCTTATTGGGTGGATGTCTCGGGACCACTCTGGTTACTTCCTTCAGTGCTCTTATTCTAGAAGGAAAGAAATGAGCATGTACACCTATTTCTATGTGCTATCTGTGTATACTTATATCTATGTATACTATATATGTATAGACTAAGTAAATAGACTAAGTTATTTACATACTTATATATAGGTATATATACTTATTTCTATATACTATATCCTATATCCGTCTGTTTCTGTATACTATATATACACACACTATATATATAGGCCTGTATGCAGTAAAACCTTGGACTGCGAGTAACTTGTTCTGCGAGTGTTCTGCAAGATGACCAAACATTTCTAATACATTTTAACTTGATAAATGACCAATGTCTTGCAATAATGAGCAGTATGTGATGCCGAATGTCACATGATCCCAACTGAATGGTTCTTCTCTCTGTCTGTCTGTCTGTCTGTCTCTCTGGCTGTGGGATTGTAAGTGATCATCTCCCATGATCAGATGCTCTGTCTCAGGCCACGGTGTTTGGCAGAAATCAGTGACTTTTCAGAATGTTGGAAGATGCCCACAGCTGGTACTAGTGTTTTTTTTTTTTTTTTTGTCACTTCAAAGCACCTATGGACAGTCCTTTGCTTTTCCATCCAAGAGAAAGCTTAGAAATGTCTTCATTCCAAGTCAGGCGGCTTGCAGACACAGACCCTTTTCTTTGCTGCCTTACTGCCAGTTCCATTAAATACAGTCTATGACAGGAGGTTAGTAATACTGTAGCCAACATCCAACAGTGATAGTGAAAGTTATCCTATACAATAACCCTCCTCTCTCTTGTCTCCCTCACACCAGCCATGGAGGTTTTCAAAGATAAATGCAGGTTGTTTATTTTTATTTATATTTCGTATTTTCTTTATTATTTTATATTGTATTACAGTATTGTACTCATTTTTATATGAATATTTTAGATTGTGGAAGGAATCGTCTGAGTTTCCATTGTTTCTTATGGGGAAACTCACTTTGATATACAAGTGCTTTGAATTACAAGCATGTTTTCAGAAAGAATTATGCTCGCAAACCAAGGTTGTACAGTACTTTATTGACTTCTTTCTTTCATTCTGTAGTGATAAACTGTTGTCAACATGGAAGAAGAAATGAGCCAAAGAATCATGAGTATAAGTACACATACACACATATTCAGATCACAAACTCTGTGGTAGTGTTAAAGCTAACATTCTATCACCTAGATGCTTATAGAGTTTATCAGTTAAATAAACCCAAATACTTTTCAGAATGAAGTGGGCTCTACAAATAATTATCCCTGAAAAACAGGCATTGACCAGAACTCAGCTGGGCAAACCAGGATACATGATTGCACTGTGTCGCTATAATGATATGTATTTAAAAATATATATTTCTTTCAATTGCTGAAGTCCAGCTCCAGCTAGTCCAGGGGTCCCTGAAGGATGGACGGTGTCAGTGAGACAGAATGAGAGAGCCCCGAGATTCTTTCTGATCACCAGGCAGGCATCTCCACACTGTTGGTTTTGGTGTCTTTATTTACAGGTCAAATGATAACATGGCATCAGTAAATGGAATTTTTACAATGGATAGTTCTCTGTGATAAGATGCTTTGGAAAGTGTACAGAAACAGGTTTTTTTTTTTCTTTAAATGGTGAAATTAAGATTTATTATTTTTTTTGTGTGTGGTGAGAACTTTTTTTTAAAAATAGTTTATTGTCAAGTTGGTTTCCATATAACAACCAGTGGTGATGGGCATGGAGGAGGGCACTTGTGGGGATGAGCACAGAAACAGGTTTGAAAGAAGCATTCTTGCAGAAGTACCCCAATCATAGTGAGGTTGAGTAACTAAGAAAATAATAGGGTGTTCTTAGCAAAAGCAAGATAGCATACACATTCTAATAACGCTAAGATTAAGTCATAGGTTAAGTTGTAGATACTCCTATCCATCCTCATCACAGCTGCCAGGGTAAGGGAAGGTGTTTGTAGAATGTAGGCCTTAGGGAAGGGACTGCTATACATCACCAGTTAGCAAAGGTGTATGTAGTAACTTATGTTCTGCCCTTATCTGTTCCTTCTCTCTAAGTTAGGCTCTTTGTCTCTGGGCAAGACTTAATTGTCCAGTTATATTCCTTATGGCACCAGAGAGCCAACCATACCTTTAAAGAGTTTAGCTCATTTCCAATACATAGAATAGCCCCTTCGAGTGCATTTACCTTTGTGTCTAGTTTTTTGTCTATGATTCCTTGAATAGCTAGGGCAGTGGAGACATTTTTGGTTAGTTGATTTACATGTTGAGCTGTATGAACCTCTTGGACTAATGCAACAGTAGAAACAGAATTGTGCACGTAAAGGTCAATATTTTATGAGTAAGGGTCATTAGCTTGTTTATAGCCCAAGGGAAGTATCAAGGAAAACAGGACCTGCCGGAGACAATATGTCTGCTCCTATAATCACAAAAGAAGAAGTTCCTACAATAATTTCCTTCACAAGGTGCAATCATCATACCAGGGCCAGAATACAGGGACAAGTCACTCCAGATACCAATCAACAAGGTATCTTGTGGGTCGGTGCTCAAGCAGAAATAATTGAGTGGGGGTGGATATCAGTCGTCATCTGATGGCAAGATACTGTGCAAACTTGCCTTAACCTCACAAGGAGTTTTCTCGACTAGTGGGTTCAGAATGCCTCCCAACATTCAACAGATAATATAGCTACATTATTAAAAAATAAAATATATATATATGGTATATGTAGCAGAGTATTTCTCCAACCCATGTCCATCTGCCTCTTTCTGTCCCTTGCCCACCCCCATCCCCATAGTAGGAAACAACTTCCCTTAGCATTTCCTACAGTTCTGCAGTGTTTCCTAACACAAAAAGAGGTCAGTAGGACTATTCTACATGCTCTGGAGTTCATTCCATATCATTGTAGAAACGACCTTTTTGTAAAAGGCTCCACAGTGCTCCACTGTGTTTAATTTAACCAGTCCTTTACTGGAAGGTTCATGTGTGGCTTCCAGTCTTGGTATCACAGACAAAATTACAATGAATAACCCTGGGTCCACATCATTTCATATATACGTATATACATATCTGTACGACAGATTCTTAGAGGTGGGGTTGCTATCCAGAAGTGAATGTGTAGGGTACAGAAGCGTTGCTCAGTTTTCCTTCAAATCTCTTATCTATTCTGTTCTCCTATGAGCAATGCATGAGAATGTTTCCCTGCAGCCTTAACTGTAAAGGGTGTTTTTAAACATCTGGATCCTTGTCAATCCGATGGTGAGGTAAGTACCTCAATGTATTTAAATTCATATGACTCTTATTATAAGTTGGGTTGAATACCTCTTCATACATTTAAGTGCCCATGTTCTTTTATAAATGCCTATGTTGGAGTCTGTCTCCCTCACTCCAAATTAAGCATCATGAGAAAAGAGATAATGCTTTATACATCTCATACTTTCCCTTATGGACTGTGGAAAATAAAAAAAATTAATAAATTAAATATATTTAATGATTATCAGAATCACTGTGATTTTCACTCTCTGCATATTGTTTAAACTGCTTTTGATAGCAATTTTTCTAACCTTTGGATCACTTTTTTTTTCCTTGGAGAACAATCTTACATATAAATATGTCCATAATACAGAGTATTTAGATGAATAAAAATTTAAAAATCACTTATAAAATTATTTTATTTATTATTTTTAAATTATTTTTTAATATTTGGTTCTTAAGAGAGAGAAATAGACAGAGACAGAGCATAAGCAGGGGAGGGGCAGAAAGAGATGGAGACACAGAATCTGAAGCAGGCTCCAGGCTCTGAGCTGTCAGCACAGAGCCCGGCGGGGGACTTGAACTCAAGAACCACAAGATCATGACCTGAGCTGAAGTTGGACGCTCAACCAACTGAGCGACCTGGGTGTCCCATAATAAAATAATTTTAAACAATGACTATCTATTATTCCTAATCATTCCCTGTCCAAAGGCTTTTTAAGAAATATTAACAATCATATTGTAATATGCCGACACTTTGGAAAGCTTACTTTCTTTACCTAATACTGTAATACGGTTCTCAGTAGTCTTTTTTGCTGCATTATAAATTTCTTAATGGAGGCATCAGAAGTCGTCCTTTACTCTTGCTCAGTTTCTAACACAGAATAAATATTATTAAGGGAGCCCACCTTGTTGGTGGAGGATGACCCAAGAAGAAAATAAATTTCCTGAACCAGGCAACGCTCTGATTTTTATTTTCTCTCTTTTTGCTACTTTTAGGTCAAACACCTCACTTCTTATTCATACACACTGCCAAGTCTTTGGCACATATTATTGGATTGATCTGGGTTTGTTTCTTATAAACACATGTGTGTGTCATGTTGATAGCTTTCTGAAGGCAAGCACACAGTTATTATAATATATTCATTGCCAGGCCAGGTGATATACAACTGAGCTCTATAAAGCATGGGGGAAGTCTGTCTCAGAGCCCTACAGACCCATAGATAAGACTGCACATCAGGGGTGTTTTCATGTTTGGGACTATGGAGAATGCAGAAATATTGTCAACTGTCAGTTGCAAACATCCATCCTGGAGGAAAGTCAGTGTTCAGATGATGTGGAATACAGGCTCAAGACCGAAAAAGACTGGAGGGCCTGGGTGGCTGAGTTGGTTAAGCATCCGACCTCAGCTCAGGTCATGAGCTCACAGTTTGTGAGTTCAAACCCCACATCAGACTCTGTGCTGACAGCTAGCTCAGAGCCTGGAGCCTGCTTCAGATTCTGTGTCTCCCTCTCTCTCTGCCCCTCCTCCATTCATGCTCTGTCTCTCTCTCTACCTCAAAAATAAATAAACATTTAAAAATATTTTTAAAGACTGGAAAAGACTGAATGAGAACTTCTAGTTGCCCAAGGATCTGCAAATTTTTTACTGAAGTCAGGATTCTTCCAGTCTTGAAGTTACATTATTTTCTGAGGTAAAATTCTTGAAACCAACTAAGCAACTCCAGCTCTCTCAAGAAGATTTTCTAGGTTGACCTGAAGAGAGTTTGTTCTGCATTTATGTAGTCTATGTGCAAATCTTTCATTGTGAGTGTCCTGAGAACCAGTTTAGTTTTGCTATTATCTTGTTCTGTGCTTCTGATTCCTAGATGTTAAACCACGTTTGCACCTATAAATGGTGGACATTGAATATTCTCCAATGGATTGATGCTTTCAGTCTATTATTTATATGGCCTCTATATCCATCCAGTGCAGGCACATGCATGGTGCCCAGTTGAGGTCAGGGAGCCATAGCTGACCGCAGGACCTTGATGATGATGATGATGATCCTGATGGTCATAAATGGAGAGTGATGGTCAGAAGCTGGGTCCACAGCACATGGGTATCCCATGTCGTAGTCATGATGGTGGTGGTATAAGTGATGGTGGTAGTGGTGGTGGTGTCTCGGATGGTGCTTGGTATAGAGTGGACATGCAGTGCTGGGTGACTCAGTGAATGAGTGATAGCAGATGTGGTCAGGCAGAACTGGTGGTGCTTGTCATGGACAAGAAGAGAATCTTGTGCTGCTCATCTTTCTCAAACCATGGCAAGGCTAGTTGTAGACAAATTCATGGCTCAGTCCTCCTGGGTCACCCAGCTCTTGTTTTGGGTGCAAATGAAACTGTTGGAGAAATCTCTTACCAAGACAATATTTAGGAAGAAGACACTTCTGGGGTGCTCAAGACGTTACTGTCCATGTGTGCCCACGATTATGTGAGATGGGTCATCTTTCCTTGGAGAAAGCTCCCGGAACTTGCCAACACTGGATTCCAGAGCCTGACAGTCAGGGTTGCAGGGCTGAGAAAAACTGTTTGAGAAACAGAGTGGATCTGCTTCACTTTCCTGTGCCCCACTTTCTGCCCCAGAGGAACACCTTGGGGAGACCTCGTCATGCCTAGAAACCCCAGGGAGCACACAGCAAGGAGCCCCAGGGAGGCCAGCATGTCCAGGAACATGAGATATAAGTAGGGCAGAATCTTGGAGGCAGAGGGTGCTGAGGAGGATGCCGTGAGTGTTAATGTCATCCAAACAGTCAGGTAACGGGCTGGGACGGGACGACAGGGGTGAGTCTGGTGAAAGCAGAGGACCAGGAGAGGGCATTGATCTTTCCTAGGGGAGGCTTGTTAGGATGAAGGCTGTGGGAGGAGAACTCTGGGGAAGTTAGTGTAGATCACCTACCTCCACCCTCATCCCAAAACCATTTTTCAGGGACTTTAGGGAACCATAAATTTTTTGTGTTGTCAGAGTCTTAGAAAACATCTGATCAACACTGTTTTTTTGTTTATTTTAGGGAAGTTGAGGGTATGTGAGGAGAAGCTCAGCTCAGTGTCATTGGCGGTCAGCGACAGAGCATGTGTCCAAACCAAATCTCGATGATTCAGACAAAGCTCTTCTTTTTATACTATAAGACTTCTTGCTTGGGACTTTTGACCTTATTGTTTTCCTCTCTGAGAGTTTCCAGTGCATGTCTCCTGTGGAGATCACATTTCAAAAGACATGGTGGGTCGGCTAAAGGAGGTACCATTGGGCACTGCGGACTTCAGCAGTTGTCGGGGACTGTTGTCAGACCACCTACATCTCCGCCATTTCCCAATTCTCCTTCTAGCACTATGGGAACAGTCTATAAACTCTAGTGGGGCTTCCTCAAAGAGGCCCCGGCAGTCACCTTTAGGAGATGACTTCTTTCTTCTGCACAGCTCAGTTTGCTGGTTGTTTCATCATTGGAAACTATAGGAAGGACAGAGGTAGGAATTTTCCTATCTCCTATTTCCTGATGGGGAACTAGGGACCAAATCCAGGTGTCTGAGTCTGTAGAACCCAATATTATAAATTAGAGGATTGAACTGCAATCTCGAGCCTTGGTTTCTAGTTCTAGCCCTGTCAACCACAGATTCTATGATGTAAGTCCAACCACTTCTGCCCTTGGGAGTGCATTTTCTCTGTTGCCAAGGGAGTAGCATTGGTTACACAATGCCAAGTTCCTACTAGGCGCTCACACTTAGTGTTCTTGGCACTAGGAAGATTCTTTGGAAGACAGGAAGGCCCTGAGGTACTTCCTACGAATCATGGCTCAGCTCAACCACACATGGGCCCAGAGTTTCATCCTTGCTGGTTTCAGTGCCTCAGGAACCCTGCGACCCCTTGCCTTCCTGGGGACCCTGTGCATCTATCTCCTCACGCTGGCTGGGAACCTGTTCATCATTGTCCTGGTCCGGGCAGATGCCGGACTGTCCACACCCATGTACTTCTTCATCGGGGTCCTCTCCTTCCTGGAGCTCTGGTACGTCAGCGCCACGGTGCCCACGCTGCTGCACACCTGGCTCCGTGGGCGCTCAGCCGTCTCGGCGGCGGCGTGCTTCCTCCAGCTGTATGTCTTCCACTCCCTGGGCATGACAGAGTGCCATCTGCTGGGCCTCATGGCTCTGGACCGCTACCTGGCCATCTGTCGCCCGCTCCACTACCATGCACTCATGAGCAGAAAGGTACGGTGCTGGCTGGCAGGGGCCACTTGGGTGGCGGGCTTCTCAGCGGCGCTGGTGCCGGCCGGCCTCACGGCCACTCTGCCCTTCTGTTTGAGAGAGGTGGCCCACTACTTCTGTGACCTGGCACCGCTGATGCGGTTGGCGTGTGTGGACACTGGCTGGCATGCTCGAGTGCATGGGGCAGTGATTGGTGTGGCCACTGGCTGCAACTTCGTGCTCATTTTGGGACTCTACGGGGGTATCCTGAGGGCTGTGCTGAAGCTGCCTTCGGCTGCCAGCCGGGCCAAGGCCTTCTCCACCTGCTCTTCCCACATGACCGTGGTGGCCCTCTTTTATGCCTCTGCCTTCGCGGTCTATGTGGGGCCACCTGGGAGCCGCTCTGAAGGCACAGACAAGTGTATTGCCTTGGTGTATGCCCTTCTCACTCCTTTCCTCAACCCCATCATCTACACCCTTCGCAACAAGGAAGTAAGGGAGGCCGTGAAGAGGGTTACTGTCAGGATCAGGGTTATTCTGAAGGGACCCTGATGTGCTCTGTTGCCAGAGCTCAGCTGCTTGGCCACAGGGGAGCCAGCTGGTTGATTAGTCAGTCATCTGGTCAGAGTTCAAGTACAGACCAGTGAATGAATCCATCAGATTATTTGTCAAACGTGCTGCAGATACCCACTCAGGGGGACATATCTGGGTTAATCAGATGTGGAACATGTGGGGGGAAGGGAGGTGTATCTTCGATTCCATTCCAATCTGATGGGGGAGAAATGGCACAGAGGAAAAAGGAAAAAACAAAGGGCTCAAAGCAAATGCTTTTGCTGAACTTCCAACCTGGGGAGACAGAGCAACACTGAACAGAAAATATCTAAAGTTAAGTGGAGGGGGTTGTCCAGAAGAAAGGGTGGGAGAGTGTAAAACAGGAGCCCGAAGCTATGGCTCCCAGGCGTGGTGGTGAGCACAGGTGGCGGGAGGGGAGGTGTGGGCTGTCGGGTGGGTGCGGGCAACTCAGTGGGGGAAGAACACCCCCCACCTCTGGGGCAGAAGGCTGGAAGCTGCACTTTACAGTGTGTTCTTTGGGGAAAGAGAGCGGTGGTGACGACGAAGGTATTGTCTAGTTCTCACCCAATGTCATGGACCATTCTGGAGAAAGGATCTGCAGCCATGCTAAAGAAACAGAAACAGAAACAAAAACCATGTGGCAAACAAAGAGCTTTGCAAGTCTTGGATACTAAGCATTCACGTGCAAAGTCAAAAACAGGTTGAAAGAAATAGGGTCACATTCTGTGCCTTCTTCCCCTCAACTTTCCCTCCCACCACCCCTCCCTCCATGCACATGTCCTTTGCTGAGCAGTCTAAAAAGTTAATGCTCAGGTTCAACCTCTGGATTCTGGTTACATGTGGATTGAAGGTCCAATGCCTGCCAACGCATGTCAGAGGGTTAGTGAGAGACGGGGCCTAAATTTTGGCAGAGACAAGGCCACTGTATGAATCTTTAATACCCTATTTTTCATTTTTATACAAGTAACTACTAAAAATCTCATGCCAATTATTTTTGGTATGTCTGTGCTATGCCAGACCACAGTGATAGCTGCTCTCATATATACATATTTAACCTTTGTACCATCCCTCTAAAGAAGGAAGAATCATCCAATATTTATATGAGGAAGACAGTAAGATTTCTGGACTGCTGTGAAGAGACATGGACCCTACCTGGGTCTGTGGTTCTGTGGGGTCAGTGGGTCCACCCTGGCGGGCATGACCTTGGCGAGATACACGGTCCCATACTTTCTGTGTGAGTGCGTGGCGGTTCACATCCCCTCCTGATTACGGAGCTTCAATTCCATGATTACGACACTGCTTAGAGAGGGCAGGGCCCGAGCAAGGCCCCTGTGGGTCAGAGCTGCACATCCAACACGGAGAGGGGAAGGTGTCGGTCCAAATCCCCCGTTTTGCTGTTTTTTTAACTGTGTCAAAAAAAAAAAAAACACAGACAAAAAAAGTAACTTCTTTTTTGTTTTCCTTAAAAAATTCTATAACCAAGAGTTCTAAAGATTAAGTGAAATGACACATTCTAAGTGTTCAGTACCTAACTTAGCCTTATTAGTCTAGAGGCAGGCCAGGATTAGAGCACGGGCTTTCCCAATTATCTGCCTGGGCTGGACATTAATTCTCCCATTTACTTGCTGTGTGACCTGCAGAATGCACTTACCTTCCCTGTGCCTCCGCTTCCGGATCTGCAAAACGAAGACTCTACTAGAACTTCTAAGTGCTGTAGGAACAGCTATTGTTACCACTTCAGAGGTTCCCCACCTACCTATCTGCAGTGGAAATTTTTTTCCGTGAGAATTGGTAACATTCCAAGCGAGGCATCTTTGGACCTACGTGTTCCAAGTCAACTCTGCAAGTCCGTGCTGCCTCCCTAAACGCAACGCGGAGCACTCCGTTCTGTTGTGTTTTACTTCTCTGCTCTGGTCTTTTCTCTCCTCTTGCACCTTTTTTCACTCACTCAGCTCTTGTTGCTGGTGCGGGTGTGGACACAGCTTTGTTCTCTGCGGTGGCAGCCCCAGAGAGTGGCTGGAGGCTGCTTGCCTTTGCAGTGGCTTGGGTCACGTTAATTAATAGCCCCCCAGGATCCCATCTCCCATATTTCCCGGTGCATTTGGGGGCTCACAAAACTGTTTTGGAGACAAGCAGTTAACAACTCAAGGCAGCATCATTGATTTCTAGCTCAGGGCTCTGTATTAGATGATTTATGAGCAAATCAATGAATAACTGGATGAACTCTTGAGAGTCCCAGGAGCGTCATAGAGACTGAGCACCCCTCTTTTAATCGCAGAGGGAGACAGGGTCTTACTTACATATCTCCACAGCTCCAAACTTCCCTTACCTTCATTTTATCATCTTTCCCCTCTTGCAACCTTGGGTCCTTCCTTCTACAACATAAAGTTTGGATCATCCTTAGTGCTCTTTCCCCACTGATACAAAGAACTGGGGTGCCGAGTAGCTGACTCCTACCCCTCACACCTGCCCTTTGAGTGGTCATGTGGGGCCCAAAGGGGCTGGGGTCCCAGCCTGGCTGCCTCTGGCAGAAACCTAAGGGTTTTCTATAGATAGCCTCACTTTTTTTTTTTTTTTTTAATTTTTGAGACAGAGAGAGACAGAGCATGAGTCGGGGAGGGGTAGAGAGAGAGGGAGACCGAGAATCTGAAACAGGCTCTAGGCTCTGAGCTGTCAGCACAGAACCCAGTGTGGGGCTCAAACCCACAAACCGTGTGATCATGACCTGAGCTGAAGTTGGACGCTTAACCAACTGAGCCACCCAGGCACCCCCAGATAGCATCACTTTTAATGTGTGCCATGATGTGAAAAAAATGATTGAGAAACAATGCCTGACTGGGGTGAGTGCTCAAGGTAAAGCCCGACTTTGTCCCCTTCTCCCTTGGTGACATCTGGATAGGACTGTGGCAGGAGATACCATGAGAACAAGCCAGAACTTATACCCTAACCAGGCTACCGGCTCTGTACCGGCATCAAAGCTAATGTTCTAGCAGGCAGAGGTTTGCCGTACCAGCTAAATGCATCTGATAGCAAAGGAGGTGTTATTAATAACTACCCTGGAATATCAGGTATAATAAACCAGAGATGTCTGCAGGCAAACAAGGACAAATGACCGTAGCACAGCATTGACGTAACAAGCTTTTTTAATATATAATTTTTTTCTTGAACAAATAATTATTCCCAAAGGGTTAAAAAATCAAAACAGTCTAAAAGAAGAGAAGACTTGCTACCCCAACTTCTGAACCCATCTTTTCCTTTCTATTCCTCATCCCCCTGCTGATAGGAGACCACTTATAACATTTGCCCTGTAGGATTAGTGTTTCTATATGCAATCCCAGAAGATGAAAATATTTTATAATCTCTGATTCTGAAGCATAAGACCCCGTACTATATATTTCATTCCACCCTTTGCTTTCCTTTTTCTTAATGAGAAATCTCAGAGCTCTTTCCATTTCTTTGTAGAGAATGCTTTCTCATTAAAAAAATATATTTAGTTTTGGGAGAGAGAGAGAGAGGAAGGAGCAGAGAGAGAGGGAGACAGAGAATTCCAAGCAAACTCCACACTGTCAGTGCAGAGCCTGGACTTGGGGCTCAAACCCATGAACCATGAGATCATGACCTGAGCTGAAGCCTGAGCTGAAGCCAAGAGTTAGACACTCAACTGACTGAGCCACCCAGGCACTCCTGCTTTCCCGTTTTACCCATTGTGTATTTTATCTGTCTGGTCCTCTGTTGAAGGACACTTGGGTTGTTCCAATATCTGCCCATTAAATACAGAACAGCAGGGATAATCTTGTATATATTTCACTTCCCATATGTGCATATGCATTCCCAGGAATGCAGCTCCTGGGCCATAGTGTACATATTGCATGTGAGAATGCACATAGTACAGGTTAAGTATTCCTAAATTTTCCTTAAAAGGGATTATGCCATTAGTCTTCCTCCAGCAGTGGATGAAGGTTTTTTTCCCACAGCAATGTCTATAAGGTGTGCTTCTAATCATTGGACCTTTGTAAATATGAAAATTTAAAAATAAGATCCCATTGTAGTTTCATTTTTTTGAGAGAGAGAGAGAGAGAGAGGGAGATGAGTTGGGGTGGGACAGAGAGTGAGGGAGACACAGAATCCGAAGCAGGCTCCAGACTCTGAAATGTCAGCACAGAGCCTGACACAGGGCTCAAACCATGAATTGTGAGATCATGACTTAAGCCAAAATCAAGACGGACGCTTGACCGATTGAGCCACCCAGTTGCCCCTGTTTACCTCTAATTTCTAATAAATATATACTTTTTCCAAATACAAACAATGATACTGTGAATCTTTGAACACATCGAACCCTACTTTTTTCACTTATGTTTTAAGCATAAATAATTTTAGATGTCATCTTCCTCCCCAAATCATGAATGACTTTATAGAGGCATGAGGTCTTGTGTCTTTCTCTTGTTCCATTCCTGATACAGAATAAATGCCAGGAAGTCACTCTACAAAAAGGATATAAAGGAGAAAAAACAGTTTTCTTGAGTTGGCCTGTACTTAGAAGCCTTCGGTCCTTTAATATATATTTTTATTTTTACACGACTGATTCCAGATAATTTCTACAAGTCTTTGTTTAGGTAGTTGCATCACACTGACAGCCTTCTAATCTACTCAGTTAAGGCCAAGACATCTGGGTGTACAACTGGACACAGCAAAATAAGGAAGGAAATCTGTTTCAAACCAATACCAATGTGACGTGATACTGAGACTGCAAAAAATAAGAATTAACGTGACATCTCTGGGTACAGCACAATTATTAATCTATATATACCCATGAAATGAGGGTACCACTGAAGAGTCCTTTGGTATCTGGGATTGTGGAGGGTGTAGTGATTTAGGAAGAGGGCGGGTGTAACTCCCTATCCTGGAGAAAGTTCCATATTTCACATCAAGTGGGATATGGGCTCAATGGTGGCTGAACCTGAATGAGACTCTCTGATTGTCCAAATACTTGAGATTTTTCCCCCCAAAGAGACACCTCCATTCCCGGAATTACATTAGTACTCTCAAAGGCCAATATCTTCTTTTTGCTCAAAAATCTTCAGCTCTCCTGTAGGAAGCTTCTCCGATTGGGTCTTATAACATTCAACGATTCCCTCCATTTCAGTGTTGATGTACTTGTTCATCTTCGATGGTTACCTCTTTACCTTAAATTTAATTTAGCAATTATTTTGTCCCCACCTTTGATTTTAAAAAATAAGCACATTTGGATTTATGAATGATTCTAGTGCATTATTTTCAATAGATATATGCTTTTATTCTATTATTGCTCTGAATTCCATATTTATTCAAGTATATACTCACAGATAGTGCACAATTGAGATCAGAGTTCAGATGCTAATCCCAGGGCTTTTGATGAAAATATTGAGGATATGAATATAAATGAAAGTAATCATGAAAGTGTTGATAAGCCTCATGAGGAACTCCTGGGTAATCATAATGGAGACTGTGGGTAGCCATACTGGTAATGGAGACTTTGAACATGCAGTTAGAGCAGTGTGTTAGTTGTTTAACAAACCATGACTGAAACAATGAATAATCATAGGTGGCACAACAAATGTGATAATATGGTGGTGGTGATGTTGGGCACAGAAATGATAGTAGTGTCTAAACTGACTACACTCATATGGTGCCAAGTGGTCAGAAAGAGCAGCTGATTGAGGAATCTCTTTGCAAGGAGAGTTTTGAAAAGGTAAAACTTCTGGGGTGGTCAAGACGTTACTGTCCATGTGTGCCCACGATTATGTGAGATGGGTCATCTATCCTTGGAGAAAGCTCCCGGAACTTGCCAACAATGGATTCCAGAGCCTGACACTCAGGGTTGCAGGGCTGAGAAAAACTGTTTGAGAAACAGAGTGGATCTGCTTCACTTTCCTGTGCCCCACTTTCTGCCCCAGAGGAACACCTTGGGGAGAGCTAGTCATACCTAGAAACCCCAGGGAGCACACAGCAAGGAGCCCCAGAGAGGCCAACATGTCCAGGAACATGAGATATAAGTAGGACAGAGCTAGGGTGTAGGTTGTTGGAGGAGAATTCTGGGGATGTTAGTGTAGATCACCTACTTCCACTTTCTCCCCAAAACCATTTTTC
Source organism: Crocuta crocuta (assembly GCF_008692635.1). Lineage (NCBI taxonomy): Eukaryota > Metazoa > Chordata > Mammalia > Carnivora > Hyaenidae > Crocuta > Crocuta crocuta. The sequence goes on from NW_027529438.1 coordinate 5,894,689, forward strand.
AGTAGCATTAGAGGACCGCAGGCCACCAAAGCTACAAAGACACCTACTTAAACTTTTTCATTTTAGAGAAGAGGAAGTTGAGGTAAAGAAAGCAGAAATGGCCAGGCTCAATGTTCATTTTGAGTTAGTGGCAACGCAAGTTCAGAGCGCCAGTTCCAAAGGAGAATGAGTTTTATCTTATGCTACAGCTCTTCTACACCCCTACCATAGAGTCCTGACTTCATTGGTTCATAGGCACCTGCCTTAGGGACTTCCTGGTGCAGAATTCTCCCTGCGGCCCTTCCTTAAAATGCACCATGTCTACTCACTGATTCCTCGTCTGGCCTTACCATTCTGAGCTTTGGGGCTCTTCCTAAAAGACTCCCATTTCTCTCTTCTCTCACTGTTTCCTCTTCTAGCTCTTACTGAGAATATTCCTGAATTCCAGAGGGGCTACTCCAGGGAGACTCAGCAGGCACAATGAGAACGGAGATGTTCCCTTCTTCCACAGTTCAGCACAACTGACTGTTGGATATGGGGATGCAGGTGTTGATTCTTTAAAGAATTGAAGGATGTTTCATTTGGACCATAAGGGGCTGAGTGTGAGGACTCCTGGTGGGGTATGTGAGAGGAAATACTGGAATCTGACTCTAGGGTCACATTCTATCCCCCCAGAAAAACACTTGGATATACAGCAGAAAGCTGGACCTCTCTCTAACTGTCAGCAAGACTGAGATGCAAACCTCTTCAACATTCTGAAAAGTGAGGGGTTGAAAAGTGATCTTACAACATTTATGTCGTTTTCAGGTTTATTCATTCTATACTTTTAGCTCTGGGGAGATTTTTCAAGAAGCAAAATTCTGAAGCAGTTAATCTTCTGTCTTTGCCCCAAAGAATCATGGCTCAGCTCAACCACACATGGGCCCAGAGTTTCATCCTTGCTGGTTTCAGTGCCTCAGGAACCCTGCGACCCCTTGCCTTCCTGGGGACCCTGTGCATCTATCTCCTCACGCTGGCTGGGAACCTGTTCATCATTGTCCTGGTCCGGGCAGATGCCGGACTGTCCACACCCATGTACTTCTTCATCGGGGTCCTCTCCTTCCTGGAGCTCTGGTACGTCAGCGCCACGGTGCCCACGCTGCTGCACACCTGGCTCCGTGGGCGCTCAGCCGTCTCGGCGGCGGCGTGCTTCCTCCAGCTGTATGTCTTCCACTCCCTGGGCATGACAGAGTGCCATCTGCTGGGCGTCATGGCGCTGGACCGCTACCTGGCCATCTGTCGCCCGCTCCACTACCACGCACTCATGAGCAGAAAGGTACGGTGCTGGCTGGCAGGGGCCACTTGGGTGGCGGGCTTCTCAGCGGCGCTGGTGCCGGCCGGCCTCACGGCTACTCTGCCCTTCTGTTTGAGAGAGGTGGCCCACTACTTCTGTGACCTGGCACCGCTGATGCGGTTGGCGTGTGTGGACACGGGCTGGCACGCTCGAGTGCATATTACAGTCATTGGCATGATCAATGCATGCAATCTTGTGCTCATTTTGGGACTCTATGGAGGTATCCTGAGGGCTGTGCTGAAGCTGCCCTCAGCTCTCAGCCGGGCCAAAGCCTTCTCCACTTGCTTCTCCCACATGACTGTGGTGGCACTATTCTTTGGCTCTGCCTTTGTTGTCTATATGGGGCCACCTGGGAGGCGCTCTGAAGGCACAGACAAGCATATCGCCTTGGTGTACACCCTTTTCACTCCTTTCTTCAACCCCATTATTTATAGTCTTCGTAACAAGGAGGTGAAGGAGGCTGTCAGGAGTGTCACCCAGAGGATTAGGGCTCTGTTGAAGGGACACTGAGGATCTATGGAGTCATTTGGTGACTGTAGGATTCAGTTGGCTAGTCACTCAATCAATCAGATAATTGTTTCAAATGCACTGTATATTCCACTGGATTTAAATTTCAATGGATATTCAAACACCCTGCATATTTCAAAAACTCTGTATATTCAAACAGGCGATGCCTTGGATTGAAGCAAACTGAGACAGTTGTAGAGGTCAAACCAACATGGCCTCTGAACCCTTTACTATCCAATATGGGTGAAAAGACACATGTTATAAAAAGTAACCAAAAGTAAGGATGCAGGTGCAGGTATTTAGGTAGACTTAGAACTTAGAAATGGAACTATGTTTGAGAAGGTTGGGAAAAACAAAATCTGACTGTAGGATTCCTCCAAGATGGGATCCTGGAGGAGCATGAAGAAAGGAGAAAAAGAAGGCCAGCAGATGAAAAGGGAAAGAGCTTCTCAGGCACATGTTTAGATGGGGATTGGGAAACCATGGGAAGGGGGCTCGAACAAGTGTGGGGCTCCACGTTCCTGGAAAATCCTGCAGTACAAGAGTGTTTAAAGCTGGAACTGAGAATTTATTCCACAAAGGGGAAGATCGAGAATTAGAGATGAGGGTGTTGGGGGTGCTGGTGGTTAAAAGCGAGTTATAGGAATATGTCCTGCAGTGTGGATTTGGAATCATCAGTTAGTCATTTGGGCAACAACACTGGAGTCCTTTGAGTACAAAGCTAGCTCTGGGAACCAAGAGGAGATAATAAAAATGGAGGCACAATTTATGTTTTAAGAGAGTTTATAGTTTTGTTTGTAAGAGTCAGTCCTCCTTCCCTCTCCCCCACCCCCCACACACACCACCACCACCACCAGTGACATTGACTAATATCAAGAAATAGATGTTTCCTTTTTTGCTTTTTGTTCTCTGTGTATCTGCGGTGGTGGGAGGTCATGAAGTTAGGAAGCGGTGGCAGGACTGGCAGAAAAGGACTGAGGGAAAATAAAGTAGCTTCACAGTTGTTGATCCTGATAAATTCCCCAAGCCTCAGACTGTGGAATCCTAATCCCCTGGGTACCTAGTTGGGACTTCTCTGAAAGTTCCCTTCAGACCAGACATGGAACCGTAGGATCCGCATTGGAGATGCCTTGTCTCAAGATAACATGGCAACATCTCTACTGAAAATACAGAAAGAAAATTTATTCTCCAAATAATTCTTCTGGGAAGCATTTTTAGAAATGATAAAATAAATGAGTTTTGGGTTTCTTGGTTTTTTCCTAATGATGTTGAGATACTTTATTTTTAAGGCAAAGATGACTTGGTGTTTACTTTAACTTATTTTACTGGAAGGAAAAATAAGATCACGACCTGAGCCAAAACTGAGAGTCAGATACTTAATGAACTGAGCCACCCAGGTGCCTCTGGAGTTTCCATTTCCATTTCTTAAATGGAGATGGACCGTCCAACTTGAGGTTTTTCCAGCACCAATGTAGCCTTGGCTTTAGGTCAATTTTCCCTGACCATCCAGCCCAGATCTGGACTACAGTCTCTGCTCTGACCTTTGAGGGAGTCCTGAGTAAAGAGAAACCCATTTTAATATTATTAAAGCATGAAAGCAAATCTTATGGGGAATAACAGCAGCAATAGCAGCAGCAGAACTCAAACTGTCCCCAGTCAAAGTGATGGTTGTTTTCTTGTGCGAGTGGACTGGGGCAGGGAGAGGCTTGTACAGGTAAGACAAGTGGACTAGGTTCAAGTCCAGGTTAAGCCAACACAGAATTTATGAAGACCAACTTGGAGCAGACACCATCTGCAAGTAGATGAAAGCCACCAGGAAGTCCCTGAATCACTGAACTTCTGAGTTGGGGGCAGTAGGGGCTATGAAGCCAGATGGCCCAACTCCTCTGCCTTTATGGAAAATAAAAATGAAGTCAGTAGGTGGGAAATCACCTACCCACGGTTACGTGGGAACGGAGAAACAGGCTGGGAGTGGAACAGTTCTAAGGGTTTCTAACTCTTCTCACTATATCCCTAGGCCACATGGCCTCTAAGTGGCCTTGCTGATCTGAAGCAGAAAGTCTGTGGCCCTGAGTGAGCACCACCCAGCAGGAGAAGGGGTGGTGGTGCAAAGTTGGTGTGTCATGGCGGTCTGTGGGGCAGCCTCCTTGTCTCTCCCACTGAGCAACTGTCACTTACAGAGAACGTGGCCTGCCACAGGGTGTACAAGGCTTTCTGCTGCCATTTCTCCTTTGCCTGCCAGAGGAAAGAGTAGTTTCCATCCTTCCCGAAGCCTTCCTGAGCTCCTGCCTAACTCCATAGTCTCTTATGCAGACACACCATTCATACTAGACTAGGTCGTGTCCGTTTTCTCATTAAATTCCCCACAGCAGGAAAATGGATGAATCAGTTAGTAGATGAAGAATCTGAACTCACGTCAAAAATGAGCAAAAAGAAAGAACAACATTTAACAAAACAGACTCTGGTTGTGCTGACTGAGTCTTCGCTTTCTCTGCCGTTCCTGCTGTCTGTGTGAACTCAGAAGTGACTTTTCACTTAAATGTAGGCTAGTTGCAGAAAATACTTTTAAACATTATTTACATGAAACAGCAGAGTCATCACTGGAAAAATATTTTGCTCTCTACAGTCATAAAGGCCTAAAAATAAGAAATTATAGGTAATGTCTCCAGGTCTCTGCTTCACTTAGTGAACAAGTCACAACATTTCTGAGCTTTCCCAAACACGGGGGCATTGACTAGCCATGGGATAAATGAGCCTCAACAAGTCACCTGGAATCTTCTCATAACCACAAATAATGAACTTTATCTTAGTGAGACTGTGCATCCAACAACTACTTAAATGAGAAACTTGAAGGTAAGACCTGGCAATTTGTGTTTCAACAAACTTCAGGATAATTCGGAGCAAGGTCAAGTCAGAACCACTGATCTGATATGATTGGTGAAATTGGAGGATGATGTGGTCATGTGTGCCCCAGCCTTTCGCTCTGCTCCTGTCCTTGGGAGCTGCCCACCCAGTTTGCATGTTCTCCCTGCCATGGAGTAGAAGAGAACTGTTCTCATGGAGGAAGTCCAGTAATCAGATGGGGGACCTATAAGAAAAATGATTACACCCACTGTCAAAGTAAGATATTTGAAGGCCCTCCCCTGAGTAGATAATACACCAGGCTGATAAATCATAAGTAAATATATAAACCATTTAATGATAACAATTAACACAATCCACCCACTGAAGGCACATGAAATACAGATCAACTTCAAGCATGCATGAATTAAGTACCTGCCAGGCTGTAAAATAAGGCACACTAAAGTTGTATACCCTTTGTTCTGAAGATCAAATGTATAGCACGGGGACCATAGTTAACGATACCTTATTGTATATTTGAAATTTGCTAAGAGAGCTCTCCAGAGTTCTTGCCACAGAGAAGAAGAAGAAGAAGAAGAAGAAGAAGAAGAAGAAGAAGAAGAAGAAGAAGAAGAAGAAGAAGAAGAAAAGAGAGTAGTAAGTATGTGAGGTGATGGATATTTAATTAGCTTGATTATGGCCATCATTTCACAGTGACTACTCCATTATCCATGGCTTCAGTAAGCCGTGGTCAACTGCGGTCTAGAAGCAGAGGATCCTCCCTCTGACATATCTTCATAAGGTCAGTAGTAGCATGACGCTGTGTCACAATGCCTGCGTCTTTCACCTCCTTCATCTCATCACGTAGCCATTTTATCATCTCACATCCTCACAAGAAGGAGGAGGGTAAGTGCAGAACAGTCAGGTGTTTTGAGAGCAAGAGAGATAGAAACCACACTCATGGGGCGCCTGGGTGGCTCAGTCAGTTGACTGACTTTGGCTCAGGTCATGATCTCACAGTCTGTGGGCTTGAGCCCCGCATCGGGCTCTGTGCTGACAGCTCAGAGCCTAGAGCCTGTTTCAATTCTGTGTCTCCCTCTCTCTCTGCCCCTCCCCCACTGTCTCTCAAAATAAAATAAAGACATAAAAAAAAAAGAAACCACACTCATATAATTTTTATCACAGTATATTCTTATAATTGTTCTATTTTATTATTAGCTGTTATTGCTAATCTCTTACTGTGCCTAATTTATAAATCAAACTTGGTCCTAGGTATTGTGTATAAGAAGAAATATAATAATGCACCTGTAGTTTCAGGCACCCACTGGGGGTCTTGGAACATAATACCTGCAGATGAGAAGGAGCTATTGCATTTGTAAACCCAAATGTCAAGTTGTACACCTTAAAGATATACAATTTCTATTTCTCAATCATATGTTGATAAAGCTGAAAATAAGTGAAAATAAAATAAGCCTCAACATAGTTAAGAGAGTTAATATTATATAGATTGGTTTTTATTTTTTTAATTTCTTTTTAATTTGAGAGAGAGAGAGAGAGAGAAAGTGCACGTGAGAGTGAGGGAGGGAGCAGAGGGAGAGAGAGACAGAATCTTAAGCAGACTCCATGCTCAGCACAGGGCCCTATGCAGAGCTCCATCCTACTACCCTAGGATTATGACCTGAGCCAAAATCAGGAATGGGACACCCAACCAAATGAGCCACCCAGGTGCCCCAATAGACTGGTTTTTAAATCATAACATAATTTATTTTGTAATAAATAACAAATGATCTCATCATGGTTTGTAAGTTGGAGCCCCAAGTTGAGAGAGAGAGGGAGAGAGAGAGAGAGAGAGTGAGCAGGAAGGGGCAGAGAGAGAGAGAGAGAGGGAAAAAGAGAGAACCCCAAGCAGGCTCCATACTGTCAGTGCACAGCCTGACATGGGGCTTGCACTCATGAACTATGAGATCATGACCTGAGCCAAAATCAAGAGTCAGACTCAACCTACTGAGCCACCCAGGTGCCCCAGGGAACCCTTTCCTTAATTCATACAATGAACAGTAATTGAATGCCTACTTTGTACAAAAAGAAAAATACCAGGCACTGAATGATAGTGTTAAACAAACTTGGTCTCTGTCTTCACTGACTTCATAATTTATTGGTAAAAAGAGAGAAATAAGCATATAAATCAATAATTAAAATGTATGCTATGAAAAAAATCTCCTGGTTGCAATGACAAAATAAAGGTTGGAAGATAAGGTGTCTACATAACATGGTCAGGTAGGACTTCTTTGAAAAAGAGACATTAAGGTAGAGACCAAAGAATGAGGAGGTGCTACCTTGGAGGAGGAGACAGAAGGAACAACAGTGGGATTTTGTTGTAGAACATTCCAAGCAGAGGCTAATGGGATTCAAAAACTTAGGGGATGTAGCTGATTTCTATTGTTGTGTGGAATCTTTGTAGCCTTGTTGCTGTTTTCAGTGAGCAAGGCAGTGACAAACTCAAGCCCATTTGGGAAAGAGTGACTGGTATGTTGAAGGACCTTGACATACATGTAGCTTAGTCAGAAGTTCTTCAGCTGGAAGAAAAGATAATCAAGGCAGAACATCAAAGCTTCACTCTAGTATTTGTGAAATTAGAGTTGTAGGGGCTCCAGAAGGTCACTTCAGGGCCAATGTGTGGGAGTGACAAGGATGACTTTCAGATTCAGTTCATGGAAACTAAAGTTTTAACAATTCAGATTGGTACTTTTATTTTGTAAGAAGTCAAACTCCTCAATAGGGAAATTATAAATTAACGTTGGAAACACTAGACAGGAAAATGGTATAATGGCAGGGAAGGAAAGAAACTTAAAGTATATGGATCACCTTTAGGTACTTTTATACTCTGCCTTTTATGTGTAATTTATCTGAGAAATGAGACATTCACAGCCAGCTATGGTGTTCTCACAATACCAACACCAGACTAGGTTGCTCTGTGATCGTGATGTCATGAGGAAAAAAAAAAACCACTTAATCTTGTATAAACATGTACAAAAATGGGATCACCATGCAAACTATAAGAATCTCCCTCTCCTAGCTAATGTGAATGACTCCTGCTTTTTTAAATCAATTACAGCTTTTGCCTGACTTCTAGGTAAGATTCATTAAGATGCCCCATCTTAGAATTCTCTCCAGTAACTGACAGGATTCACTCTAGATGAAGCCCTGCTTCCCTGAGCCCAGCGCCCAGATCACCTAACATGGATCTATGAATCCTTTAGAAGTTCCATTCTGATCCCCCCTTACGGAAACACTACACAGTCCCCATGATGTGCCCCCCCCCCCAACTGCGAGGAGTCAGTAGAGCCCATTTCATTAAACTACAGGTATGTGGACACATTTTAGAACAAATGCAGTTTCTTTTTACATTTGTCTCACTTAACCCTCACTACATATATTTATACACAGGAAAATACAGACTCAAAGACACAAATGACTGCCTAAGGGAAGGTAGGCAGAGAGCGGAGGGAGACAGAAGTACAAGCCTTTAAACAGTCACCACTTGAGATCTTGGTTATGTCTCTTCAACCGCTATCAACATTTCTGAGTTTAGAAGCCATGAACATGGTTCTGAGGTCAGAGCATGGGCACTCACAGCTGTGTGACCTGGGACACATTCTGAGAGTCTCTGTGCCTTGATTTCCTCAAATGTGAAACAGGAATAGCAAATGCACCAACCTCACAGACTAACTGCAAGGATCATATTAGTGGAGGCACTGTGCTTAGAACGATAAGTGTGACCTAGCAGAGGCTCAGTAAATGGATATTTTATTAGAGCTGTGGTTGAAATGAACGTTTCTGAGGCACCAAAACCCATGTTTCTTCCACTCCCTCCCCGCTCCCCCCAACATGCAGCTCCTATCAGAGAGGCTTCTTGAAGGAATGAGGCACATGATTGGGGAAGTAATTGCTTAGAAAGACACGGGGAAACGCAGTCTATTTGGGCCTGTGAGGTGAGACAGGAAATGCAAGGGTGTGTTGGTTATGGGAAGGGGGGGTGATAGGGCGGGGCCGTGTTTTCAGAGCCAGAGTCCAAGAGTCTGTGTTCAGAAGTCAGTGGTGATCGGGAGAGGGGTGGGTGTGGAGGGAGGGATGATGAGATAGGGAGTGTTTGGGGAGAGCTTCTCTGAGCCCAGGCAGTAGAAGGCACGTGGCATCTGTCCAAGTGCCCTCCCTGGAGGCTGGCTTGAGCTGATTCTCACCTACTTCTGGGGCCGGAGGTCTCTCCATTGTCTGTGCCCCTTGTGGCCTGAAACAGTCAGGGTTGGCTCAGGGGACCCTGCCCCATGGAGATAGGACTCTGAAGAGGAGGAGAGGCTCCTAGACCCAGTGTTGGTGTCCCACGTATGTCTGAGCCAGGAACGACAGAAGCGGATGTGGGCAATGTTCAACTGCTGGTAGGTGATCTGAAGGCCACACTAGTTATGCAGATTGGGGAAAGAGGGGACCCAGAACAAGGGATTTGAAAACAGCTAATATTTTGAAATCGAAGAGCTGGCTTAGAGGAAAGATGATGTAAATTAGGACTTGGAATGTCTGGTTGTGAGAATCATAGACTACCAGATTGGAAGAGACTTTGAAGGCCATCCTGTCCATCGTCCTCTCCATTCAATACTTGAGCTCACTCTACAACTGAGAGTGGCTAACTGTGCTAACAGCTGCTTTGAAAATGTTGAGAGACAGGAAGCTGCCCTGTGTATGCTGCCCCAGACTGGCTATGTGCTGGCGTGGANGGTGTTTTACCATCTCAGAAGCAGACATTTTTTTAAACAATTGTTTTTAGTTTATTTAATGTTCTTTGGTAAAATCTTTTTTTCCCTTAAATAGTTTTTTGTCAAGTTGGTTTCCATATAACACCCAGTGCTCATCCCAACAAGTGCCCTCCTCCATGCCCATCACCCCCTTCCCCTCTCTCCCACCCGCATCAGCCCTCAGTTTGTTCTCAGCATTCACGAGTCTCTCATGGTTTGCCTCGCTCCCTCTCCCCAACTATTTTTTCCCCTTCCCCTTCCCCATGGTCCTCCATGAGGTTCCTCCTGATCCACATATATGTACAAACATATGGTATCTGTCCTTCTCTGCCTGACTTATTTCACTCAGCATAACACCCTCAAGTTCCATCCTTGTTGCTACATATGGCCAGATTTCATTCTTTCTCATTGCCATGTAGTATTCCATTGTATAGGTGAACCACATCTTCTTGATCCATTCGTCCGTTGATGGACACTTAGGCTCTTGCCGTGATTTGGCTATTGTTGAGAGTGCTGCTATGAACATTGGGGTACATGTGCCCTTTTGCATCAGCACCCCTGCATCCCTTGGGTAAATTCCTAGCAGTGCTATTGCTGGGTCATAGGGGAGTTCTATTGTTAATTTTTTGAGGAACCTCCACACTGTTTTCCAGAAGGGCTGTACCAGTTTACATTCCCACCAACAGTGTAGGAGGGTGCCCATTTCTCCACATCCTTGCCAGCATCTAGAGTCCTCTGATTTGCTCATTTTAGCGACTCTGACTGGTGTGAGGTGGTATCTCAGTGTGATTTTGATTCGTATTTCCCTGATGATGAGGGACGCTGAGCATCGTTTCATGTGTCTGTTGGCCATCTGGATGTACTCTTTGGAGAAGTGTCTGTTCATGCCTTCTGCCCATTTCTTCACTGGATTGTTTGTTTTTCGGGTGTGGAGTTTGGTGAGTTCCTTATAGATTTTTGATGGGAAGAAGACATATTTGAAAAGACTTCACCTAGGTGCACCTGGGTGGCTCAGGCAGTTGAGCATCCAACTATTGATTTCGGCTCAGGTCATGATCTCACGTTCGTGGATTTGAGCCCTAAGTCGGGCTCTGAGCTTTCATCATGGAGCCTGCTTGGGATTCTGTCTCCTTCTCTCTCTGCCCACCTCCCAACCCTCTCAAAATAAATCAATAAACGTTAAGAAGAAAGAAAAAGGTCAAGACTTCACCTAGAGAGGGCCATATGCAGGCTCTCTAACTGGGGGGTTAAAGACATTTGCTGACATAAGAATTTTAGATCCAGAAGGTGGGTGCTTCTGGAATCATTCTATGTTTGCCATTTGTTGATCCACACATACAGTTGGTTTCAGAAAAGCAAACTGGTGGAAAGACAAAACATCATCAATAACAATTACTTACACACAAAAGATGATTAAAAAATACTTGTTGAATTCAGTTTCTCTGGGTGGGTAAGAGTGATGGGTTCTTCAACAGGATTACAGGAAGGGATGCAAGAAAAAGCTATGATGGTAAGTTCCTTTAGAAAAAAAATTTAATGTTTATTTTTGAGAGAGAGAGACAGAGTGCAAGTGGGGGAGGGGCAGAGAGAGAGAGATGGAGACACAGAATCTGAGGCAGGCTCCTGTTTCGGAGCTGTCAGCACAGAGCCTGACATGGGACTCAAAACCATGAACTGCAAGATCATCACCTGAGCCGAAGTCAGACACCTAACCAACTGAGCCACCCGGATGCCTCATTAAGTTCCTTTAGATATATGGAGCCCAAGGTGCCAAGGGGACAGCAAGAAAGATGTATTCAGGTGCAACTAAAAAATACAAGTTAAATCCAGGCTACAAAAAAAGTTCAGGCACATTAAAAAAAAAAAAAACCCATTAACGAGTTCATAGGTTTGTGCTTGTTACTCTGAGCATTGGTGGGGATGTACAATAGTTAATGAAGTACAACATCTACTCTCAAGGATCATACCAATTTGTGGGGAAGAACACACTCATTATAAAGGGAATACAGTATGTTTAGTGGGCACTCTAAACATTATGAGGACATAGAAGAAGGAACACGTAACTTTTTCCGAGGGAGTCAGGAAAGGCTTCACTGAGGAATTGACACTGGACCTAATTTTGAAGGATGAGAAGCAGGAGCCAGATGGAGAAAAAAGAGAGAGGGGCAAACCAGAAGGAAATGGTTAGGAGGGGCACAGAGGTCAGAAATGCAATAAAGCAAAGATTTCCGTTTTAACATTATTTGTCTCCTATAATTAGAGCAGTGAATGCACATTTCCTGTAGATACAAGAGATTCAAGAAGAGTGCCTTAAACACTAATTGCTTGACTCACTCGAGCATTTTAAAATCTCAAACTCAGGAGTTTATTTGCAGTGCAGGGCCTTGGGTTTGGGAGTAACGTTTGGGTGTGAGTGAGTGGTATGAGCTGAAGAGATAGTGGAGGGGCTCTACTAATTATTATTTTACTTCGATTGATTAAAAAAATCGGTTTGACTACCTTGAATGTGAAAACCATTGTGCCAAGTGTGAAGACTGCAAAAGTAAGACACAGCAACTTGTCTATACAGAAGCTAGAATTTGGACAGCCCTCTACAGACGCGCCATGACCTATACAGGATATGACATGGCTGACACTGGCTACCATTTTATGCATTTACAGTCATATTGTTTGTGATGTTTTGTGTTGGTAGTTTCTTTTCTTCTCTCTCTCTCTCTCTCTCTCTGTTTTTCTGCCTCTCTCTGTGCATCTGCTTTACACTGTGCTTGAAAACAATTAGAATGTGCAACACTTTTTTGGTATGAAATTTCACCAAGCCAGCTATGTAGTCCCAGTCTCCAGTTATACAATCCATTTTGTGAAAATGAAGGATGCATATTTCCTGCTACTTGATCGGTTCTTTTGGGGTCTGTAGTCTCTCACCGGATTTGTGAACCACCCCACTCATCTTTCTGCCAGAAACACCCACAAGCCAAATTCGTACCTTTGTCTCTGCGCTTGGGGTTAGAATAGTGAAATATCAGCGATGATTTAAAAACTGCATCTGATTGTGGCAGCCATCTGGCGGACTTACTTCCTAAGGTGGTAAAGTCCCAAGTCACTGGGTGAACGTCTCCAGTCGCCTCACTACAGAGGGGTACACACATCTCCCTAAGTCCGTCTCTTTCCTGCTCAGCACTTGCCCATGTACTTTTTATCTGAAATGTCTATTTTGTTCATTTATCTAACTAACTGCTACTGCTCCTGGAAAGTTCTGGAGATTCCTCCTCTGAGAAGCCTCTCAGTCACCCTGGTCTGAGAAACGAGCCCCTTCCTCAGCACCTCAGGTGCTCTGCACTTCACAGATTATACCAAGATGACTAACTGGTGCGTCTGCTTCCCCTCTGAGGCTCTCGGCCTTCAGTGGGCAAGGACCGAACTTTGTTGAAGTCGTATTCCTTACGCCCGACACGTAGGTGTTTGATAAGTGCTTGTAGAGGTGAACTGATCAGTAGGATTGCTACGGCATTAATCTCATGTACAAAACTCACCTCTTGAATTTGCCTGAAAGAAACACGATGACCTGGGGAAGAGGGTAGAAGGTTTGGGGAAGGCCACATTGTGAAGCAATAAACAGCACCGAGGGCATGGGTTCAAATTCTGTCTCCGAATTTGACATTATGTCTGTAAGAAATAAGAGAGTTTCATAATCTCACCATTCTGTCTGTTCTTGAAATTTCTCATCTGTAAAATGGGTATAACAATGGTATTTGGGGACACCTGGGTGGCTTAGTCAGTTAAGGGTTCGGCTTCAGTTCAGGTCATGAGCTCGTGGTTTGTGGGTTCGAGCCCTGCGTCGGACTCTGTGCTGACAGCTAGCTCAGAGCCTGGAGTCTGTCTTCGGATTCTATGTCTCCCTCTTTTTCTGTCCCTCTCCTGCTCAGCTGTCTCTCTTTCTCTCTCAAAAATAAGTTAAAAAAAAAACATTAAAAAAAAACAATAGTATTTGCCTCACGGCTTGTGTGAAAATTAACATGGTGACTACAAAACACTTGTAAAAATGCTCGATGCCTGGTGGGTGTTAACTGTTGTTGCCTTTAGAAAAGTATTCCCAGTAGCAGCAGTAAGAGTAATAAAATTCTGCCTTTAAATAACTTTAAAAAAAAACAATAAAGAGAAATGAAGTGTTGAGTTGGGTTCGGCAATCACCTCCACTCAGTCGTTTCTCCTTCCCTTCCCCACCCCAGTCTTCCATGGAACGGCGCAACCATTCGAGCCTGGCTGAGTTCGTGTTCCTTGGTTTTCCCAATGTGGGACATGTTGGGGGCTGGCTTTTTGCCCTGCTGCTGTTGGCGTACCTGTTCACTTTCTGTGGCAACATGCTCATCTTCTTAGTCATACGACTGGACGTAGCCCTGCACACACCCATGTACCGCTTTGTCAGCATACTTTCCTTCTTGGAACTGTGGTATACAGCCACCACCATCCCCAACATGCTCGCCAATCTTCTCCGTGAGAAGAAGACCATTTCTTTTGCAGGATGCCTCCTTCAGACCTACTTCTTCCACTCTCTAGGGGCCTCTGAATGTTACCTTCTTACGGCCATGGCCTATGACCGATACCTGGCCATCTGCCGGCCCCTCCACTACCCTGCAGTTATGACCCCAACACTCTGTGGCAAGTTGGCTGCCAGTTGTTGGACTTGTGGCTTCCTCTGTCCCATTTCTGAAGTCATCCTGGTCTCCCAGCTCCCCTTTTGCGGCTATAATGAAATTCAACACATCTTCTGTGACTTTCCACCTCTGCTGAGCCTGGCCTGCAAGGACACATCCACTAATGTCCTTGTGGACTTTGCCATCAATGCCTTCATCATCCTTGTCACCTTCCTCTTTATTATGGTCTCTTATGGAAGAATCATCGGTGCTGTTCTGAAGATAAAAACAGCTGCAGGAAGAAAGAAGGCTTTCTCTACATGTGCCTCACATCTCACTGTGGTTCTTATTTTTTTTGGAAGCATCATCTTCATGTATGTGCGTCTGAAGAAGAGCTATTCCCTGACCCTTGACCGGACGCTTGCTGTAGTCTACTCTGTACTAACACCACTGGTCAACCCAATTATCTACAGTCTTCGTAACAAGGAACTCATTAAGGCCATCAAGAGGACCATCTTCCAGAAGGTGGGAAGGACTCACCCTTGACTCTCTACCAAGGTCCTTCTTCCACTTCAGTGTTGGCTTCATAAAATTTTTATGTACCTTGGTCCTGGCCATGAATAATCTTCCCATTATCACACATGCTTATGGATCTCATCAACTCTTGCCTTCTCAAAGTAGGTTTTTCTTTTATTTCCTACATCTTTATGTTTTCCATTTTTTCCATGTTTTCCATCAGTACTTTCGGCACATAAGAATACTTTAGAATCTTCCTTCTTAGAAACGAGCACACATATTTCCTTGGGCGTACATTCCCAGCCAGTCCATTCCTTGGGCATACATTCCCAGACCCTATTAAGATCTATTTCCAATTAAACTTCTCAACATGATTAATGACACAATTTACCTCCTCTTCTTCACTTCCTACACAGTTTGCAACCCATTGCAATCTGGCTTCGACTCAGACCTTTTGAAAAATATTTTGCCAAGATCATCGATGACCTCCATGCTGTAAAATCCATTTGACCCTTGTCTTTCCTCTTTCTTATTTACATATTTATGTATTTATTTTTTAATTTAAATCCAAATTAGTTAACATATAGTGTGATAATGAGTTCAGGAATAGAATTTAATGGTTCCTCACTTACATATAATACCCAGGGCTCATCCCAACAGTGCCCTCCTTAATGTCCATACCCCCACCCCCACCCCTCCAGCACCCTCAGTTGATCCCTGTATTTAAGAGTCTCTTATGGATTTTCTCCCTCTCTGTTTTTATCTTATTTTTGCTTCCCTCCCCTATGTTCATCTGTTTTCATCAATTCCACATATAAGTGAAATCATATGATATTCATCTTGAACTCTTGATACACACGACTAGTTCTTTAAAAAGTTTGTCTCTTCCTTTCAATTGCATCAGTATCTCTTGATTTTCTCCTTCCTCATTGAGTCCATCTTTCTGGGTTTTTTTTGTTTGTTTTTTTGTTTTTTGTCCTATCTTACTTGATGCTTGAGTTATTCTTACGGCTTTCAATTTCCTACCTTAAAGTACCAGAGCTCTTTAAGTTCATAAGTCTTTAAGCTCATAAGTCTTGTACGGATCCAAGAACTTTGTACTGTTTTCTTACCAACACTTCATTTGGTTCACTCCTTTTCATTGTGTGAGCTTCTATTCAAATGTCACTTTCAAGTGACATTAACTTCTAGAGAACTTCTTGAACACCCACCTAATGTATGTTACTCATTTTTTTCTCTTTTGAATTATGTTTGTTTCCTTCAAAATATGTATCACAACTTATGTGTATATGTAGATAGATAGGTATAGACATTGTATAGTATTGTATAGATATTACTTGTCATTCTTTCCTACAAGCCTATCAACTGCATTTGGTCTGAAATCATGTCAGTTTTGTTACTCACTGTTTGTCCAGAATCTAAGTGTTGAAATGTGCTGAGTATCAATAAAAATGTCAAGAAAGAGAAATGTAATGAATCTTACCCACTCCTATCACTCACACATTTCGATCCCTACTTTGGTCACTCCGGGAACCCACTTGTTTTTAGAATGCTTTGATCCACACCAGTAGAATTCACCCTTGTCTCTTATACAACAAGCCTCGACTTGTTGGTACCTCTGCTATTTAACACTTTTTGGCTAATAACCGACAGCTAACCCATATTAACCACTAACTGTATGCTGCTCTCAGTTATTTCTCTATATCTCTATTTTTTTATTCACGAATTGTGGTGGGTAAGTTAGCTAGCTTTAGGTGATGTTCACTGCTAACATTATACAGATCTAAGACCCCATTTAATGCTTTACTTTTTTAAATGTTCTTTGGGGGCCCAGAATTCCAAGACTTGCAATTTTTCACAAACTAAGAGGGTTTTTTTTTTTCTGAGTCACGAATTTTCCAGAGTCTTTTAAGATTCCTCATACATTTATTAAATTTTCTATGTATTCAAAAAATTACTTCAAATATAAGACTTTTATTAGCCATGCAGATTAAATGAACACAGTAGCTATTTTTCTTATGCTCATCATATGGATATGAAGTTATAAAAATTATATATATACACATATACATATATACTATATATATACATATATACGTATATACTATACATGTATACATGTATACATATACATATATATGTATATATAGTGTATATATAGTATACATGTATATATATGTATATATAGTATATATATGTATATATAGTATGCAAACATACAAACATGCATATATATGTAACTTTCAAAACTCCTTGGAACAAAGAAGGAAGAAATCACCCTCATTTCTATATGAGATTGCTTTAGTATTTCTTTACCTATATTTTAATGTCTCTCCTTTCCTATTTCTGTATCCATTTTTCTCTCTATTTTACTGTGTATTACAGCTATTATTTCTCTAAATGGTTCTTAATGGAGAGGAGAAAGCTTTCACACTATCCTTTCCTATTTCCTACTTCTGAGAAAGGCAATATCTTCCTTCTTTCTCATACATCTCCTCCGTGCTTACTTTAAATATAGCAGAACCAAAATTTCCATGGAAATTTTGAAGAGAAACTAGAGAAGACAACACTCTCTTTTCTTCTGGCCTGTTTCCTACTTTGTTTTACACCCCCTATCTGATTTTTGTTTAAATTCTGCTACACTCTAGTAAATTATGCACCACGTGCAGCTACTGTTTTTAGAACCACAACTCTGGTATTACACAGAACCCACAACCTGGCTAAGAATGAAAACGTGTAAGCTAGATGGTAGACTATTGATATTAAAAGACATTGAAATATACATATAGAGAACTGTACAAAACATAAATGTGCCTCTCAGTGAACTTCCACATATTAATAAACTTTTATGTAAGGAGCATTCACAACACAATGTTGGAGACATCTCCAAAATTTCCCCCACACTCCTTTCTGTCTAACACAACACCTCTCCTGCCCCGTGAGTAACTGACAACCTGACATCTAATACTATAGGTAGATTGTACATATTCTGGTATATTATAGAAATTGGTTCATATAATTTACACTTTTTTGTTTCTCATTTCTTTTACTCAACATCAAGTTTACAAGATTCACCTCCATTGTCTTATTTTGCTGTAGTTCTTTTGTTTACATCGCTGTTGTAGGATATACCACAATTTGATGCTAGTTATTTGTCTTATGCCATTTCTCATGCCCTTCATTTCTTCGTGTGGTTTGACATTTCTATCTAGTATTGTTTCCTTCTGCGTGAAGAGTTTTCTTTAATATTTCACGTAATGCATGTCTACTGACAATAATTTCTTTCATTCTGTTCCTGAAAATGTCTTTATTTCACCTCTTTAAAAGTGTTTATTTTCTTTATTGTGATAGAACTTGTATGTCATATAGTTCACCTATTGATTCAGTGATTTTTAATATATTTGCAGACTTGTGCGACAATCACAGCAATCTAACTGTAGAATATTTGCATCACCCTATCCTCCCCTGAAACCTTACCCCAGGCATTTGCATATTCTGGCCTTTGCATACAAATGGAATCATACAATTTGTCTTCTTTTTTCAACCAGCTTCTGTCACTTAAAACAAGGTTTTCAAAGTTCATCCATGCTGTAACATAGATTTCAATCTCTCCACATCAATACCTAAGTTAAATGCTTACATTTAATGCTAAATAATATTCCATTGTATGGATATACCATATTTTATTTGTCCATTCATCATTTGATGGACATTTAGATCATTTCCACTTTTTGACTATTATAAATAGTGTTTCTGTGTATAAACTCTACTTCTGTTCTCATGGGTTGACATACGTAGAAGTGGAATTACTGGGTCATATGGTGACAGTAGATTTAAATTTTTGAGGGGCACCTGGGTGGCTCAGGCGGTTAAGCATCTGACTTCGGCTCAGGTCATGATCTCACGATTCATGGGTTCGAGACCTGCGTTGGGCTCTGTGCTGACAGCCAACTCAGAGCCTGGAGCTTATTTCAGATTCTGTGTCTCCCTCTATCTCTCTGACTCTCCCCTGCTCACGCTGTCTCTCTCTCTCTCTGTCTCTCAGAAATAAATAAAACATAAAAAAATAAAAATAAATAAAATAAATTTTTGAGAAACTGTTAAATTGCTTTCCAAAGTGACAGCATCACTTCACGTTCTCATCAGCAGTACTGAGGGTCCTATGTTTTTGTATCCCTACCCCCATTGATGACTGTCTGTCTTTTGATCATGGTCATCTCAGTGAGTGTGAGGAGTCAGATGAGGCAAGATGTGGCCTCTTCCTATGAAATACAGGAAATTTAACACTCTGTTGGGCACCCAATGTTGTATAAATGTCTGGAAGAACAACTGAGATTTAAATCCAAAATCCTGAAGCAGGGCTCTTTTTTGGGAGAGATAACAGGAGAGTAGAGGGGTGGCTCCTGTGTGTAAGAGAAGATAAAACCACTGCAGGTAGGAGCAAAGGGCAGGATTAAAAGTCTGCTTTGAGTGTTGTGTCCTCAGCCCACCTCTGTCCTCACTCAGGGCCCAAGAGGCCAGTCACAGTTTAGAAAGACCCTATTGTCTTGGGGCGCCTGGGTGGCTTAGTCAGTTAAGCGTCCAACTTTCGCTTAGGTCATGATCTCGCAGTTTGTGGGTTCGAGCCCCGCATCCGGCTCTGTGCTGACTGCCAGCTCAGAGCCTGGAGCCCATTTCAGAGTCTGTGTCTCCCTCTCTCTCTGACCCTCCCTTGCTCACGCTGTCTCTCTCTCTCTCTCCTAGAAATAAAAAAATAATAATAATAAAAAAGAAAGACCCTATTGTCATCGGAAGGTGTGTGCTTTCTCGCAAGAACCTGTCTGCAACCCAGACTCCCACCCCAATTCCTATATTGTGTTGAACAAAATCAGTGCCCTGAGAGATGTTCTACCTCAATCCGGGCAAGTAGTTACTAGTTTTGAAGTGAACTCACAGGTGATGAAGCACCCCTGGCTACTGAACTTCCTGTGTCTCAGTTCCCTTCATGAGAAAACACTTTAAAAGTCCCAGGAGGGCTCCTCCAAAGGCCCAGGGGTGTCTGTCTCTATGAGGACTTATCAAGGACACAGGTCACGAGAGAGGAATTTCTCATGCTGTGACGGATTCCCATGGGGCCCATCAAAGTGCTCCACTACCTCCAGCCCCAGGAGTGCCCCATGTGACCATAAATGAGAAGGGGAGAAAGTGAGCAGAGAGCTTTCTCCCAGCTCCACACTCTGAGCAGTGACCGGACTGCCCATGGCAAGCCCTGCAGAGCCCTCCCCACCAGAGCTCTGGGTAAGGATGCTGTGGCTCAGGCTCGTTTGCCCTCATGTTCTTTTCTGGTTGGAGCACTGGGAAGCAACTAAGGGAATTCAGAAATAGGAAGGAGTATAGGATAATTAGGGTCCACAGATATATCATTCAGAACACAAAACGTATGTAAAATAAGATACACAGATATTCTGCCTTCCTAATGTTATCATACAGTCTAGGCACAAGCCATCTCCCTTGTCTGGGTCCTGGTTTCCTCTTTTGCACAGTGAAGACAGAATGAGATGACCTAAAATTGCATCCCCTCCGAACCCAGCTCTTTGGCCCTATGCCTAAATAACCAGGTACCATGGATAATGCAATGGTGAGAACTAGAAAATAGAATGAAAAAGATTTGTTCTAAAAGCATTTTGGAGTAAGAGGAGCATGGTACGGTTGCAAAAGATCCACGTAAAATAAATGCCAATTTATACATGAGGTGTATGAGCAATCTGATTCTAATATCAGGAAACTGAAGGGAGGAGATGGTGGACTAAGAATCTGGGCATGTCATCCTGATCGCCATCAAGGTTTTCATTTTCCACCACAACTGTGAGGCATCAGGCACTGTGCCAAGTCCTCTGGGAGGTGGGGCACAATGTGAGATTTCTTTAGTTTCAAAAACCTCAGAGAAAGTTGCTTTGGAATAAGATAATGAATGGAAAATACTGCAGCACGTGACAGGGTGTAGTTGGAGGCAAAGTGAAGAAGGACTACTGGGAATTCAGACGTGGGGGAGACTGGTGTTCATCGCAGATAGTCAAGGAAAGACAGTGGTGGACTTGACCCCAAAACGGCTCAGGAAGAAATGTGTTCTTGGGAGGATGCACTGCAAATAAAAAGATTAAACCTAAGTACAGAAACCCTTTTGGCAAACAGTGAAATTTCTATGATGATGATGAAAACAGTGTCTAAACCATGAATCTGGACCAGAACCTCTGGGATTTTCCATAAGCAGAACTGGTGATAATGGGTGAATCTCAGACTTCAGGTCAATGGAAGGACTCAGTTTATAGACTGAAACTCTTCAACAGACAGAATTGTCTTATGGGGCAAGAAGCTTCAGCCTCCTTATTATTTTTTTGCTTGTGGTGGTTTTAAAAGATCTTTTTATTTTTATGAACTGTTGGGAATATCTGATACAGTTGAGATATTTTTCACAATCCAATGAAACCCAAGATTATGGGAGCTACAGAGAGAATTGATGTTTCCTAAAGTTTCTTCCAACACGAACTCAATATCTCTCAGTTTTGGAAGGTTAAGAAGGTGTGGGGTTAAGAAGGTGTGGGGTTCTAGTTTCAGGGAGAGATAATGTTTGTCCTGGTTGTGCTGACTTTGATTTCCAGGGAGTAAATAATAAGAGGACATCAGTGAGCTGAGGAACAATGTACAGTAGTCCCCCTTATCTCTAGGGGATACATTCCAAGACTCCCAGTGATGCCTCAAGCCAGAGATAGTCTTAAATCCTACATATATTATGTTTTTTCTATACACACATATCAATTATAAAGTTTAATTTATAAGTTAGAGTTAAATTTGTAATTTATAAACTAGTAAGAATTAACAACAATAAAAGAAAACAATTATGACAATATACCATAATAAAAGTTATGTAAGTGTAGCTTTTCTCCCTCTCAAAATATCTTACTGTACTATACTCACCCTTCTTGTGATGATGTGAGATGACAAAATGCCTATGTGATGAGATGAAGGAGGTGAATGATGTAGGCATTGTGACATAGCGTTAGTCTACTACTCACCTTCTGAGGATACATCAGAAGGAGGAACATCTGCTTTCAGATTGCAGTTGACCGCAGGTAAGTGAAACTGTGGAAAGACAAACCATGTGTAAGGGGACTATTCTATAGCTTGAGACTAACTCTTTGGAGGCATTTGGAAACCTTACCCTCTGAGGAAGGAAAGGACAAGACATTGCCTTCCAGTATTTAACTTTGAGGCCAGCCCCCATATATCTGGAAGTTTAGTTAAGGTCACTAAACAGCTCATCTGTGAGAGGGCTTTGCAGGCCAGAGATGAAGCAGAAACTTTACATTTATACTTGAAGGGGAAGGAATGTAAAAAGTCTAGGATAAATATGATCTGAGTTGGATAGAAATGTTGGGATAATCTTTTGTAGGAAGCGCATCTGCAGTGGACAATGGACAGATATAGATTTGAAGCAAGGAAAACTAAGGCAAAGGGAAAATATCTAATATTAAGATCGTTATGAAGGTTTTCCTGAAGCAAATCCCTCATAAGGATCCTGCCCAGAAATGGTCCTCCGATATCTTGATAGAGAACATTCTAACTGTGGAATGAGAAAGCTGTTGGCACAAGAAGAAAGCATGTTGCCTGGGTTTAGAAGTCAGTGCAGCTGGGAGAAAGCAGAGTAAATAATGTGGGCTTGGTTGGCATGAGAGGGAAGAAGTGATAAAAAGCTTGGTGAACAGAAAGAGGAGACTGGATGTGTTTGTAACACTGCCTTTGAACAAGTGTTCCTTTCTGCCTAGAATACTTTTATTGCATTTTTTTCCCACCTGGCAATTCTGACACTTTCTTTACTTCAAATAACAGTGATGTCTTCTGGGACGCCTTGATGGCTCAGTTGGTTGGGCATCCAACTCTTGTCATGTCATGATCTCATGGTTCAGCTCATGTCATGATCTCATGGTTCATGAGATGGAGCCCTATGCCAGCATGGAGTCTGTTTGGGATTCCCTCCCTCCTTCTCTCTGCCTCCCCCTCTTCCAATAAGTAAACTAAAAAAAAAAATTATGTCTTCTGTGAGGTGGTCCTGACCTCCACTTCCAGCCCATGGCTCATTCACGGCTCCTTCCACATATGCAAATAAGAAGTTAGTTACATTACCCAATTTGCTTATTCATGTAACAAATATTGATCAAATCATTATCATGGTCTAGACCCAGCTGTAAGCACCTGAGATTCATCAGTGAACAAAACAGAAAATCTCCCTGCCCTCTTGGAGATTGTGTTGTCACAAGGGAGAAAACCACAAATAGTTGAGATGACAAGTAAGCTCCTTTGTATCGCTAGGACATGTGAGTACCATGCGAAGGATTAAATGTGGAGTACAAAAGGTGGTGCTGGGACAGGACCTGGGTGTGGGGAAGGAGGCAGACCCTGGTTCTGTTTAGGTCGGCTCAGGCAGAGCTGCTGGAGGGTTCATCTATACAAAGGCTCAGAACAGAGAAGCTACCCAAGGAGCGATTTGGCAGAAAATGACTCTAGGAAGAGAAAACTACAACAAAGACTATAAGCTGTCATGTCACTGAAGAGGTGTGAGCAGGGAAAGCAAGACCTGACTTGAAACGAAAAAGATAATTGTGGCTGCAGTGTCGAGGTCAGGCTAAAATGGACAAGCACAAATAGGCTCTGTTAGGAGTCCATTACAATGATGGAGGTGAGCAATGTCATGGCTCAACTCCAGTGAAAAATAGATCCTGGATTTGACAGAAATACGGAAGCAATGACAACCGTGAGAATTTGGGTTCATGAGCTGCAAGGCTGTGACTGTCCATATGGGAGAGGGGAAGCCTAGAAGGGGAGACAATGTTGGCTGGGGAGTCGATTTACAAAGCTGTCAACATCTATGGTGTTTTCAGCCATGACACTGGATGGCACCGACAAAGTAGTGAGTTTACAGAGAAAGGAAAAGAGAAGAATCTACACTGACCTCTGTGAATTATAAAGGCAGGTCGGAGAGAAAGACCTAGCACAGGAAGTATGAGGGAAGGACCAGTCAAGAAGGAAGAAGCTGAATGATGGCAGTCTGATAGGAAGATGGAGCCCTGAAAACCAATAAGGAGAGGGTGTCAAGGGGCAGGACAGGGACCTCTGTGAAGGTCGGAGGATAGCCTGGGCAGGCTAAGGAGTGGGAACTGGATTTAGCAAATATGGGATAACTTATGTGTGGGAGGAGGAGTGAACTGATGGAGTGTTAGGTGGTGAAGGTCTGATTGGAAAGGTTTAAGAGAAGACTGACCAGGAGGAATTAGAGTGGAGGCAGCTCTTTGGGGAACTGTTGTTGCAGGAACAAGGGAGGAAACAGACCAGTGGCTCTGGGATAAGTGAGTCAAGAAAAGGAATTTGGGGGGCTTGTATTTTACTTGTTAAGCAAGTGAGAATAGGAGCATGTTTCTATGATGATGGAGTGTTCCATTACACGGCTGTTAGCAATGAGTGACTTCTCCGTTTTCTCTATTAGAATATCAATCTCCTAACTTCAGGTGCCATATTTTGCTTAATGGTTTAACTCACATTCTAAGACTAATGACTCCAGTACAAAAAATGTTCAGTAAGTTTTTGTCACCTGACCTCACAGTACAATTTAAATATTTACCATCTATGAAGTAATAAATCAGAAAAGCACACTTGAAGTTGGTGGAGGAGGCAAGTGGAAGAAAGAACTGATGAAGTGGCCACGGCTTGAGATAGAAATGCAAAGACGTAGATTTGCCTCCTTGTTTTCTGTGGCTTTTATATTTATTCAAACCCCCTTCACCTTGACTGAGACTCACACCAGCGTCCAAGAGAGGTGAAACCCTGACCTACCTGCTTCTGGAGGATGTTGCAGGTAGACCTGCAGTCTCCGTTAGGAAATGAGAGGGAGCCAAGGATGAAAGGGCTGATTCTTTGGTATCCAGAAATTTGAGGAAGAAAATAAATTGAAATTGCAAATCAAAATATGTAACTGAAAATATGTAACCTTGATTGAGTACACTACAAATGTTTTATCAGTATAAATGATAATTTATACCTTAGACAAGGAATATAGACAAATAATAAGATAAACCTTGGAGGAGGAATACTTAAGTTTCCAAAACCTATATAGTTTCCATTAAGCAAGGTAATTGGGTTATAGGATGGATTATGGTGACCAAAAAAAATGGGCTGTGATATAAGAGAAGGACTTAGAGTCAGGTTATAAGAGCAAGAAGAAACTGAGGGCAGATGGGGTGGGGGAGAGGGGAAGGGGGGGATGGGCATGGAGGAGGGCACTTGTGGGGATTAGCACTGGGTGTTATATGGAAACCAACTTGACAATAAAGTACTTAAAAAATTAAAAAAAGAGCAGATACTCTGAAGGAAGCTGCTGACTATGGTAAGGGCTAGGAAGGGATCGAAACTCTGGCCTCTTAAATTATTTGCTGGGAGGTAGCAGAGGGAAGACAAAGTCCTTTGAGGGATCTTGTTCTTAGGACTTCTGTGGTTCAACTTTCTACCTCATCCTTCCATGCCTTCCATTCTAGGGGCACGAATGGTGAGCCATGGACAGTGGGAATTGGAGCCAGGTAACAGAGTTCATCATCTTGGGCTTTCCCCATCTCCAGGGTATCCAGACTTACCTTTTTGTCTTGTTACTTCTAATTTATCTTACCACGGTACTGGGAAACCTGCTGGTATTCCTAGTGGTCCGCCTGGACTCCCGACTCCACACACCCATGTACCACTTTGTCAGCATTCTCTCCCTACTGGAGCTTGGCTACACAGCAGCCACCATCCCCAAGATGCTATCGAACCTGCTCAGGGAGGAGAAGACCATTTCTTTCTCCGGATGCCTCCTGCAAATCTATTTCTTTCACTCTCTTGGGGCTACTGAGTGCTACCTCCTGACAGCTATGGCTTATGACAGGTATTTAGCCATCTGCCAGCCCCTCCACTACTCCACCCGTATGACCCCAGCACTCTGCGCCAAGGTCACTGTTGGCTGTTGGTTGGGGGGCCTGGCTGGGCCGGTGGCTGAAATTTCCTTGGTGTCGCGCCTCCCTTTTTGTGGCCCCAATTGCATTCAGCACATCTTCTGTGATTTCCCTCCTGTGCTGAGCTTGGCTTGTACTGACACATCTATTAACGTCCTAGTGGACTTTGTCATCAACTCCTGCAAGATCCTGGCCACCTTCCTATTGATCCTCAGCTCCTATGTCCAGATCATCCGCACGGTGCTCAGGATTCCTTCAGCTGCAGGCAAGAAGAAGGCCTTCTCCACATGTGCCTCCCACCTGACCGTGGTTCTCATCTTCTATGGGAGCATCCTCTTTATGTATGTGCGGCTGAAGAAGAGCTACTCGCTGGACTATGACCGCGCCCTGGCAGTGATCTACTCGGTGCTCACACCTTTCCTCAACCCCTTCATCTATAGCTTGCGCAACAAGGATATTAAGGAGGCTGTGAAGAGGCAGTTGAGGAGATCAGGGATACTTATTGAAGTGAAGGTGGGGAAGGCAGACCAAGGAGGGGGATGAGGTATGGGGACTCTGGGGATCATCAATCACCGCAGATGAGAAATCAAGCATTGAGTGCTTTTCTACATGGGATACAGAACTGGAGTAAGGGTTTCCTGGCTCTCGGTGTCTGTGTAACCACCATACTGGAGCCACACGTGGCCAGAGACCAGAGTCTGGAATATGGTTTTCAAATCTCGGATGCTTGTATGCCATACGTAGGAATTTTGTCACATCTGGGCCTTACCTACTATATATATGTATACAGTAAATTTGATATATATTTAATGTAAATACATTTAGTCATATTCTAAACAATAATACTGAGATAAATTTTAGAACAAAAAATAACTGCTTTTTTTCATGTACCATTTACAATCAAATGGTATTTCATGTATACCAATTTTTTGTGTATTGAAATGGAAAATACCAGTGTAGTAGAGGAAAGCATGTTTTTGACTATATACATGTGGGTTTAAATCCTAGTTCATTCAGTTACTAATTGATTATATGATCTTTATCGAGTAACTCAAACCCTCTGAGTCTTCATTTACCCATGTGTTAAAAATATTTTTTGAAGGTTGCTTTGTGAATTAGTGATAAGGTCTGTACACACAGACAAAGTGTCTGGCGTAAAACTGATAGCAAAATATATATGTATATGGACATGTGCATGGCTCTGTTGGTTGAAAGTCCGACTGTGGCTCAGGTCATGATCTCATGATTTGTGAGTTCAAACCCCACATCAGGTTTGCTGCTGTCAGAGCAGAGCCCGCTTTGGGCCCTCTGTCCCCGCCCCCCCCCGCCCCTTCCCTACTCATGCTCTCTCTCAATACACACACACACACACACACACACACACACACACATCTTTTGTATTCCCTCCTGTGCTAAGCCTGGCTTATACTGACACATCAACGTCCTAGTGGACTTTGTCATCAACTCCTGCCAGATCCTGGCCACCTTCCTGTTGATTCTCGACTCCTGTGTCCAGACCATCTACATGGCAGATATGCTGCAAACCTCTCTTCATTACTCTTAGCCTTAGAACGATATCCAGGAAAATATAATTAAGCAAAAGTACTTCCCAGATACTTTCCCCCAAAGGACAAGAATAAGGGAGCCAGCAGATGTACTTGAGAGGTGGGCTAGCTCATTGCATTTGGGTTCTGTGCATGTCAGTCTTTGTGACCTTGACATCCATTCACAAGGACAGTGCAGGAGTCGAACCGCTGGCAAGAAATAGGGTTACATTTTACATTGGACTTCGTCTTTATTCTATTTCAAGCTAATTAGTTCCTTAGACATATGAAAATATGTGAAAACTAATCCTATAGTTTAGCATATGACATATATGGTGATTGAATTATTAGCCAGTGTTAGAGGTTATCATGCATCTGAATGCCTACTGTGACTAGGAAGTCAAACATTGGCTATTAAGAAACCTGGCACTTTTATAGAACTTTTTACAAAAATCCCTAAGTGTTTATATTCATACCATTTTAAAGGTACCCATCCAGCCATCAATCTTTTCCATCCAGCACATGTTTATTTAGCTCTGACTATACATCAGGTGACTGATAAGGCCATAGAAGGGTGAACAAAACAGATACTGGCCATTTCCTGCCCTTAAGCTGGTTGGAAAGAGTTGAGAATATAGATATTAAAATTATAATTGATTTATACTTAGTTACAGTTAGTTAATTAAAATTGTGGTAATTAGTAATAAATACACATACACCCTCTTCTCGAGGAGGTTACACTGAAGATGCAAACTGAAAGATAAATCAGAATCAGCCATTTCATCAAAGCAATGATTGTATCTATTTCATAAAATTGGAAATCGAGACCCAGGTAGATGGAACAACTTGCCGACACTACAGAACAATTCACTCGGGGACTTTGACTAAGAAAACAAAATCTTCAGCCTCCCAGTTAGGTCCCTCTCATCTTTAAAAGGTCCAGGAAAGCACAGGAAAAGGAGAAAAGATGAAACTACCAGTTGAAAGAGTTGATAGCCAGGTTCTGGGCCTGGAAACAAGCAGAGAGTGACAGCCAGGACATCGGCACTTGAGGACAACTGTCCCTTGAGCCAGGACATCGGTACTTGTAGAGGCAGGTATGAAAGTAGGTCTCCCCTTCAAGAAAATGAAGGACAACTCATAGAACAGGAAAAATTATTTGCAAACCCTGTATCCAATAAGGGACTTGTTTCTAGCAGGTATAAAGCACCCTTACAGCTGAGTAATAAAAAGGCAAATAACACAATTGAAAAATGAACAAATGATCTGAGTAGACACTCGTTCAAAGAAGACATGCAAGTGGCCAGCATGAAAAGTGCCCAGCATCATTAGTCCTCGGGGAAATGCAAATCAAACCCACAATGAGATTCCACTTCACGCCCACTAGGATGGCTAGTGTCAAAGGGTTGGATAACCACATATGCTGTGTGCATGCAGGGGGACCGGTACCCTCACACACGGCTCGTGGGAACAGAGAGCAACATAACCACTTTGAAAAACAGCCTGGGGTTTCCTCCGAAGATTAAACATAGAGTTGTCACATGACCCAGCAATTCGAATTCTGGGTGTATATCCAAAAGAAATGACAATATATGTCCACATAGAAACTTGTGCATGAATATTTATGGCAGTATTATTTCTAGTAGCCAAAACAGAAAGACCATCCAGATGTCTATCGATGGAGAACTGAATGAACTAAACATGTACATTTCTAAACATTGGAATATCTTCATATATAACAAGCAATGAAGTCCCCATACATACATAGCGCAGAGGAATTTTGCAAGTATTACTCTACGTGAAAGAAGCCAGACACAACAAAGGCCACATACTCTGTGATATCGTTCATCTAAAATACCCAGAATAGAGAAAGCATAAAGCAACAACTAGATTAGTGGCAGAAGTGTGTGCTGGGGGGCAACTGGGTAAGGGGTGGTGATAGCTAAAACATACAGAGTTTCTTTCTGAGGTCTTTAAACATTTCTAAAGTTGATTGTAGTGGTGGTTGCAGCATCTGTGAATATATTAAAATATATTAATATATTAATTATTTTAATAATATAAAATAATTAATATATTAATGTATTTAATTAAACATGTATTTAATTAATTATATATATTATTAATATATTTAATTAAAATATATTTAATACCTTTTAATAATATAAAATAATTAATATATTAAAATATATATTAAAAGCCATTCATTTTCATACTGCAAATGAGTGCATTTTCTGGTTTGTAAATTGTATCTCAGTAAAGCTGTTTCTAAAAAAGGTGGCTGAAGTTAGGCTAACCTGATTAATATTTGCTTTAAAACCGACTGCAGTGCACTGTCTGGAGTTTTCTAGGAAGTTCTGGGCTTTACAGGTGTATGAACACAGTCTCACCAGAACACGTCCAACCTGTCCACCAGCTTGTCGACTGAATGGACTCTTTCTAGATACCTCCACAGGACAGAAGCCTTTAAACACGATCTTTAGATTTAGGGAGACAGATGAAGAGAGAGAGAGTGAGAGACGAAGTGGAGAAGGGAGTAGGAACAGAGGGTGAGTGAACGCTAGAGAAACAGTTATTTTGTTGCATTTCTCTCCTTTAAATAGTCTCTTCCCATCCCCTTCCTCCACCTAAAATCATTATGTTCAGAGAACACAATCATTAAGGCATCTGTATTTCAATAGAGAATTTCTTTTTTTTTTTTTTTAATATTTTAAAGGTGTTTAATGTTTATTTATTTTTGAGAGAGACAGAGACAGAGCACGAGCGGGGAAGGGGCAGAGAGAGAGGGAGACACAGAATCGGAAGCAGGCTCCAGGCTCTGAGCTGTCAGCACAGGGACTGACACGGGGCTTAAATTCATGGACCATGAGATCATGACCTGAGCCGAAGATGGATGCTTAACCTATGAGCCACCCAGGGGCCCCAGTAGAGAATTTCTTTATGAGTTGTATCAACTTGGTAAATGCTTCCTATGTATGTGTTTCCTCTATAAGTTGGATATATAAGATCTAGCTATCTATCCATATACAGACATACACACAGAACTTTATATATATATATATAACTTGTATATTATTTTACATATAAAATTTATGTTATAGGAACCTAAAGCNTACATATAATATGATATGTATTTATAGGATATATATTTATATATATATATATAGGATATATATATATTTAAACTTAAGTTTGAATTTTCCATATCCATACTTATTATTTGCTTGGCATAATTATTTTTATTTCTTTCAGAGAGGTCTCAGAAAGTGTTAGTTTCTTCCAATTCTCAGAGAAGGGGTGACTCTTCCTGCGAAGGGACTTAGTTATAAGATTGATCATTTTCCAGTTCCAAAATTTAAAAAACCCATGTCTTATGAAAAATAGGAAATTTCCAACATGGGGAAGCATCATCCATCCTAAACAGGACTCTCTCAACTATACGTGCAAGGCGTTCTTTCGTCCTGTGCCAAAAAGCATACAACAATTTTAATTCTAGGCCCTGTGAAACCTACTTTGTGAAATGTAGGTGATCCAGCATTTGCTACTGGGTTCCTGGAAAGCAAGAAGGAAGGACTGAATGCCACTCCCTGGAGTGACTCAACATGAGGGCCCTTGATGTGATTTTCAGCTCAGAACGATAGTAAGAGTAACAAAAGCATTAAATAATAAATAATACTTGATGAATATTATAGGCACTGTGCTCAGTGTTTTATACACATTATAGCATTTAATCTTCAAAGTCCTCAAAGCTCCTAAATGACAGATAGGGACACTGAGGCTCAGGACACCTTTGTTAGTTTTCCAAGTTGTACTATTGGAAAGTACAAAAGCCAGATTCATGTTTTGACAGTGTGACCTCAGAGCCCATTGTCTTAGTGACCACCTGAAATTCACTCCAGTAAGGAGGAGTTATCTGGTAACTATCTACCTTGGTAGGAGACCGTCTTGGTAGAGTGTTCCTGCAGAGCCTGGGTTACCTTCTTTTCAGATATGCTGGGGAGGAGTTCCTACCTCAGGTGCAGAGATAGCTAGATATCTCCCAAGGTAGCTTCGACTTCAAAACAAATGGGGAAAATAGATATTCTCTAAAACTGATGAACTTAAGCAAAAAGCAAACGCGTTATTATGCGTAAGAGATGCTCTTGTACTGAAGGGGGGCTGGGACTAGGAAGACGTCAAGGAAACCAAGCTCTTTAGAACATGGAATTATCAGATTAGCCTGGATCCTCTGGGTCCTGTCTCCCCACAGACGATAGACCCTCCCTCCCATATTTCTTCTCCTTTTGCTGCTTTGGGTAGATGTAGGGACTGCCCGGTGTTGTCATCAGGGCTCTTCTCTCTGTTGCCTTTTCTCTTACAGGCATCCATCGACCTGTCCCGTCAGCCAGCCCCAGCACAGCCACATTGACTTGGTGGGTCCACAAGTCAAGAACAAGGCTTGGCTAGTTGACAAGCAGTCATCAGAGCCCTGTGCTGAAGGCTCTGAGGTTCAGAAGGATGAGGCAAACGTCTTCCTGTGCAGTCTGTGGGCCTTTAATCCAAACATCCTGTTTGAGTGGGGCAAACAGGAAACCACAGAAAAACAGAAAGACAGAAAGCAAGTAATGTCAAAACAAGAGCCCACGGCCGTCCTGAAACCAATGGTAGTGATGATCAGCGTAAGGAATCTTTCTTGAAGATTCCAGCAATTTGGAGTAACATTGAGAAATAGGGAGTGACAGTGGCAAAAAGTAATCACTCCTGAGCCTTGATCCCAAAGGTTAGGATGTCCTTGTGAAAAGAAAGAACCAATGCATGGAGTTGAGAGAGGAAAGGACCAAGACAGGTACATAGTCAAAGAGAATTGGAACAAAAATAGCACATCTGGAAGGTTTAAAGGAAGTAAAACAACCTAATGGCTGGGAACAATGAAGGTACAGGGAACATTGCATCTCATCCCAAGAAAAATGGCAGATTCGATGGCTAGTGACATTCTTATTAACAGCAGCTAATGAATGATTAGCCTTTGAGGACTCCAAGGCCAAGTGGCTGGTGTGACAGTCACTAAGTGGATCCTCTGCACCTAACACAGTCCCTGACATAGAATTGCTATGCAAATTGTTTTTAATAAATCAATCTTGAAATCTGGAGAAGCAAAAGCTTTAGCATGTCTTGCGTAATAATTAGTGATCAGACTTACTGAAAGGCCACATTTCCTCTGGATTTCTTGCTGGGTTTAGCAATTTGCCTTAGGGGGAAAGCTGTATGGAAGGGACACAGAGCACGGTGAATAGACCCTGGGTCCGGGCACAGAAGTCATTGTGTTTCTGCCCTGCTTTCCTCATCGTTAACCCTGTGCACCCAGGCTAGTTACTGAAATTCTGTACTTCACCTTTCTCCTTTGGAAGAATCAGGGTTAATATTGTTTCTCCAGGATTGTTGTGAGTATAAATGGGACAGTACCCGTAAGGTACTTACTACAAGTTCAGATGTCATTAAAAAATGTTAGCTCTTGAACCCCCAAGGTTCATAGCAGCACTCTCAACAATAGCCAAAACATGGAAAGAGCCTAAGTGTCCATCTGCTGATGAACGGATCAAGAAGATGTGGTACATTCCATTTATACAATGGAATACTCCATGGCAATGAGAAAGAATGAAATCTGGCCATTTGTAGAAACATGGATGGAACTAGATGGTGTTATGCTGAGTGAAATAAGTCAGGCAGAGAAGGACAGATACCATATGTTTGCACATATAGGTGGATTAGGAGGAAGTTAATAGAGGATGAAGTGGGAGAAGGGGAAAAATAGTTGGGGAGAGGGAGGGAGGCAAACCATGAGAGACTCTTGAAAGCTGAGAACAAACAGGGTTGATGGGGATGGGGGAGAGCGGAAGGAAGGTGATGGGCATGGGGGAGGGCACTCGTTGAGATGAGCACTGGGTGTTATATGGAAACCAACTTGACAATAAACTATTTAAGGAAACAAAAATGTTAGCTCTTCTAAATACCAAAGGGCCCCAGGGCTGGGGATGATCTTAGTGATCATCTTATGCAGCTGCTCTCAACGCTGACCCACCCTTAGAATTTTCAGGTCAGCTCTTCAGAAATGCAGATACATGGGCTTCACCTTCAGGTTTTCTAAATCCTTAGTTCCAACAATCAGTCGGTTTGGGGAACCGCTGATCTGATGGAACCAAAGGTTTTACACAAACAGTACATCTTAGTGGCAGAACAAGGTATAAAATCTGGTCTGAACGATAGTGATTCAGGGATGACACAGTCACCTGAGAAAGGACTTGAAGCTCATGGAGGTCAGAGCCAAAGACTCCATCAGAGAGCACTAGGTTTCCTGAACTTTGGGGGAAGGACATTCGTATAGTTTCATTCCTTGAACACCAAATAGATCGAATGGAAGTGTGCATTTACTGGGAACATAGCATGAAGTAGAGCCTGAGGTCAAGACCAGCTCTGTCAATAAGTACCTACATGACAGGCAAGTCAGTAAACTTCTCCAGGGCTCAGCTCCAACATGTAAAGAATGGTGATTTCTGACCGAATTACTTTGGGATATTTTCAGTTTAAAGATGATTCATATATGTGAAGGTATTTCAAATGGTAAATTGCTAGAGAAGTAGACTATTGTCACTATTCACCTTTATGTCACTCCATGGACCCTCAAATTCCATACCACCTGGTGTGTGTGTGATGGGTGCGTGGACATTGAATTGAGTTTCTGGATTAAATAAGCTAAAAATGGAGACAGTTTCTCTTTAGTGTCAGGAAATGGTTTATTAATGTGGGGTGCTGAGCAGTGGGGGGAGTTGTGAATGGAAAGAGGGCTGGGGGCGAGTTGACTGTGGCAATTTTCAGAACTACCATGTCTTTCATGCCTCTTCTGTCCTGCTGGTCAGTACTGGTCTGGCTGGTCTCATCTGCATGTGCGGCCACAGAGAAGAAGGGCAGGTGCCCAGACGGGGTGGGGAGGAGGAGACCAGCCTGTGCTGTGTCACGGCAGAGTCTGTTCGTGCTGCCTCAGAGACAACACAGCAGGGGCATTGATGCAAACAGGCTGTGACATTGCCACCAATGCCTTGGACACGGTCGTTTTCTGTTCTTGTTTATAATAACAGAGTGAGTATGTCGTGGCAATAGAAACAGAGCATACTCACGAACAAGTCAAGAGGTGGTGGATCCAGCCTCTAGATCTACCCTCTGGCCCCGCTAGCTCTTCTCCGACAATGGAAAAGCCTTCCAATGGCATCTTTCATGTCCTTGTTTCTCAGGCTATAGATAATGGGGTTCAGGAAGGGAGCAAGGATGACAAAGGTGATAGCAATTGCTGTGTCCCAAAAGATGGAGTAGGTGGCTGAGAATCGTAGGTACATGACGGCCACACTGCCAAAAAACAGCAAGAACACAACAAGGTGGGCAGCACAGGTAGAAAAGGCCTTGTGGCGGCCCTCAGCTGACGGCATCCCCAGAATCACCACGATGATCCGGATGTAGGACAGGGCGATGGCCAGGAAGGAGGCCACGATTTCCCCTGCGTGGATGGCGTCTACAATGACCACCAGTGACGTGTCCGTGCAGGCCAAGCTCAGCACGGGTGTAAAGTCACAGAAGATCTGCTGGATCTGGTTGGAGCCACAGAAAGGCAGGGTGGCAATCCACACAATCTCAGGAAGCACAAGAAGGAAGCCGCAGAGGCAGGACCCAGCTGTCAGTTGGGCACAGAGCTTAGGAGTCATGATGATTGGGTAACGGAGAGGACTACAGATAGCGATGTACCTGTCAATGGCCATTGCTGTCAGGACACAGCCTTCTGTGATGCCCAGGGAGTGGAAGAAATACATCTGTAGGAGGCAGCCAGGCAACGAGATGGTCTTCTGCTCGCTAATTAGGCTGGAGAGCATCTTGGGGATGGTGGTGGTGGTATACCAGATCTCCAGGAAAGAGAGGACACTGATGAAGAAATACATGGGGGTGTGCAGGGCCCTGTCCAGCTGGACGACGATGAATATTATCAAGTTCCCAGTTACAATGAATCCGTAGATGAGAAGCAAGGCAATAAAGAATAAGAGGCCACCTTCATGCAGATGTGGGAATACAGAGAAGAGGAACTCAGTCACCATAGTCGAGTTCCCACTGGTGACCAACTGTGTCATCTGCGAAGGGAAGAAAGGAGACAAAGAAACTCGTGGAATTGGGGAGGTGATCGTACACTGGTAACAGCTCCACTCTTTTCTGTAATCAGTTATCTCAGTCGACCTCGAGATCCTAGACAGGGTAGTTAGAAATATCTCTCAACTGTATCTCCACACCAGAAATATCTGGACTATTTGCTTTTGGACTCCTCAATGCATCTTTAAAAAACTTTTTAAATGTTTATTTATTTTTGAGAGAGAGAGAGATTGACATCGTATGAGCAGAGGAGGGGCAGAGAGAGGGTGACACAGAATATGGAAGCAGGCTCCAGGCTCCGAGTTGGCAGCACAGAGCCTGATGAGGGGCTGGAACTCATAAACCACGAGATCATGACCTGAGCTGAAGTGGGACGTTCAACCAATTGAGCCACTGAGGCACCCCTCATTGCGTAAACATTGTTGTTTCGTAAACAACTTCAGTTGATGCAAAGAAAACACAAAGCGACACACAAATTAATTCTCTGGAAATACTTGCTGGGGGACCACTTCTTTAATTCCTTGGTTCTCCTCACTCTCTGCCTCTCTGTGTTTAACTCTAAAATATGTACTTTTCCTTCCAAGTATTCTCCACTCCTGTTCTTCAGACAGTGATTTAAAAAAAAAAAAATACAAAGCCGCTGTCAGAAGCCCTTGCCTCAATAATTCGACTTTGTTCTCCCTTTTTTCCTGGCCCTGATCCCTAATCTGAGGCTGGCTGAATTGTCATCTTCACTCCCCTGTTTCTGTTTGTTTCATGGTGACATCTGTTTCTCATTAGATGCTAAGTGCCCAGATGTCAGCAAATACTCCTCCTCACATCCCTCTCCGACTCCCCCTTCTCCACCTCTCCCAGGGGTTGATCCTGATAGTTCCTCAGGCCAAGAGTCTCTCTAGACCTACCTTGCACTTGACTCTTTGTCACTGAATTTCGGGCAGGCATATAACTCCACCCTACACACCGCACACCTCCCAGGCCTCATCTAAGAGCCAACAGGAAGGAAATAATTCCAAATAAAAAATCATTTCTATCATAACTACACTGGCCTTGGGAGGGAACTGTCCCAAAACCCAGCTGCAATAGAAATCAGACCAGCATCTACTTGTTAGGAAGAAGGGCCAAGCAGATTTTGGGTAAGTCTATTTAAAGTTCGTGATAGCAGGGTGTATTACCTCTCGCCCGGACTATTCTTTTTTTTTTTTTTTTTTAATGTTTTATTTATTTCTAGGAGAGAGAGAGACAGCGTGAGCAGGGGAGGGTCAGAGAGAGAGGGAGTCACAGACTGAAACAGGCTCCAGGCTCTGAGCTGGCAGTCAGCACAGAGCCCGACGCGGGGCTCGAACCCACGAACCGCGAGTTCATGACCTAAGTGAAAGTCGGACGCTTAACCGACTAAGCCACCCAGGCGCCCCTCGCCCGGACTATTCTATCACCTCTTCCAACTGGCCTTCTAACCTCCAACAAGCCATTCTGCAGATGAACGTGCCTAAGCATGGCTTTCACTGTCCCTGTTTTTTTCCAAAACCATTCAAGGATAAGTCTGATATGCATTATCTTCTCTGATCTGGTTTCAATCAAATTCTAGAGCCAAATATTTTTCTACATACTCATCAGCTCAGCCAAATAGGATGAATTTCCTGTGTTTTTATTTTTGCTGAGGCCATTTCTTCTTTCCTTGTTCTTGCTCTCTTCTTGTTGGAATCGTAGTTGCCGGTGTCCACCAAACATTCCCATCTTCTTGCACCTCTCATTGACCTACACTGCTGGAAGTGCACACTCTGTCCTCTGACCCCAGGAACGCTTGCTGTTGTCTTCCCCCGTGACTTCTAACGCCTGCTTCCTACAGTTTAAATATGTGTATATTAGCGGTATCCCCCCCTCCCCCAAGTGGACTGAAAGTTCCTCAGGAGGAGTTATAAAGTACAAATAAAATAGTTAAGAGTTCCCATGTGATAATCATGATATCAGGCACTTTACATTATTATTATTTTTTAAATAGTTTGTCAAGTTGGTTTCCATATAACACCCAGTGCTCATCCCCACAAGTGCCCTCCTCCATGCCCATCATCCCCCCTTCCCCTCCCCCTCCCCCATCAGTCCTCAGTTTGTTCTCAGCATTCAATTATTTTTTAACGTTTATTTATTTTTGAGAGACAGAGAGAGACAGAGCATGAGCGGGGGAGGGGCAGAGAGAGAAAGATACAGGATGGGAAGCAGGCTCCAGGCTCTGAGCTGTCAGCACAGAGCCCGATGCCGGGCTCGAACCCTCGAACAGTGAGATCATGACCTGAGCTGAAGTCGGAAGCTTAACTGACTGAGCCACCCAGGCACCCCTACATTATTATTTTTTTAATGTTTATCACTTACTTTTGAGAGAGTCTGTGTGTGAGAGAGGGAGACGGGCAGATAGAGAGTGAGACACAGAATCCGAAGCAGGCTCCAGGCTCTGAGCTGTCAGCACAGAGCCTGATGTGGGGTGTGAACCCACAAACCATGAGATCATGACCTGAGAAGAAGTCAGGCACTTAACCGACTGGGTCACCCAGGTGCCCCTACATTATTTTCTCTCATTTAATTTCTACCTATGACAGAGAGATTATTATTATTGTTTTATAAGTAGAAAAACTGAGAACCGGGGAGGGGGAGAAATATTTGTTCAAATACACATCTCTGGGATCCAAAACAGTGACTGGAAGCCTGGTCTGTAGGTTTTAAAATTCCACTATTATTTTCTGTTCCACAGTGGGAAATTTAGGTCAGGAGTCACAAGGCATTCGTTCTGTCTGCTTCCTACCCTGAGTACCTCTATATCCTCAGGACCGTCCTGAGTGTAAAATGAGCAGGTTGTTTCATTTTGTTCTTTCAGGTCAAAAGCAGATTACAATAAATGCATTGCAGGTTAGGAAAATTAATTTATATAAAATGCCTCTTGTCTTAAGCCTCAAGCCTTGAAGAAGGCTTTGGGAGGGAGGAGGTATCCGTGCTTAGCAGAGGGAAGAGCCTGCACTGGGAGAGCTGGGAGAGCTGAATGCTCTCTGACTGAAGGAGCCACTTCTCTCTCCGTTCTCAGCCAGAAGCCCCAGAGCATGGCCATGCTGAGTGATCTTTATGGAGAACGTTGATGGACAAAACAGGAGGCTATGGCGTTATGAGAAAAGGCAAGCAAGTTCAACACTAAGTGTCTCATAACAGGCAAATAGAGTGACTGTTTTGTTGCGCTGAGTGAGGCGCTTCTCACTAGGAAGGTTACTTCATTGGTCACTGTTCAAATATGTATTCAGTTAACACTCATATTGACTCATATTGACTCATATTGACCCTCCATTATGTCCCAATCACTGCCATAAATCTGAGAGCTACCTGCTGGTGAAAAAAACCTTATTCTTCTCCTGAAACACATAAAGAACAGTTTAAGTTTCCTTGAATGTCAGATAATCAGCCGTGCCCAAGGAGCTCAGCCTACAAATATCCCTTGTACAGTAAAAAGAGACTCGATTTAGACTTTAGCCCTGTGACTCCCCCTGTAATTCTTTGGTGTTGACAAAAATTCTAGTGCTGGAAAGACCTTACATATTATCAGTATCTTCATCCATTGGCTGCACTATGATCTTTCCAACGGCTCTTCCAGATTCCATGTTTCCTTTTTTTAACTTTCTCACTCATGTAATAAAGTTCTAAAAATATGAAGTTTTACCCCAGACATTGAGGAAACTTTACCTGGAAAATGAGGGCAAATCTGGGTCCAGAGGAGCTGAGGATACAAGGAAAGCAGTAGGCAGGCGCAGAAGGAGTGGAGGAGGTGAGCAGTTAGATTGGAAAACTTCCTTTGAACAGTCTTTTGCACTCACCTTGCCTGATGCCACACTGACATTCTTCAGAGTCCCTGCAGCCACTTACCCCTCTCTGCCTGTCTGTCAACAAGGATATTGATGTCTTAGAAGGCCCTTCAAGGAATTTCTAGAGAGGAAAAATCATTTCCTGGGACTTTCTCTTTAGATGATGCAAGATTTAAAGGCAAGTGGTGCATTCCACCCTCCCTCTGAGGGATAAATTAAGGGGAAAAATGTCACACAGTAATTAGATATTCCCCTGGCTCAGGTCTCAAAGGTCTTCCTGTGGCCAATTCACCTGTGTCTCACAGGGGACCATAGAGTGGGGCCCTGGGGCTGGAGTAGCTGCGGGTGTCAGAACTGACCACCCAGGGCCAGGCTTCTCTGGAAACATTCTGTCAACTTTCACTGATCTGTGCATTTCCTCTGCTGCTCTCAGAACGATGACAATGAAACTTATGATAAATCACTCGGAATATCGACAAACGTAAGGAACTGTAAAGGATGTGTAACATGTAGATGCTGTACTTTATAAAACTGTGTTGGAAGATATCAAACAGCCAAATAAGTGGATTGATATGATGTGTTCACGAATAGAATGTCTTCATTACAAAACATGGCAATTCTACATGAATCAGTCCATTCCTGCCATGCAACTTCCATCAAAATTCCATTTGGGGAGGGGGAGTGGGGAATGTCAAGATGAGGGAAAAGACTAAGATATGTCAAAGGAAGAGATTCAAATGGTAAGGCCTGTCCTAAGATGTATCAAAGGTTATAGCAGAGCAACATAGCAAGCAAATGGAAGCCAGGGACTAGAGGGACACAATACGGAGCTTTGACATATGGTGGAACAGAAGCCCCAGAGCAGAGTATGGGGGAAGGATGGGCAGAGCCACACAGTGGGTCTGCAGAAAGGGCTGATTATTACTAAGTGGTGCAGGAATCTCGATTTAAGCAAATGAGCAACATAAAATAAAATTATCCTGACGTTACATTCCCATTCAGCTATAGATAGAATGAAGGTTTAATCTGAGAAGTCAACTTTAATGCTTTTTTAAAAAGATTTTATATTTAAGTAATCTCTCCACCCAACACGGGGCTCGACCTCACAACCTTGAGATCAAGAGTCACATGCTGTACTGAGTGCGCCAGCCAGGTGCCTCCCTTAAAAAAAAAAAAGACTTTACTTTTAAAACTTTAATACTTAAAATTGGGGGGACTATTTTATCACTTCATGTAGGAAAAAATCTTAAGTCAATAGAAATGTAAATTATAAAGGAAAAGATAATTAAATTCAGGTATATAGTATTTCCATTTACCAAATGGTACCATTAAGAAAACAAAGACAGGGGCACCTGGGTGGCTCAGTCAGTTAAGCATCTGACTTCGGCTCAGGTCATGATCTCACGGTTCGTGAGTTCGAGCCCCGCGTCGGGCTTTCTGCTGTCAGTACAGAGCCTGGAGCCTGCTTTGGATTCTGTATCTTCCTTTCTGTCTGCCCCTTCCCCACTCATGCTTTGTCTTTCTTCCTCTCTCAAAAAATAAATAAACATTTAAAAAAATATAATGAATAAATACATAAATACCAAGTGAATATATGCATATAACAGACACACAGGTGCACACATACACTCAGCATCACTGATAAACAAGGAAATGCAAATCAAAGCAATAGTGCATTATTTATACATCCAACTGAACAGCAACAAATGTGACCACACAAAGTGATGTGCAATAATAGAAATTCATGCTTCATTGACAGAATACAGACTTTGAAAAACAATTTGGTGGTCTCTCATAGAGCTGAAGACATAAGTGCTTGACCACACAAAATATTCACACCTAATGAGTGATTAATTTGTGTCACATTAATACGAGCTGGAAGTGATTTTCTTTCTTTCTTTTCTTTCTCTTTCTTTTTCTTTCTTTCTTTCTTTCTTTCTTTCTTTCTTTCTTTCTTTCTTTCTTTCTTTCTTTCTTTCACTTTCATAGTTTAGTGTCAAGTTGGTTTCCATATAACACCCAGTGCTCATCCCCACAAGTGCCCTCCTCCATACCCATCACCTCCCTTCCCCTCTTCCACACCCCCATCAGCCCTCAGTTTGTTCTCAGCATTCAAGAGTCTCTCATGGTTTGCCCCCCTCCCTCTCCCCAACTATTTTTCCCCTTCTTCTCCCCCATGGTCCTCTGTTAAGTTTCTCCTGATCCACTTATAAGTGAAAATATATGGTATCTGTCCTTCTCTGCCTGACTTATTTCACTCAGCATTAACACCCTCGAGTTCCATCATTGTTGCTACAAATGGCCAGATTTCATTCTTTCTCATTGTCATGTAGTATTCCATCGTATAGATGAGCCACATCTTCTTGATCCTTTCTTCACTTGATG
Organism: Crocuta crocuta; assembly: GCF_008692635.1. Classification (NCBI taxonomy): domain Eukaryota; kingdom Metazoa; phylum Chordata; class Mammalia; order Carnivora; family Hyaenidae; genus Crocuta; species Crocuta crocuta. The sequence continues at coordinate 5,936,226 of NW_027529438.1, forward strand.
GGCATTTAGGCTCTTTCCATGATTTGGCTATTGTTGAGAGTGCTGCTATGAACATTGGGGTACATGTGCCCCTATGCATCAGCACTCCCATATTGGAGGTGATTTTTTTTTAAAACTGCAGTCATATATGTTGAGGTGAATGAGTCTCAAAGATATCCTGAGTAAATAAGCAAGTGGTACAATAATACCTAAACTATCAAACATTTTTTCATGGAGATAAATAGACTGCATATCTATGTCCTCACAGGGTAATGAACACAACATCCAGGTTCAAGGTGATAGGCAGTATTTGGGGGGTGGGAGGAAGAATCAGATTGAGGAGGAGCATTTAGTGGACTTCAAAGTTATTGATAATGTTCTTTCTTACCTGGGGTCATGGGTTCAGGTGAAAGAGATAAAAATGTATGAGCAGACATGGACATACAAAGGTAAACTACTCTCTAAGGAAAACCAAGAAGGGGAAAAAAAGGCTATGTGGTAGCCCCAAAGCAACCATAGATGGACGGTGAGTATGTGTTTGAAGATGAATACATTTGAACATATTTATAAGCAGAATGAGCAGACAACAGAAAGAGGAAGCAGTAAGAAGAAATATGTCTACATGAGATGACAGGATCCCCAGAGCCTCGGAGCATGCAGGGACATGTGTCTTAGCTGGTGAGGTGCTCTCAGGGAATCCTGAGTGCAGAAGGTAAGCACGAGTGTGATTATGGATCAGCCCATCACCAGGTCACTATCTGATTCATAAAATTAATGAATTCACTTAATCATCCAATTATTTATTTTTTAACAATGTATCCATTCATCAAATGACTATCAAATGCCTATCAGGGGTCTGTTTCAAAATACCACCTTTTTACATGCAAATATTTGTTGAATGAATGAATGAGTAATTTGGTTATCATGGATGGGTGCCAACTTAATAAGGTGGTTTTTAAAAATTATTTTAGTGTTTATTTTATGTTTAAGAGAGAGATACATAGTGCGAGCAAGAGAGGGGCAGAGAGAGAGGGAGAAACAGAATCTGAAGGAGGCTCCAGGCTCTGAGCTGTCAGCACACAGCCTAATGTGGGGCTCAAACCCACGAAATGTGAGACCTGAGCTGATGTCAGATGCTTATTAAAGCTCTGTTGTATGAAATGGAACGGAATGGAATGGAATGGAATCTCCCTTGCTCTACCATGTACATTCCTTCCCTATTAGGGTTGTTGTTGTTTTTGCTTTTGTTTTTGTTTTTAACTCACAACCATTTTCAAATTCTATTTCTTTTCTGTATCCGATGCCACCAGCCCATTAGATTTTTAACACCTCATGCCTGTTTAATATCTCTTTTTGTAAAAGAATAAAAATCGCCTTCTGCTCTACCTTTCTTTCTCCTCTGGCCTTGCTCACCTGGAGGTAAATGTTAGGCTCACGTTTTAGTTTAAAAAAAAAAAAAAGAAAGAAAGAAAAGGAGTATCCTTCTGGTTGCATTCCCCACTCATTGCGGGGGAGAGCTTGTCGGACCCCGGGCTTCTCCAAGGGCTAGCTCATGTGTGCTCATCAATACATCTTTCCGGTGTCAGGAAAGGCTGTCCTCAGAGCCGTTCCTGACGCCAGCCCCTTGGGGACACCTGCCACTGAGACAGGTGTGCCACACATACCCTGCATGGGACCCCCTCATTCCTGCCGCTACTGCTAACGGCTCAGTGATCCCCGGGACGCCTCTGAGAAGTTCTGCTGAGCTCTGGGCAGCTGCTGGAAGAACCTTCTATGATGTCCTATAGGGCTGCTGTGTGTCACCATACTGCTCTGAAGCTGCTTCGGTGCAAAGTGGAGAAAACCTTCTGCCTTTGAACCACGAAGATTCACTCCTTGTATTCCTCCTTCACTCCCCTTGTTCCTTATTCTTCCTCTGTCTCAGCAGATAATTTCTATAGAAATAAATAATCTTCTCACCCTCTGGACAAGAAAGAAAAGTATCCCTTGCCATGTGGCGTTTAGCCAGACTCAAAGTCCTGGCTTCCCAAAGGTGTGGCAACTTTACGAAAGGTGAGCACAGCAGCAGGTAGGTGTTCCCCTAATTAACCTCAGGGCACAGGGGGTTGCTTTCTCTGGGACTGGGGAGAACCTTTCCGAAGACAGCCCTTCTCCCCCTGGATGATTCCCTGAGCCGCCAGGGGTTGTGGCTACAGTCATAACACTCCTGTTTGCTAGACTGCACAACAACGGAGATGAGGACATGCGGCAGACACAGGTGGCCCCTGGGGTCTGGAGGAGGTGGCTCTGGGATGAGGGCTGGGCTCTGTACTCTGTGTGGGCATGGGTGGCTTTGGGGGCTATATATTGGGGAATTTCATTTTTCCCGTTGGTTTGCAGTGAAGACCTGTGGAAACTCGGTTGAGGTTTGGTGGCACGTGTGAGGTAGGGGGAAAGAGACCCAAGGCTCAGGGATGAGAGGGTTGGTGGCATTGTGTCCCAGGACTACCAATGGTCAGAACAAACATGGTTAAATTTTGTCTGGGCCACTAACTCTGTGACTCTCTTAGCCTCCATGATTTCTGGGTTAAATTCTGATACAGGATGCTTGTATTTTATTTAGTGGGGTCAGAAAATGCCCTTAAGATAAACGCAATGCCATGGCAGCCAGTGAAGCTTATTCATTGAAGTTCTCGAAGGGCGATCCACTCTTCCAGAAAATATGCAAGTCCAGTTAGATATGATTGGGGGACTACGTATCTACCTCACATCGTCTTCCTATATACATCTCCTTTCTTTCCTAAAGACTCAAGTTTATGAAGATCTGACAATTTTTCTCTTTCCAAGTTTTGATTTCCTAATTCCAATATGTATTGGCCACAGAGCATAATCTTAGTTCCCTTACTTATTTCCCCGGTGCCTCTGAAAGAAGAATCTAGAACATTATAACAGTGTTAACTTCTGTCATATGAGGGATTCATATGGGGAATAATAGAACTAAGAGATATTGGGATGTCAAAATGATTTAAAACTCTCATATACATCAGAGTATTTATCATGCTAAGAAGTTTAGGCTTTATTTAGAAGCCTCTGTGATTCACCTTCACATCTGTTTTCAGTCACAGTATTGATGGCTTTGCACTTAAGAAAGATTATTCCAGAATCTGAGTGGATGGTAAAGTGGGACAAATCAAATCTGAAATCCATGAATCTAGATAAGAGTAATTAAGGCAAGAAACCATCAGCGCATACATTATTTTTTCTTGTGCATCTCTATTTTTTCCTTAAGTAGAAGTTTTCTTAAAGAAAAAACAAACGGAAATTTTTTCTCTCATATTTCTCATGTTTCACATAGGTTTAATATTCTGCTGTATTTAAAAAAAGGAAGAATGAAAGAAATTAAAAATATTTGGTTGTCATATACCATGCTGACTTTGTTTGTTTAAATCCTCTGGAATTTTGGTTTCAAAATAATTTTATCTATTTTTTTGTATATATTGTCAGTTCACAATTGTCTTGACTCTTTTGGAAAGATATCAGTTGTTTTCTCCATCTAGGCACTTTTTTATTTATTAATTTATTAATTTATTATATATTTATTTATATTTATTTATTATTATATCCATTATTTATTTATTATTTATTATATATTTATTATATTATGTTTATAATATAATTATTGATAACAAATTTATTAATTTATTAAAATAAATTTTAAAAACCTGAAGTATGATTGGCACTTAACATCGTGTGAGTCCAAGGTGTGCAAGCTGGTGTGTCTCATTTTATACTGCGGTATGATTACAACCACTGTTCCGTTAACACGGCTCTCACGTCATGTGACTGTGAAGTCCGCATCTCCCACAAATTCGCCCCCAGGTGGTTCAACACAGCAAAGGCAAGTCTCAGAGTTCTGCCACACCTACAAACATTTATGGCAAACAGGCACCAAAAACATTATCAAACCTGTTCTTAGAAGCTCATGGAAGTCCCAAATTTGTTCTTTTTTTTTCTTTTTTATTATTGAAGCATAATTGAACCCAGTCTTACCTTAGTTTGGGGTGTGCCGCGTAGTGATTTGACAATTGTATACGTGACACCATGTTCACCGCGAAAACCATAGCTACCTTCTGCTGCCATCACTGTTACTACGACACTGATTTTATTCCTTATGCTGTACTTCTCAGTACCATGACTTATTTTATAACTGCATGTTAGTGTCTTTTAATGCCCTTCACTCAAATATCTATACTTTAAGGCCCTTTGATTAGAAGAAGGAATAAAAGTTTCTATCAAAGACAAAAGAGTATCAAAATTCTCTCTGGTAGAAGAGCTAACTTGGCGAGATGAGGTGATGGACTCTCTGTTAAGGGAGGGGCCCAGAAATGTATGTGCCATGGACCTATGGCTACCCCCCACCCCACTCCAGCCCAGCCCAGCCCAGCCCCAGCTTTAGAGGCTGATTGGCTAGTTGTGTTATTTTATCACTTCAGATGAAGGTGTAGGTATAGTTCTAGTCAATCTACAAATCTTGGTCACTTGTTTTTCACTATCCTCCACCCCCCCACCCCCCAGATTCTAACATTCTGTAAGCCACTAGTTCTCAACTGGAGCAATTTACTCCCTCTCCTTCCCTTCAGGGACACTGGGCAATGTCTAGAGACATTTTGGTGACCATGACTGGGAGAGGGGTCTGTGCCACCAACATCCAGAAGGTAGAGGCCAGTGTTGCTGCCAATCATCCTACAAAGCACAGGGAAGCTTCCCACCTTTCATCCCCCAGCAAATATCAGATCCAAAATGTCACTTGAGGAGATCTGCTCTGTGCTAATTAATGAGCCCTATCATGTGGATACAGACATGGATATTTGATGCTCTTACCACCAAACCTGCTGTTCGGTGTGGACTGCTGAGAGACTCTTGAATGCTGAGAACAAACTGAGGGCTGATGGGGTTGGGGGGAGGGGAAAGGGGGTGATGGGCACGGAGGAGGGCACTTGTGGGGATGAGCACTGGGTGTTATATGGAAAACAACTTGACAATAAACTATTTTTAAAAATTCAAAAATTAAAAAACTTTTTAATGTTTATTTTTGAGGGGAGAGGAGGGGCAGAGAGAGAGGGAGACACAGAATCTGAAGCAGCTCCAGGCTCTGAGCTGTCAGTACAGAGCCCAACGTTGGGCTCAAACCCACGAACTGTGAGATCATGACCTGAGGCAAAGTCGAACGCTTAACCGACTGAGCCACCAGGTGCCTCTAAGAAACCCACTTTAAATTATCTTATTCTTACCCACAGAGGGGATCGTTTTGTCACAACTCATTCGTGTCTGCAACATTTCATCTCCAAACAATAAAAACGTCTATTTAAGTTGTTTCTATTTTACTAGTATAATAAATATTCCAATGAATCTTTGTACACAATACTTTACTGCCGGGAGCCACACCAGCCTCTCTGGATGGCAGTCACAGCAGGGAAGTGACAATGTTGGCAGCTCCTCCCATGAGAAATGAAAACTGGTATCTCCTTCTGCTACTATTGGCTCATATTGGATATAAGCCTACTGGTATTGACCAGGCCTCACAATATTCCATTTCAGACCCATATTCTNTTAAAAAATTAAAAAACTTTTTAATGTTTATTTTTGAGGGGAGAGGAGGGGCAGAGAGAGAGGGAGACACAGAATCTGAAGCAGCTCCAGGCTCTGAGCTGTCAGTACAGAGCCCAACGTTGGGCTCAAACCCACGAACTGTGAGATCATGACCTGAGGCAAAGTCGAACGCTTAACCGACTGAGCCACCAGGTGCNGGCATAGTGGCGCCCAAACCTGAAGGTAATCTCTTTAAACTATGTTGTTTCATTGCATTAGTCGGGATGGTTAGGATTCCACCGTACGGACTGCCTAAAATCTACTGACATAAACAAAACAAAACAAACAAAACAAAAGAAACCTAAAAGCCCACCCCTCCCAGCCTTTCCTATTTAAGAATCATCACGGTGATCCTGAGGATCCCTTCAGGGGAGAGCCATCAGAAGGAGTTCTCCGCTTGCGCAGCCCACGTTACTATTTTCTTGCTGTTTTTCGGCAACGTGGCCCTCACGTCCCTGCATTTCTCTGTCACATTCCCACCACTGCTGGACAAGGCCACTGCACTGAGGTTTGCTGCACTCTCCCCACTTCTCAGCCCAATAATCTACAGCCTGAGGAACAAGGACATGAAAGACGCCATCGGGAAAGTTCTCCATTTTCAGAAAATGTTCAGTATCTCTGGTAGCCAATGAGAATTCACATGCCTCTGTTCATAGATGTATCTTTGTGGGATTAAAATGCTAACAAATCAGTTTCTAAATTTACAGTGTATGCTTCGTTTTCATGTTGCTATTTGGGTATTTTTTCCAACTTCCTAAACTCAGAACTTTTGTTTGATCTGATAGAAGATCTTCTGTGGTTCACCCATCTTTACACAATTTACAGACCATAATGGCGTATTTTTCCATTTTGTAACTCCTCATGGTGTGGTAATATCTTCTCCAAATCAACAGAGGACACTAGGCTGAACAATAACCATATTTAATTCTTACACATCTAAAAACTCCCCTTTCCTCCTCTTTAATTGTGTATCTTCACGATACTCTTATAACAGTTTTTTTTTTCTTTAATTCACAAGCTGTGCAGCAGGGAGGTGGTTTTCACCTGCCCAGGAAGCCTTGATTCCTAACATTGATCCCAGAGGCCTTGACACCACCCAGAGGCGGTGCTCTGACATAGGACAGGGATTATGCAGAACGAGCACATATAGGCACTGACTTTGTGATGCCTCTGTCATTCTCTTACCATCAACTCCATTGTGCTTATGGTTCATATTGTCTTAAAAACTCCAGAGTAGACACGCTTGGAAGTTTGAAGGTTAAATAGATGATAGATATAGGCTTGCGACTGAAACAAAAAATATATACATCATGTAAACATATGTATGTGTTCATTTCTGAAATTAACATCATCATTAATGCTCCGTGTTGTGTTAGGTTGTATTAAAGTGTCAGGTCAGTCTCACCTCAGTGTCTTTTTTCTTACTGTTTTTCTGCCCCAGATTATTTCTCCCTGCTTCCTTCTCTGCCTTGGAATTGACACTCAGCATTAAAAAGGCCACACACATTCTATCCTCGGAGATAAAGGTCTCTGGTTTCTTCCCAAACAACACTAGTAGTTTTAGGGGCTGAGTGAAATATCTCTAGAAAAGTTAAGCGTTGGCCCAGCTCCTGTGGGAAGCAAACCAAGGACACAAGGCAATTGTCAGTGGTTTCTCTTTTTTTCCAGTTTTCTTTTCTAAATTTTTGAAAATAGTTTATTGTCAAGTTGGTTTCCATATAACACCCAGTGCTCATCCCAACAAGTGCTCTCCTCCATGCCCATCTCTCCCCTTCCCCTCCCCCCCACACCCATCAGCTCTCAGTTTGTTCTCAGCATTCAAGAGTCTCTCATGGTTTGCCTCCCTCCCTGTCCCCAACTCTTTTTCCCCTTCTTCTCCCCCATGGTCCTCCGTTAAGTTCCTCCTAATCCTCCTATATGTGCAAACATATGGCATCTATCCTTCTCTGCCTGACTAATTTTACTACATGGAAAGCAAAATAAGTCAGTGGTTTCATGAAGAGAAGGAAGCCAGCCAGAAGGTGGGGGAAGAAGAGGGAGGTGTCAAAAATGGAAATATCAGTAGGATAGGAGACAAGAAACGGATCTCAGTCAGCTCCATCCAGGCAGCTGGATAAATTCTTGGACCCATTTGGGAGTGCTGATGTGGAAGAAAAAGGACTTAGCTTAATCCTTTACCCTTGGAAATGTAAATCCTCTCCTATATTATTGTGAGCCTTTTGAAACTCAAGAAAAAAATTTTTATGTAAAGAAAATTATACAGAAGTTTTCTTTGGTCATAAAATGAAACTAAATTTATTTGAGGTAAACATTCAAGAATCTAGTTCTTTGATAGTTGAATTCCTGCTTATTCCAGGTACATCTGGGTGGCTCAGTCAGTTAAGTGTCTGACTTGGGCTCAGGTCATGATCTCATTGTTTGTGGGTTAGAGCCCCGCATTGGGCTCTGTGATGACAGCTCGGAGCCTGGAGCCTGCTTCAGACCTGTGTCTCCCTCTCTCTTTGCTCTTCCCCTGCCCACTCTCTACCTTTCTCTCTCTCTCAAAAATAAACATTAACATTTTTTTAAATCTTAGTATTCCATTTATAAATCTAATAAATTTTCTCCCTCACCATTAGATATGTTTAACAAATATTTGGTCTGATTTGTAAACGTGGTTATTAAATCCTTAAACATCATTTAAATATGATATACACTATTTTCTTTTTAAGAACCTCAATTTTCTGACTTAAATGACAAAGCCTCCACAGGTTTTAAAAATAACCTTTATAACATAATATAAAGAAAAGAAATAAAAATATTTATAAATATGGCTAATCCAATATCTTTTTTTAAATGTTTATTTTCAAGAGAGAGACAGAGAGAGCACATAAGCAGTGGGTGGGGAATGGAGAGAGAGAGGGAGAGGGAGACCCAGAATATGAAACAGGCTCCAGGCTCTGAGCTGTCAACACACAGGGCTCAAACCTATGAACTTCAAGATCATTACCTGAGCCAAAATGGGACGCTTAACCTGCTGAGCCACCAAAGCCCTCCTAATCCTAAATTTTTTAAAATGTTACCATACTGTGATAAACATGGTGAGATTTCAATTTTAAATAGCAAGCGTAATATTTTGAGTTTTATTAACTATAAATGTTACCTCAACCAAGTTGATTTTAAAGAAGTATAAATTACTTGCTTTGTTGCAAATTTAGAATTAGAATTAGAAGTTAGATTGGTATTCTAATAGTCAAACTGTCTTAAATAATGCAAATACACAAAATATTAAAAATATAGAATTTTCGGGGCGCCTGGGTGGCTTAGTCGGTTAAGCGTCCGACTTTCGCTTAGGTCATGATCTCGCGGTTCGTGGGTTCGAGCCCCGCGTCGGGCTCTGTGCTGACTGCCAGCTCGGAGCCTGGAGCCTATTTCAGAGTCTGTGTCTCCCTCTCTCTCTGACCCTCCCCTGCTCATGCTCTCTCTCTCTCTCCTAGAAATAAATAAAAATATATTTAAAAAAAAATATAGAATTTTCTTAGGCCAAAATAGAAATAATAGGTTTTGAATCTATTACCTATTTCTACAGTTGGCTCTAAAATCTTTCTGGGTTTAAAAGATGCTAACCCACTACAGAAATGATTATGCGACTCATTTCTTTATTCCTGCAGCAAATATTTACTGAGGCTACTATGCCAAGAACTGTTTCAGGTANAAATAAAAATATATTTAAAAAAAATATAGAATTTTCTTAGGCCAAAATAGAAACAATAGGTTTTGAATCTATTACCTATTTCTACAGTTGGCTCTAAAATCTTTCTGGGTTTAAAAGATGCTAACCCACTACAGAAATGATTATGCGACTCATTTCTTTATTCCTGCAGCAAATATTTACTGAGGCTACTATGCCAAGAACTGTTTCAGGTACTCAGGATACAGTTGAGAACCATTTCCTGCCTTGATATAGCTAACACTGTGGTGAGGGGAGATGTTTTTGAAAGTACATATTAATAGTAAGCCAGAAAATTGACAAATTATATGAACCTGTGTTCTGTGGGAAAAAGAAAAGAAAATGTTGAGGATAAGAAGGTCTGGTATGGATAAGGAGGTTGTAATTTTAAGTAGAGTGGTCATATTGGACCTCATTTAGTAGGTCACACTTGGACGAGTATTTGAATAAGAAGTTAGTTGTATGGGTATGTGAAGAGAGAATAACCCAGGCAGCAGGTAAACCTGGTGAGAGAGCCCCAAGGTGGGTAAGCACTGGCATCTTCAAGGACTCAAGGAAGCCACTGTAGTTGGAATGGAGTAGAGGTGGAGGTAGACCACTGCAGGGTGAGTGCGGGGAAATAAAAGAGAGAGAGCCTCTAGGGCCTCGAAGGCTATTGTAAGAATTTATAGTTTCCTAATTTACTCTGAGAATGGGGCTATTGAGAATTTGGAACATAGGAGAGTTATTTTCTGATTCTGAATAAAAAAAAAATATAATTGCTTCTTGTTGAGAAGACAATGAAGGGAGGTATGGAGGAAGCCGGAGTCCTCGGGAGGCTATTGCAACAATCTTTTGAGAGATGATGGTGGCTTAGGTCAAGATGGTAGCAATGGAGGTGAAGAAATGTGGCTGACTTCTAGATGTATTTGACAACAGAGCTAACAGAGTTTTCTGATGGGTTGAAAATGAAGTGGGAGGGGTGCCTGGGTGGCTCAGTCGGTTAAGTGTCTGACTTCAGCTCAAGTCATGATCTCACAGTTGGTGATTTTGAACCCTGCATCGGACTCTATGCTGACAGCTCAGAACCTGGAGCCTGCTTCAGATTCTGTGTCTCCTTCTTTTTCTGCCCCTCCCCCACTTGTGGTCTGTCTCTCTCTCAAAAAAGAAAGAAAGAAAGAAAGAAAGAAAGAAAGAAAGAAAGAAAGAAAGAAAGAAAGAAAGAAAAGAAAAGAAAAGAAGAGAAAAGAAAAGAAAAGAAAATGAAGTGGGAAAGAGAAGAGTCAAGCATGACCACCTGGGATGGCAGAGTTGCCACTAACTGAGATGAGAAGTTTATGTTGAGAGGAGAGAAATCAGAAGTTTAGTTTAAGCATAAGTGGACTGTTAGACTTTTACTAAAAATACCTAGCAGACAGATTTATGAGCTAGACGCTTGGGAGTGAAGGCCAGGATGAAGACATATGTGGCAATCATCAGCACATATCATGTATCTAATGCCATGAGACTGAAGGAAACCACCCAGGGTATGAGTTTTGGAGCACTCCACTGATACAGATTTGGGGAAAATATGGACAATCAGAAAATGTGACTCAGAAGAGTAACCAATAAGATAGAAGAAAAACTAAGTGCCCCAAAAGCCAAATGAACAAAATAAAAGAGGAAGAAGTGATTGACTTTGACAAATCCTACAACAGTCAAGTAAGATGAAGACTGAAGGTTGACCATGGACTTAGCCACGTGGAGGCCACTCTTGAACTCTGTGGGAGAAGCATGAATGAAATGTTGCAAGGAAAAGCCTGACTTGAGTAATGCTATAGAAAAGAATCAAAGAGAAACTGGAAATTTCAAGTACAGACAATTCTTTCATGAATTTAACTGATGATAAAAGCAGAGAAATGAGGTATTAAGAAGCAAGTGGGATCACTGAAATACTTTAACTGTGATTCACAGTAAAGAATATATTTGAATATATTCACAATATAGGGTCCATATACATACATATTCATTTCCGTATGTGTAACAAAATCATTTTATAAAACAGCACTTACACTTAACTCCGTGCAGTGCTTCTTGTTGTTCGTATTTTTTCTCCTTATTCTATTTCATTAACGTTGGAACTGATTTCACCACCATTAATGGGTTGCAACCCTTAGTATGAAAACAAGAACTTTTACTTAAGGATTCTTTGATTCTAATTACATTTATTTCTGTGTTTTTGTTTGTTTTAATTTTATTTAGTTAACATAAAGTGCAATACTGGTTTCAGGAGTAGAATTGAGTGATTCATCCCTTACATACAACTCCCAGTGCTCATCACAAGTGCCCTCCTTAATGCCTATCACCCTCTTAGCCCATACCCCCCACTTCCTCCATCAGCCCTCAGTTTGTTCCCTATCCTTGAGTCTCTTGTGGTATGCTTCCTTCTCTTCTCTTCCCCCACCTTCCCACATGTTCATCTGTTTTGTTTCTTAAATTCCACATATTAATGAAATCATATGGTATTTTGTTTTTCTCTGATTTACTTATTTCACTTAGCATAATACACTCTAGCTCCATCCACATCATTGCAAATGGCAAGATTTTATTCTTTCTGATGGCTGAGTAATATTTCATTTTATATATACCACATCTTTATTCATTCATCAGTGGATGGATATTTGCACTGTCTCCATAATTTGGCTATTGTTGATAATGTTGCTGTATGCATTGGTGTGCATGTGCCCCTTCAAATCTGTAATTTTGTATCCTTTGGGTAAATACCTAATAGTGCAGTTGCTTGATTAGGGTAGTTCTATTTTCAGGTTTTTGAGGAACCTCCATACTGTTCTCTAGAGTGGCTGCACCAGTTTAAATTCCCACCAGCAGTGCAAGAGGGTTCCTCTTTCTCTGCATATTCATCAACACCTGCAAAGCACATTTAATCTATACATTTAATACAATACCTATTAAAAGACCACCAGCATATCAGAGAGCTAGAACAATCCTAAAATTTACATACAACCACAAAATACCCATAATATCCAAAACAATCCTGAAAAGGAAATCAAAACTGGAGAAATCATGATTCCAGAGTTCATGGTATATTACAAAGCTGTAGTCATCAAGACAGTATTGTATTGGCAAAAAACAGACACATAGATCAATGGAACAGAGTGGAAAACCAAGAAATGGACCCACAACTATATGGTCAACTGATCTTTGACAAAGCAAGAAAGAGTATCCAGTGAAAAAAAGACAGTCTCTTCAACAAATGGTGCTGGGAAAACTGGACAGCAACATGCAAAAGAATCGAACTGGACCACTTTCTTACACCATACACAAAAAATAAATTCAAAGACCTAAACGTGACACAGGAAACCATCAAAATCTGAAAGGAGAACACAGGTAACTCTAATTACCTTTGGATACATATTTTAACAGGTTGTTTCTATTTTTACCTTTGTATTTACCTATAGTTTCTAATTTATTTATAATAGACTATTGCATTTTATTAAAAACCAAGTTTTACCTTTAAAGGTGATAGTTTAAATGTGATAAAGAAAACATACACTCTCCAACAGTACTGATGAGTTGTCAAAATGACAATCTTTTCTAGAGCGATTTAACAAAATGTGTCCAAAGAATTAATGAACATGGATATCTATTTAGAAGTAGGACCAGAGAAGTCTTCTTTGATGAAGGAGCATTTAAGTTGACCTTGAAAACTGAGAAAGAATCAGCCAGGAAATTGTGTAAGGGAAATCATTTGTGCAAATGCCTTGAGGTGCTAAACAGCTGAATGCGCTATAAGAACCAAACACAGATATATGCAAATGGGACACAGTAAGAGTCATGAAATGAAGGCTAGAGGCAAAATATTCAGAACCTTGGAGGCCATGTTGTGAGATATTGGAATTTATCCCAATTGCCAAGTGGGGACACTGGAAAGATTTAAGTAAGCAATTACATTCTTTTTTTTTTTTGAAAAGTCAGGTGATTTTATTTTTTTATTTTTTAAAATTGTTTATTTATTTATTTTTAAATAGTTTATTGTCAAGTTGATTTCCATATAACACCCAGTGCTCATCCCCACAAGTGCCCTCCTCCATGCCCATCACCTCCCTTCCCCTCCCCCCCATACCCATCAGTCCTCAGTTTGTTCTCAACATTCAAACAATTACATTTTTAGAATCACATTTCTATTGTTGTATTGATAGTTGATCAGCGTGGAGTCAAATACTGACAGAAAGGGTGGTTTAAGAGACCATATCAATTGCTTTTCACTACAGAAAGAAAACATCCCCAAAATTAGTGACTTAAGACAGAAACTATTTGTCTCTTAAATTATAGGTTGACAATTTGGCCTGGAATCTAATAGGTGGTTCTTCTTGTCCTGGTTCACTCATGTATCCAGGGTCAGCAGCTGGCCAGAAACACTGGGCTGAACCTGGCTGGCATTAGCTAAGACAATCGTACTCTCTTCCCTGTGTTCCTTCACCTTCCACAGGCTAGTCTGTGTTGTTCACACAGCAGCTGGTATGGGTGTTGAGATAGAACATAAGTATGTAGGACTTCTTGAGGATGAGGCTCAGAACTAGCCCCCGACGTTCTTCCTTGCATTTGGTGACTAAATCACATCACAAGACGGACTCCTAGGAGGGAAAGAGACTCCACCTCTTGGTGCGAAAATCAAGGTGCAAATCACCTTATAAGGGGTATGAACACAGGGAAGAGTTAGGATTGGGCCATTTGCTTTGCAATGTGGAGTATTGATGTTCTCACATTGTGTTGAGATCTTCATTGGAACCACTGGAACTAATCACATATATGGGCTCAAAAGGGGGGGCATGGCCTATATTTAGAACTGGTGGTAAAAGAATATCTTCAGCAAAGTAAACAAACCTTTCTTGACATTGCCTATCACATAGTCAACAATGTTATTGCCATGGAAATTGAGTGTCCGGGAAACTAAACAGAACTTGAAAAATGCTACTACTCTTTTAGAGAGTAAAGAGGAAAAAAATCCTTAATCCAGTTGAAAGCCATTCTTCATTAAAATGTGGAGTCAGGAGTGACATCACCAAGATGATGACATAGGTGGTCCCTGGCTTCACTCCTCACTGTAAAAACAAATGAAAACTATTCAAAAAATAAGGCGCCACTGAGAGAACCCTAGAACTCAGGGGTAGGTCTGAAGCAGGCCTGTACCACAGAGACCACGACAGACTGAGGCTCTAGAAGGGCAAGAGAAGTGGCTACAAATTGACCCATCATCCTTCCTGAAGGCCAGCATTCAGAGAAGTTTCTCTTAGCTGTGGGTTCCTCCAGTGGGAAAAGAAAACTGGGACGGGGTAGCACACAACCAGCAAAAGAAGCCATCAACAAAGTGAAACGACAACCTATAGAATGAGAAAAAAAATTGGAAACCGTATGGCTGATAGGGTGTTAATATCCAAAATATATAAATAATTCATGCAACTAAAAAGCAAAAAACTCAACCCAATTAAAACATGGGTAAAGGACCTGAGCAGATATTTCTCCAGAGAAGATAAATGGAAGGGTAACGGGTACATGAAAAGGGGCTTGACATCACTAGTCATTAGGAAAATGCGAGTCAAAACCACAATGAGATATCACCTCAGACCTGTTAGAATGATCATCTTCAAAAAAAGACAGGAGATAGTAAGTGTTGATGAGGATGTGGAGGAAAGGGAACCCTCGTGCACTGTAGCACCGTGGGTGGGACTGTACATTGGTGCAGCCACTGTGGAAAACAATATGGAGGGTCCTCAAAAAATTAAAAATGCAACTGCCATTTGTTCCAGCAATTCCACTTCTGAGAATGTATCCAGAGAACATGACAACACTAACTCGAATCATAGCAGCATTATTTACAATAGCCAAGACATGGAAACAACTTACGTGTCCATCAGTGGATTCATGGATAAAGAAAATGTGACATATATCGCATATAAATATATACATTTTCTATATATCTATGTCTACATCTATATTGGTAGACAGATAATTAGATAGATGATGATAGATAGATAGATAGATGATAGATAGTGGAATATTACTTATGAAAAAGAGGAAATCCTACCATATGCCACACAGGAATGTACCTTAACGACATGATGCTAAGTGATACAAGCCAAACAGAGAAAGACAAGTACTATATAACCTTACTTATATGTGGAATAAAAAAAAAAACTCCTAGAAAGAGATCACACTCTGCTAGAGGGGGAGGGGTGGGGAAGGGCAACTGAAGAAGGTGTTCTTTAGAAGGCACAACCTTCCAGTTATGACACAGATAAGCCCTAGGCATGTAACGCACAACATGATGGCTAGAGCTAACACTGCTTTACAGTATACAGAAAAGTTAAGAGAGGAAATTCTAAGATTTCTCATCACAAGGAGAAATTTCCCCCCTTTTTTTCTTCTTTTCGTTGCATTGTATCTACATGGTAAGATAGGTGTTAGCTGGACCTACCGTGTATTCATTTCACAACAGATATAAATCAAACCATGATGCCCTACGCCTGAAACTTATACACCGATGAATGTCAATTTTTCTCAATAAAACTGGAAAAAATAATATGTATGTATATAATCTATTAATTCGGAGTCAATCTATCAAAGGACGCTCATATTTTAAAAGGACTCTCGGAGTTCCTCTCATTAAGGAGAACTAATGAGGAAAGACGAGAGAAGGAGGTCCCATTAATTAATCTGTGGGGAAATGGGATTGATGTTTTTATCTAGTTATTGAGGGAAAACTCCAGTAGAGAAATCTTCCCAAGAGGATTTTAGAAAGGCACAATAGTCCACCTGATGAACTGAAGGGACTTGGGCTGCATAAAACCAGGAAAGAACCCCTTTCATATCTGCCAGAGGTAAGAAAAAAAGGTATGTGGGTCCTAGGTGTAGGCTTGTCCTGCGTCAAGGAGAAAGTGAATTGCCTACTGGGTAGAAAAAAAGGACACTTAGCTTGTGCTCCTTATGTTGACTTAAATAACAAAATCTGGGGACATATTTGAGATTGCGTGAATGGCCGAATACAATTGGGCTCAAACAGGAGGGGATACACTTATAGGATTAAAAATTAGTGCTGATGGGGGTGCCAGTGTGTTTCAGTCAGTTAAGCATCAGACTGTTGAATTTCACTCAGTTCTTGATCTCATGGTTTGTGAGTTCAAGCCCCAAATTGGTCTCTGCACTGTCAGTGTGGAGCCTGATAGGGACTTTCTCTCTCCCTCTCTCTCTGCCTCTCCCCCCTGCCCCTCCCCTGCTTACGTTTGCCCCCCCACCTCTCTCTCAAAAAAAAACAAAACAAAAAACAAAAAACCAATTAGTGATGATGTTATATTTTGTCTGGGGCATGATGGATGAATAAAACTTTTCCCCCAGTCATGATATTGTTCCTCTATTTGTACATCCTCAGATTTTATCAAAATTAATTCCCATCGAGGAGTCTCTGCTCCCAGTCAGATGATTATAAACCAATGGGATCATGAATAAAGAGTTCAGACATAGCTGAGGAACCTATTCCTGAACATCTTATTTCAGGGGATTCAAACTGAACACAGTCTGTACCCCCCAACCCCTGACTAATTTTTTACACTCTTCTTCCTTTCCCATGGTGGGATTGGGTCAGCTCATTTTGTCTCCTTCCAGCTTCCAACAGTTAAACTTTGAATTGGCACATTAATTTCTGTCGAGTAGAACATTGATTTTGCTAAAACATAAGGACCCAGATTCTATTAAAAAGATTATCATCACTCACTTAGGAGAAATAAATAGAGGCACCAGAAGCACAGTGAGACGGTAACTTGTCTGCTCGGAAGGTCCAAAATATCTCAGTTCTAAAAGAGTAGTTGAAGTCATGTTTGTACTGATTTGCAACTGGAGATAGGTATGAACCTTCTTTGCTCCTTCCTTGAATCTCTACACGTGTGCCAGGGGTGCAGCTGAGCCAAGAGAGCAGCAGATGGAAACGCTGAGCCCAGATGAAAGTAACCGCAAAGCTTTTGATCACTTATCGTGTAAGTCATTTACTGTGACAGCATGAGCCCAAGGTTGAAAACAAAGAAAGCGCTTCCCGCCAGCCCATTTCTTAGCAGTGAAACTGAGCACTGATCCGGGGTCAGGTGCAGCTGAGCAGGCCTGAGGGTCATTTCTGTGGTGCGGGAATCCCTGAACAAAAGGCTCCAGCAGTTTTAGGGCCCCTGAGATGGAGGGGGATACAGGGTGGACTGAGTCAGAGTGGGGGGTGGGGAGCAAGTGACTCTACTTCTCTCCCTGGTCCTCTGGAGAGGCATCAGCGGAGGTTCCTGAAGAGGACCTTGGCCCAAGGCTACAGATAGAGACGTCGGAGTACGGGTGCAGGGCTGAAAGGAAACACACAAAGGGCATGATGGGGGACAGGAGCCATAGCCCTTTGCTGCAACCCTCTTAGTCTGTGGTCCACAGGTCAGGACCAAGTCCAGTGCCGATGGGGCGGCGTGACCTGGGAGGCCAGCCTGGGAAAGCGTATGTAATCGCCTGCAGTCAGGGCTGGAACTCATACAGGTTTTCCGCCAGATGCCAGACTCCTCAGTGCACTTGTATTTTTGAGGCGGAGCGTAGAGTAGGAGAGATTTGTTCCCTTTTTCTTTTATTTCTATGCCTTGGACTCTAAAGTCCTTTATTTGAAGCTTTTGCATAACTTTTATCTTTTCTCTTTCTCAAGCAAAGCTGATTGCATCTGCTTGGGTCTTGGTCCAGCCTAGCCTTTCTGGGAGTTTCAGTTCAGCCCTGCTCATTCATCCTTTCTGGAAGGCCTTTCTCCAAGCCCCTCCATTCACCCCTGCTAAGCTTCACAGAGTCCAGAAGGCCGAGTAGGGCAAGTCTGTTCCAACGGACTTCCCCAGACCCATACCGCTCTCCTCTATCTGTCGTTGGGTTTGGCAGGAGTGATGAGTCACAGTTACTACCAATGGTTTCCCCACAGATGTGGGTCATGGCAACTGTCCATCCACCCGGGACTGAGATTTCTTAGGCAAAAAGTACTTTCTTTTAAACTCTTCTGGTCTCTGCCTATTGGCCAGTCCCAAGGCTGCTTCTACATTTTCAGGTATTCATTAGAGGAACACCCCTACTTCTCAGTATCAGTTTCTGTCTTAGTTCATCCAGGCTGCCATGACAGAAGGGTCACAGACTGGAAGGCTTAAACAATGCAGCACCTCTGTGGCCTGGGGAACTGAGGCCCAGGTCAGGAAGATTTGGTGTCTGATTTGTAGATGACTGCTCCTCTCTGAACCTTAACATGGCAGGTGACAGAGAGGAGCTATTTTCTCGAGACTCTCAGAAGGGTACTAATGCCTCTTGTGTTCATGACCTCTTCTAATTCTTATTACCTCCCCAAGGCCCCCTCTCCTAACCCCATCACATTGGTGATGTGAATCTGAAGGGCAGGGAGCAAAACCATTCATTCCAGAACAGTCATATCAATGGAATCATCCAATGTGTAGCCTTTGACTTCTCTCCCTTAACACAATGCATTTGAGATGAAACCACATGTGTGTATGTCATTCATTTTCCTGGCTGAATAGTAGGTCATTATACAGATGTACCAAGTTTGTTTATCCATTCACCAGTTGGAGGCCATTTGGGTTGTTTATGGTTTTATAAATAAAGCCACTATACATATTTGTTTGTGGGTTTTAGTGTGATCATAGACTTTCTTTGGGGTAAATACTTAGGAGTGGGGCTGCTGGATGATATGTTGAGTGCATGTTTGAATTTACAAGAAACTGCTAAACTCTTTTCCACAGTGGCTACACCATTCTGTGTTCCCGCCAGCACTACAGGAGAGAACTAGTTGTTCCACATCCTCTCCAGTGCTTGGAATTGCCAGCTGTTTTGTTAAAAAAGAAAGGTAATTGTTCTTAGAAATGTGTAAGCCTGATGTAGCTCATTGTGGTTTTAAGAGAGTTTTGAATTTTCACGTTTTCTGGAAATGTTTTTAGGCAGATACATGTCTCACACATATTTTCTCCCACAATGGCTTTTTTTTTTTCATTCTTAGGGGCAATCAATTTTGACAAGGTTCAGTTTATCGGTTTATTCTTATACATATTGAGCTTTTGATGTTCCAGCATATATACTTTTGTTGCACCAAATGTCATAAAGATGTTCTCTTCTATTTTCTGGATGATAGTTTATGGCTTTTTGTTTTACATTGGGATTTATGATCCATGTTGTGTTCGTTCTTGTGTATGATGCAAGATTTTATTAGCACACATGTGTCCAGTTTGCCCAGTGCCATTTGCCAAAAATACTTTATTTTCTTTACTGAATTGCTTGACCATATATGTGAGTATTTCTTTTTGTACTGTACTTAGTTCCATTGATCTTTGTGTCTATTTTCTTGACAATACTACACTGTCTTGTGTGGAAATGTACACTAGCAGTTCTGAGTCCTCCAGTTTGTTCTCTTTCATCAAGACGTTTTTCTTTGTCCCTTGCTTTTTCATTCATATTTCAGAATTAGCTTCTTAATATCTATTTTAAAAAACCCACCTGGAATTTGAGATTGCATTGAATGAAAATATATATTATACATACATCATTGTATGTATATATACATTATATATATGCATTTTCTATAAATAGAAAAGTTAATGACAATTAATTTCTTTAGAACTTTTATAATACTCTTAATTTATGAAAATGTGAGAGATTTGCATGTATAAGAATAATAAACATTTATGAATTCTCTGTGCCACTTTGTTTACTAGAAGCAGCCAAAGTGATATTTGTCAGAGTTAGTCTGTATAAAGCAGTTCTTAAAAGAACATTTTCAAGATATATATTTAGTTTTGTAATAAGATCTCTGAAAAATCTCAGAATGAGCCAAATATTTTTCATTGGCTCTATGTTTCAAATGCCTCATTTTAATTTGGAATTTCAAATGGTATTCTTTAATAAAGTTGTAAGCTTAACATTGATTCTGCATACAAGTAAATTTTCAAGTAGTATTAACTCAGAGGAAATATTCTGCCATCTTTCTAGGAAATATTGGCATAGAGCATGATCAAGTGTCCTAACTTCATTTACTATTTTTTATGAGAAAAAAAGAGAGAGAGAGAGAGAGCAGCAGAGAGGGGCAGAGAGAGAAAGAGAGAGAATCTTAAGCAGGCTCCATGCTAAGCACAGAGCCTAAATCTGGGCTTGATCTCACGAGACTGGGTTCATGACCCATGCTGAAATCAAGAGTCAGATGCTCAACTGACTGAGCCACCCATGCATCCCATGAGGAGTTCATTTTTAAACGGCTCTACATGATATCAAAAGAGAACTTATCTTTCAAATTCCTTTGTGTTCTCAACATTTCTCTTTGACTCATTTTCAGTTCAGGTGTCTGAATTGCTGGGAAATAGTACGAATTGCATTTGAAGAGATTTCTTGCACTACTTTTAGAGGTCTCTTCATACTTCATGCAATTTCAAGGGACACAAATTGTGCTGGGATGTCACATTTTGGCTTTCACCTTCTCATTCCTTGATGGTCTTTGTCAGACTATAAATAGTCTGTGCAGGGAGATGTAGCTAGCTCAGCAAAGCTCTCTGCTTCTTTTTAATATCTCTGGTGGACTGATATATAGAAGTGTGATTGAAAGATTTCAAGAACCAGGTTCTCAAGAGAGAACTCCCTGTTCACACCCTGGGCCTTCTTTGTTCTTCCAGAACATTCTAGAGCTCCGTTTCTGGAATTTCCCTTACCTCTGTGCTAGCCAGTTTTCACTAGCTTTATCTCTTCCACTGCTGGGAATAGTTTCCTACCATAGCTTCACTTTGAAATATTTGCCTAAAAAGCTCACCCTTATCTTTAACTTCGCTCAGAACTCCTCTGTGGTCTGATAAAGGAATTGAATACTGAAAATTGGGGATTTTCCAGAAAATGCAGAATGCAACTTTACAATAACTATGTAGAGAGGAAAATAACTAAGAGTTTTGATTGTCTACTGTATAGCCAAGAAACATTAGAGAATTTATCTGGTATGTGATTCAAAATGATTTGGGGAATTCTTATAAAAAAAGATTATTAGTAGGACCCCTAATATCTTACTTTGTTTTAGTTAGTGTAGCTTATAAAGATGACATTATGCAATCTTATTTATTCTTCTTTGTCTCCTTCATTGGAAGATAAGCTCCATGAAAATGGAGTGTTTTCTTCACTACTGAATTCAACAAGCCTACAGTTGTGCTTGGCACATAGTAGATACTAAATGGATATGTTTAATTAATACAAGAATGATAGGGATAAATCACCACTTAAAGCATTTCTTCCCTTGAAATGCTTACATGAACCAAGATATCTAACTCTTTATATTTCATCTAGGGAGTGAGCTGTGTCTTTCTACCCAGACGCTTAAGGCTGTTAAGACCATGGTAAGAAATAACCGAACTTCTACAGTGACAGAGTTTCTCTTCTCTGGATTCCCCCAGTTTGAAGATGGTAGCCTTCTCTTCTTCATTCCTTTGTTCATCATCTACATATTCATTGTGATTGGAAATCTCATTGTATTTTTTGCAGTCAGGATGGACACCCATCTCCACAACCCCATGTACAATTTCATCAGCATCTTCTCCTTCCTGGAGATCTGGTACACCACTGCCACCATCCCCAAGATGCTCTCCAACCTCATCAGTGAGAAGAAGACCATCTCCATTACTGGCTGCCTCCTGCAGATGTATTTCTTCCATTCCCTGGGAAACGCAGAGGGAATTTTGTTGACCACCATGGCCATTGACAGGTATGTTGCCATCTGCAACCCTCTCCGCTACGTGACCATTATGACCCCCCAGCTGTGCACTCAGCTCTCTGCAGGCTCCTGCGTCTTTGGCTTTCTTGTGTTGCTCCCAGAGATTGTGTGGATTTCCACACTGCCCTTCTGTGGGCCCAACCAAATCCATCAGATATTCTGTGACTTTGAACCTGTACTGCGCTTGGCTTGTACAGACACGTCCATGATTCTGGTTGAGGACGTGATCCATGCTGTGGCCATCATCTTCTCTGTCCTGATTATCACTCTCTCTTACGTCAGAATCATCACTGTGATTCTGAGGATCCCTTCTGTTGAAGGCCGCCAGAAGGCCTTTTCTACCTGTGCATCTCATCTTGGTGTCTTTCTGATGTTCTATGGCAGTGTGTCCCTCATGTACCTGCGTTTCTCCGCCACTTTCCCACCAACATTGGACACAGTCATTGCACTGATGTTTGCCGTTCTTGCTCCCTTTTTCAACCCTATCATCTATAGCTTGAGAAACAAAGATATGAAGATTGCGATTAAGAAACTTCTCTGCCTTCAGAAGGGGTTTAATGCATCCGCAAGTTGATGCTAGCTCATAGGCACCTCTTTCTTTGGATGTTACTCTAACATATTAAACCACAAGATTAACATATAACATATTCATTGTCACACTGATATTTTCTTTGTATTCCATTTCTTCCCATGTTTATTTTATTTATGCATGTTTAATGTATCACGGCCTACCTGTTCAGAGTTGTGTAGATGGATAGCTAATAGAGAAGAAATATGATGTTTAAGCCATTAAAATATATCTTGTAAACATTAATCTTATTGTTATTATGTAAGTATTATTCTTATTATTCCATAAGCATTAGTAACAAATACAGATTATAAAATATAGTGGTTAAGAACATAAGGTCTATAGAAAGAGGTTCATATTTTACTGTACTACATACAAGCTTTGTGACCTTAAATAAGAAGCAATTCTGAGAGGTTTTGGGTACATCTATTATCTTCACTGTGGGGCTTATATATGATGGTTGCATACATTCATATTCATCACATTGTACACATTAGGTATGTTCTTTGTATACAAAGAATACCTCAATAAAGCCGTTAAAAATAAAATAGAATATTTTGTGCTATAGTAAATGATTAGATGTTACAATATTTCCAATTAATGTCTTTCCAGATCTTCTCATGTGATTTTTTTCTTTAATTTGAGTGTAGTTGATACATAATGTTACATTAGTCCCAGCTGTACAACATAGTGGTTCAATACCTCTAAACCTTACATCGTGCTCCCCACGACTGTAGTCACCATCTGTCATCATACAGTGCTATCTTCCCTAGGCTGGACCTTGTATTCCAATGACTTATTATTATTTTGGAATTTGAAGAAGTATATTATAAGTAGTTAGACAAGAAAATTAGGTCCCTATGTCACAGGAAGGAATGTTAGACAAAACTCAAGAGAGAAAGAAAGCACATATTCCCATCCAAAATTTGACCCATATTTCCAAAGGGGATTACATGGTAAAAGCAACTAGATGAAGAAGAAGAAGAGGAAGGAGAAGAAGAAGAGGAAAGAGGAGAAGAAGAAGAAGAAGAAGAAGAAGAAGAAGAAGAAGAAGGAGTAGGAGGAGGAAGAGGAGGAGAGGAAGAAGAAGCAGCAGCAGCAGCAGCAGCTGGAGGAGGAGGAGGAGGCGAAGAAGAAGAGGGAGTAGGAGGAGAAAGAGATGAAGAGGAGGAAGAAGAAGGAGGAGGAAAAGGAAAACAACAACAACTTTGAGTTTTCAAGAGAGCAGTGGATTGAGCACGTGGAGTACAGAATAATCCTGTGAAAAATGGTGAGACACTGACGGTCACTAGAGAGGTCAGCAGGGCCCATGTGGATTGTTTAGGGTGAGAGAGATTCACACGCATTTGCGGCGTGAGAAAAAAAATGACATTGCCCCCTCACTTCAATATTGGCACAAAATCCCAATGACGTGTCTGTTATGAAATCGTCTTATTTTCTATTAAATATTTTTTCAAGTTTTTTTTCAAGTATGTTTCCTTCAAGACTTTATTTATTTATTAAAAAAATTTTTTTAGATTGCTGGCAAGATGGCGGAGAAGTAAGGAGCTCCGTACTTGCACTCGCGCCCATACATCACACAGAAAAGATCTGAAGCCATTGGAAACCTTACAAAACCTGANTTTTAGGTTACTGCCCTGAAGGAAGAGCCCAGTCTAAAGAAAGAAAGAAGAACAGGGCGCCTGAGTGGCTCAGTTGATTAAGCGTCCAACTCTTGGTTTGGGCTCAGGTCATGATCTCAAGGTCATGAGATTGAGCCCTGAGTTGGGCTCGGCGCTGACAGTGTGAACCCTGCTCAGGATTCTATCTCTCTCCATCTCTGTCTCTCTGTCTCTCTCTCTTACCCCCTCCCCAGTCACTCTTGTGTATTCTCTCTCTCAAAATAAATAAATCAACATTTAAAAAAATAAAGAAGGTAAAGCAAGTAGTTGATGATGAAACATGATTTCTACAATCCAGAAATGCCAGTGTAATAGTGCCCAATATTCAGAAGTGTTCACTGTATTCCTGACACTACTCTAAGCATTGAAAGTATGTTTACACATGTTGGTGGAGGCAGTCACGTGTCTGTGGGTTCAAGCGCTTCACCAAGAGATACGGTGCACAGGTTTACTTTCTGACTTCAGGTGAGAATCCCTTGGAAAAGTGTTTAACCTGCCTGTGCCTAAGTGCTCTCTGTAAAATGGAGACGATCTTACCTCATTAGAGCATCTCGAGGATTTGGTAAAAAATATAGCTTATGCTTGGGGTGGTGCTTGCCACAGTGACTGACTCGATACCCCAGCACACTATGCAATGCTGTCCTTGTTATTGTAGTGTTTAGTCATTCTCAAACCCTTGCATGTTAGTATTAATATTTTCTCCATCTTACAAATGAGAAATTAAAGGCATGGAAGGGCTAAGTAACTTGAGATAAGCCAGGGGGGTTGTAAGCGGTGGAGAGCATCTGTTTCTAATATTCAGACTTTTGACCAGTATTTATCTATTGCTTTTGCTTCAGGAGAGAGGGCATGTCAAGGAACAGTGGCTACCCTGCAGACAGAGGCCGAGATACAGGTGGGAGCCTATGGTGATCCCACAAAGCAGTGTGCACGAGAGGACTGTAGGGTAGCAGCATTTGGGACACCTGGAGGAGATGCTGGGCCAAGTTCAATTCAAGTGTGTGAGTTTTGAGCTTACGAAGGAAAGTTGGCTGGAGAACGATATCTACAAGTCGCAGTAGTTGAGATCTTGTAAGTGGACAAGATCGCCACAGGAGCAGATAGAATAATCGAGAGCCATTGGGTGAGCAAAGAGAATGGAGAGCAGAGAGCCTGACAGAAATGAGCACTTGGGGAAGAATTTAAGAGAAGCAGGCACGTTAATAGTAGAGAGAAGAGGAGAAATAAGAGTAGGGATGATAGAATAAATAAAAATACGTGGAACAAAAGAAAAAGCCCAAGCCAGAACCACCTCTGAGAGCCGCTGGGAATAGGTAATGTAACTTCCATTATGTTTATTTTTATTCATGCCTCTTATTTNGATGCGGGGCTCGAACCCACAAACCGCGAGATCATGACCTAAGTGAAAGTCAGATGCTTAACCAACTAAGCCACCCAGGTGCCCCCTTTTTTTTTCATGCCTCTTATTTCTAAAATACATTATTATAATATAGACATATATTTTGAATTATTAGACAATGATATAGGATGTGTATGTNTGCAAATAGTTGTATTACAGGTTAAGCTAAACATAATTGCACCATTAAAAACAGTTGGAGGGGCGCCTTGGGTGGCTCCATCGGTTAAGCATCTGACTCTTGGTTTCCTTCCATTCAGGTCAAGATCTCATGGTTTCATGAGTTTGAGCCCTGCATCAGGCTCTGCCCTGACAGCACAGAGCCTGCTTGAGATTCTCCTTCTCTCTGCCCCCCCCCGCTCCCACTCTCTCTGTCTTTCTCAAAAATAAATAATAAATAAAAAACTTAAAAAACATTTGGAGACAGCTGTTTCTGTGATTGTGCCTCTGAAGGAGGTGAGAAAAAAATGTCAAATACTAGTCAACATGCACAAGAGTGTGAAATTAGGAAAAACCAAAACCTTCAAGTTATTTCTTGTTATTCATTCAAGTTGTTTAGTTGTACACCATTCTTTCTTCTCCGCCTCCTTGTGAGCTGGTGTGTGCCCTTTCCTTCATTCATAGGGAGATCCGCTGGGCATATGGAGAGTGGAAACCTGTCAGCAGTGACTGAATTTATCTTCACTGGCTTCCCGCAGCTCCAGGATGGTGGCCTCCTGTACTTCTTCCCCTTACTTTTCATCTACACTTTTATTGTCATTGGGAATCTATTGATCTTCTTCGCTGTCCGGCTGGACACCCGTCTCCACAACCCCATGTACAATTTCATCAGCATCTTCTCCTTGCTGGAGATCTGGTACACCACTGCCACCATTCCCAAGATGCTCTCCAACCTCATCAGTGAGAAGAAAATCATCTCCATTACTGGCTGCCTCCTGCAGATATACTTCTTCCATTCCCTGGGAAACACAGAGGGAATATTGCTCATCACCATGGCCATTGACAGGTACGTTGCCATCTGCAACCCTCTCCATTACCAGTTGATCATGACCCCCCTAGCTGTGCGCTCAGCTCTCTGCAGGCTCCTGCATCTTTGGCTTCCTCATCCTGCTTCCTGAGATTGTAATGATTTCCACACTGCCTTTCTGTGGCCCCAACCAAATCCATCAGATCTTCTGTGACTTAGTCCCTGTCCTGAGCCTGGCCTGTACAGACACGTCCATGATTCTGGTTGAAGATGTGATCCATGCTGTGGCCATCATCATTACCGTCCTAATCATTGCCCTGTCCTATATCAGAATTGTCACTGTGATCTTGAGGATCCCCTCTGCTGAAGGCCAGCAAAAGGCCTTTTCTACCTGTGCAGGCCATCTTGCTGTGTTCCTGATTTTCTTTGGCAGTGTGTCCCTTATGTACTTGCGATTCAATGCCACCTACCCCCCCAGTCCTGGACACAGCAATTGCACTGATGTTTACTGTCCTTGCCCCATTCTTCAATCCCATCATCTATAGTCTGAGAAACAAGGACACGAAGAATGCGATCAGAAAACTCTTCCATCTTCGGAAAACGTTGAACACGTTTGGAGGTTAATTCTGAGCCACACTTCTCCCACTATCTTATTATTTCTCTAACAGATTAAAACAGGGAAACTACTCTATACATGGTTCTTTGTCACACTGAACTTTCTGTCTGTTCTCTTCTTTATTTTCCCTGATATCTAGGATAACACATTAATATTCTAGGGCATAGCTATTAATACTGATGTATATATGGTCAAGAACTTTATTATGGGGTTGATTTGCTTGCTTTTGTCTGACCAGTTGTCATTAAAGGAAAACTCACTCATTGTTTCAGAAGCTGGTCATGTGCTTCAGGGACTAGATCTTTTATTTTTTTAATGTTTATTTAATTTTGAGAGATAGACAAAGCACAAGCAGAGGAGGGGCAGAAAGAAAGGGAGACACCATCTGAAGCAAGCTCCAGGCTCTGAGCTGTCAGCACAGAGCCTGACGTGGGGCTCGAACTCACAGACCGTGAGATCATGACCTGAGCTGAAATTGGAAGCTTAACCGACTGAGCCACCCAAGTGCCTCATTCAGAGAATAGATCTTGGAAAACTTTTCTATTTCATTGCAAATCATGGATTACCTGATTAGATATTTTTGGGAAGCAGATTTTTTTTAAGTTTTTGAAATTAATTTATTTAGAGAGAGAGAGAGAGAAAGAGAGAAAAAGCATAAGCAGGGGAGAGGCAGAGAGAGAGAGAGAGTATCCCAAGCAGGCTCCACACTGCCAGCACAGAGCCTGACATGGGGCTCAAACTCACAAACCATGAGATCATGACCTGAGCTGAAACCAAGAGTCAGACGCTTAACTCAATGAGCCACCCAGGGGCTCTGGGAAGCAGGTATCTTAAATAATAATAATAATAATAATAATAATAATAATACTTAAGGAAGTGAAGTGAAGGAAGAATATTTTTATTTTTAGCTAAGTAATTAACTCTTCGTTAGAATAATAAGCATATACATTTAGTAAGACTAAATGATTCCTGTTGCCAGACGTGTTTCCAAGAAAACTACCATGTAGGATACTGTTTATGCCTACACACTTCAGTGCACAGATACACACAGATAGGAATGTTAGTTATTGCTTGCCTTCCTGGGGCTAAGCATCTTCACTTTCTTTAAGACAAAAGTTTTCTTTGCATCTATGGAAATGGCAGTTTTAAATAACATGATTCATTTGATTTTTTAACCAAACAGCTCTAAGAAACTTCCCTGTCTTTGCCATATCCGGTGCAAATTGCCTTAAGTTTCTATCATAATTGACACATTTATCTTTATAAAACACATGCACAAAAATTTTGGTGTGAAAAAAGCAATTTTATCCTACGTGCATAAATCTTCTTCTTCGATAGTCCAATAAAATGACCCAAACCAGGTGTATAATAGTTTCTTTAGAGACCCAAAGCCCCAAAGGCACACAAAACACTAAACAACTGCTCAGCTTACATCACATGCGTCCTTCCAGGGGAAAAAAAAACCCAAAGCAACAAAACTGTAAGTCATGAAAAACAAGGAAAGGTGAATTCAATAGACAAAATGTAAATAACCTCTTAAAGTCATAGTATATATGAAACAAAATTTAAGGGAATTTAATACAGGCAAAAGAAGTCCCTATCTGGGAAATATTTTGCAGTCATCTTTTTTTTTTTTTTTTGATAAAAGTATAGGAAGTTCCACACAGAGGTTGGATTTTGATAGATATGCACTGGGACGGGGGCTCGTCGATGGGTATCTGCAACATCTCTGTTCAAGTGGGGACTTTAGCTGTTTATCCCTTGGGACTCCTTTGGCAGAAGGCACACTAAGTGAACTTGGGACATCTTTGCTTCAGAAGTCTGAGTTTAGGATTCCACAACCAACAGAGAAAAGATGCATGTTAGTGACTGCAGGTACTAGACTTGCTCTATACCAATATTTGCCATAAGAATAGAGTTTGATTCCTACCAAGGAAACCAGTTAAATTAAAGGGCCGCTGCTAAAAGCACCAGGAAGTGGAGAGGAGGCTTCGGATGCAGTTGCATACAAACTTAAGTCCTCCACAGCCTCCGAAACTGAACCCAGTGATTTTGAACATGGGCCAAATTAATCATAAATAACAAACACAAACAAAAGAAGATAAGGAAACAAGAAATTATCTAACAAAACCTGTGCTTGACGAATGATTATACTTCATGGCTTCACTATAGCCTTGCCAGAAAATTTTATTCCTGTTCCGTGGGCAGCCAGGATTCAAATGGTCAGGTTAGCATTCCTAAGTTTGGAGGAATAGGTGTTGGAAAGAGAAATGCACCAGGAAGGCAGCAGAAGCCACAGGAGTAGAGGGCGTATGTCCCATCCAAGCTGCGCTCCCACATATGAACACTTGCTCTTATCAATTAAGTATTATATAACTTTCCATACTGAAGGAAAACAAATCAAAAGGTTTAAAAATGATCCTGCCAATCTAAAAGTGTACTTATTTCTCCAAGTGTCCCAAAGGGTTTGCCTTAGCCCAACTCTTTATACTTTTCTTGTGATACATTTGAAAAAAGAGCAGGGCGAAGAAATTTTTTCTTGTTTCGGAAAGCAACAAACTTACTGGAATCAGAGAATACAGACTGTGCAATATGTCTCTCCACATTGCTGCTATGGTGCCCATTTGCTAACTGGACATTCACTTGGGTTACAGTACGACAATGCTTTATGATTCAAGTCCACGGTAAAGGCTATTCTGTTAGGTTAAAAATGGGGGCACCATTGTCATTCAACTTTTTCAATTTCTAGATTTCCTAACACCTGGATAAGGGCAAATACAGACTAAACATTTCTTTTCTCTTTTTTTTAAAAGCTTTATTTATTTATTCTGAGAGAGAGAGAGAGAGGAGAGGTGGAGAGCATGAGTAGGGGAGGATCAGAGAGAGGTAGAGAGAGAGAGAGAGAGAGAGAGAGAGAGAATCCCAAGCAGGCTCTGTGCTGTCAGCACAGAGTCCGACACAGGGCGCAAACTCACGAACTATGAGATCATGACCTAAGACAAAACCAAGAGTCAGACACTTAACCAACTGAGCCACTCAGGTGCCCCAACATTTCGTTTCCTTAAAGCAAATTAAGTCACTCTCCTTTCTTGCTAATTTATGCGTTTTCTCATAGAAAAAATTTTATGTCCAGAAAAAGTGAGCAGATGAACCAAAGATTATATCTGAAAAGTAAACTTGCCAAGTGTTGCTGATACTAAAAACAGGTTGGTTTTCACGGAGGAAAAATAGACAATCTAGATGAAATTGCGTATTCAAAGCAGCATATAAAATACCTCTTAGCAATAAGTTTCTGTAATAGT
Source organism: Crocuta crocuta (assembly GCF_008692635.1). Lineage (NCBI taxonomy): Eukaryota > Metazoa > Chordata > Mammalia > Carnivora > Hyaenidae > Crocuta > Crocuta crocuta. The sequence continues at coordinate 5,966,821 of NW_027529438.1, forward strand.
ACTACACTCAAGAGAAACATGAAGGAAAAAAATCTGATAATTTTCAGTGGTTAAAAATAAATATATCTTACATAATTGTCATTAATATGAATTTATTTTTATAAAGTATTCCAAGTCACCAAATTTCATTAATAGAGATGAGAAGTCCTTCTTCCTAACCTTGTGCATTCTTGAGCCATGCTGCATAACCACATTCACATGAAAGATGTGACCCCATTGCTTTGCTACCATATCAAGAAATTTCTAAGATATTTTCTATAAGAATCGTGAATAGAAAACAAGTTAATATACATGTTGTTGTATTTTACAGTGCTTGAAACACCCTTAATGAAGTGGTACACAACACCGGTCTTTCATATATTTGTAGGGAAAAAATAGGAAATTTAAAGAATTCATCAGAATCAATAGGAATATTTTGAAGGAGAGCCTTCAAATTATTGTTGGAAGAAAAAAGTGTGTGTTTTTTTCCCATCGTCTTCTTTAGGACTACCTCATTTTTCCAATGACATGTTTTCCCAGAAATTGTTCTCTTTTTTCTTCACTAATATATCCACAAAACTTGACATGCCAGTAAATCACCTTCAACACTGTTCTTCTTTTTTTAAAATTTTTTGAGGTTTTTATTTATTTTTGAGAGAGAGAGAGAGAGAGAGCAAGCATGAGCAGGAGAGGGGCAGAGAGAGAGGGAGACACAGAATCCAAAGCAGGCTCCAGGCTCTGAGCTGTCAGCACAGAGCTCAATGCAGGGCTTGAACTCATGAACCATATCATGGTCTGAGCTGAAGTTGGACACTTAACCAACTCAGCCACTCAGGCGCCCCAACACTGTTCTATTTCTTGTATGTTTTTGTGAGGGTAGAGTTCTGTCAAAGCTGTTCTTTGTATGGAACCTCCAGATTCCATACCAAGATGGAGACTGACTGGTTAAATCATAACTGTGACAAGAAAATGGTGGAAACTATGGTCACCAGGAACTGTGAGTCTTCTTTGGAACACTGATTTCACTTTGACCTGAAGGTCTAATGAGAAGACATTGCAGAGGGGTCTGATAATTGACCCCATGAGGGAATAGATTGCTTTCTACTTATTACCGAGGGATAAAACCTCAGTGGAGCTCATTTTCCCTTTAGTGTCTTTTGTAGGATGGCTATAATGACACTTTCAGAGGCAGTGAAAGAACATTCGGTAATGCCGAGACCCGGGGAAAAGGAAGAGCCCTCCTGTATTTGGCAGAGGTGAGTTTAGGGTCACTTGAGGGCTGGGGAGAAAGGATCCATTTCCTACGCTTAGGATGAAACACATTATAAAGACTCAGTGAAGATCTGGGGAGGCTTGAATTTGGTCATTGGACTTGGGCTTCTGAGAAAGTTCCACCTTTGGAGCTCCAGGCTCTGCATATTTCCAATCAGAAATTACATCCAGTTATTCAGACCGTGTGATAATCCAAGAAATGAATGTTCATCCTCTCCTTTCTACCTGCCTTGTTTCTGGATTTTTCTGGCTTTAATGATATTTGCAAGTCAGAGCCAAACCTAGTCATTATGAAAGAAGCTACTTTCAAGTGCTTGATACATACTAGGGGTCTTGAAAGACAGAACACTCATCCTGCCCCAATGGAAGCTCACAATCTAGTGAAGTAAAAAAAAAAAATAACAAGAATTACACTGAACCATAGTCCAGTTAATGGCAGGGGCTGTGTGGAAGACACAGAGATGAGAATAAACCCAGAGTGTATGTGTACGTGTGTGCGTGTGTATGTGAATGTGGGGAAGGGCACGAGAGCACTTCTGACAGGAGGCAAGGGCTGAGCTGAAACCCAAAGGAAGCCCAGAAGCATCCTGGTGAAGAAGAGTGAGTCTGAATGCCTTCTAAAAAGAGTGGTGACATTCACAAGGCAGTGGTCATGGGGAATTGGAAGTAGATCCTAAAAACTCCCTACGTGCAGCAGGAGGGAGTGACAGGTGGGGATGCTGGGGGTGCAGGTCTGAAGTCTGGGAAACACACCTGTGGTGGAGACAGAACCTTGATGACTATGTATTATTCATCCACAGACAGTGAGGACGGACTGACTTTAGGGGCCACAGCAAGAACTTGACATACAGGGCCATGTGCAGAATGGGTAAAGAAGATGGGTCCCTAACACACATAAGGAAACAATGATCTAACAAACGCCAGAGAAGAAGCTTCCACATAGGAACAGGGCAAACCTGGAGTGGGGTTTCATGAGAGCCAAGGGAGAAAAATCTTCAAGTAGTAATAATCAGGAGTTTCTGGTGCAAAAGTGTACTCATCATACAATAACTGAAACGTTTACATTGTTTTGCAATTATCATGTCACTGACACATAGGACAAAATGTCCTCTGTAAGTGGGAGAACAGAAAGAATCCATGCAGCAAATGGTTGAAGAGTGAACAAGATCTGAATGAGATCTTGTTAATATTACTCTTCCAGAAAGTTGATCTAGGAAAGAAACGATAACAGATATTGATCACGAATGCCAGGGACTTTGATACATTAATTCATTTAATACAACTAATATGTTTTCACCGACAGAAGAAGATGCTGAATCTCAGAGAGATTGTGTGACTTGTCCATTATCACCCAACTAATAGGCAGCAGGATGAGAATTCGGGCTCAATATGTTTGATTTGGACCCATGCTATTAATCACTATGCTATCCTGTCTCCCATATAAGGATTACAGACACAGACAACCCACTGGTTATTTTGAACCTGGGAGATGTCAAAACACAAAAACACCAAGGAACCAAAATCATACTTATGTTTACACTGCATTGATTTCCTTCTCTGTTAGTTGGGTATAACCTCTCCTTCATTCACAGGAAGCTCTTCTGGGGATATGGAGAGAGGAATCTATCAGCTGTGACTGAATTTATCTTCACTGGCTTCCCGCAGCTCCAGGATGGTGGCCTCCTGTACTTCTTCCCCTTGCTTTTCATCTACACCTTTATTGTCATTGGGAACCTAATGATCTTCTTTGCTGTCCGGCTGGACACCCGTCTCCACAACCCCATGTACAATTTCATCAGCATCTTCTCCTTGCTGGAGATCTGGTACACCACTGCCACCATTCCCAAGATGCTCTCCAACCTCATCAGCAGCCAAAAGACGATCTCTTTTACTGGCTGCCTCTTGCAGATGTACTTCTTCCATTCCCTGGGAAACACTGAAGGAACCTTGCTGACCGTCATGGCCATTGACAGGTATGTCGCCATCTGCAACCCACTCCACTACCTGACCATCATGACACCCCGACTATGTGCTCAGCTTTCTGCAGGCTCTTGTATCTTTGGTTTCCTCATCCTTCTACCTGAGATCGTGTGGATTTCTACTCTACCTTTCTGTGGTCCCAACCAAATCCATCAGATCTTCTGTGATTTCACACCATTATTAAAATTAGCCTGTACAGATGCGTCTGTGATCCTAGTGCAAGATGTGATTCATGCTTTGGCCATTCTGATAACAAGTCTGATTATTTCCCTTTCATACATCAGAATTGTGGTTGTTATTCTGGGAATCCCTTCAGCAGAGGGTCGTAAAAAAGCCTTCTCCACTTGCATTGCCCACATTGCCGTTTTCCTGCTGTTTTTCGGCAGTGTGGCCATCATGTATCTCAGATTCTCTGCCACTTTTACGCCGTTCTGGGACACGGCCATTGCTCTAGCATTCTCTGTCCTTTCTCCCCTTTTCAATCCCATGATATACAGCCTCAGGAATAAGGATATGAAAGATGCTATTAAGAAGCTCCTTTGCCCTCAAAAGGTATTTCATGTACGTGGTAGCTAACTTAAGAAGCAATCACCTAGACAGATGGGACTTCTTCACAAAATATCAACCCCACAAATGTTAGAACTTAAAATAATGACATAATTAGTCCAAATTTCTTCTCCATGAGTTGGTGAGAAGACTGACGGAGAAAGTCCTGTGAGGACCTACAGAAATGGAAAAATACCATTTCCTTTTCTGTATCTCTCATGTAGTGCCTTTGATTTTAATTTGGTCTTTTACTTCAAGATGATTCATTGTATAAATATTAACAATATTCCTGGGTATCGCCTGTCTTGGTATCTAATGTCTTTCCAAAGCTCCCAGTGACTACATGGGGTCCATGTAGCTCACTCTCCATGACACTGAGATGACTGGTCCAAGGTCTCTCTGGGAGTTATTGGACATTAAGCAGGAGCAAGAGTTTCCGGCACCCAGACCATAGATGTGATTCTCCCTCTTTGCTTCCTTTCCAGTCAGCCTTGCTGGCACTTTAAGATCTTCGTACTGGTGTGCCCTGCACATGATGCTGTCATGAACAGGGGGGTCAAGAACTGTATTTGCAGTTATGTCAACAATTGTAAAGGATGATTGAGTAGATCAGATCCTTCCCCATGGGAACTTAACCATCTCATGTAGGATCAGTGTGAGAAAATGTTGACATAATAAATGCATATATTCACGTTTATAGCCAATGAAATTTATTGATGATTTAACCCAACCCTCTAAGAAATTGTCTATTTTCCCATATCAATGCTAAAATATATATTTTGTGTAGTAGTGTTCATCTAATACCTATGTGACTTGGAAATAAGAAGTTTTTAAATCAAAATTATATACTAAAGCATATTCATGTTTCTATAAAGCACTTAGAACTATCAGTTTAATTATGGCAAAATATTGGATTGAATGTACAAATTATTTCTCTATTTTGAGACTTTATATTGTTTCCTATCACCATTCTTATAAATATGGCAATTATCTTTTTTTGCAGAAATTTGTTTCCGTTTTCAAAACTTGTTTCAAGATAAATTTCAAGAAGTTGACATATTAAAGTAATGTGCTAATACATTTATAGCTGTTGGTAACAATATTGTTTTTGCAAATGGTTGCACTAGTAATGCATCAATGTGACACTTTCAACACAAGTTTGGTAGCGCAGCAATATGTAGATTAAATAAGAAGTCTCGCTATTCTGTGAAGCTGTGATTCTATCACGGACAAGTTGAAATTACAGTGCGACTAGAATAAGGGGCAGCGATAAATTGAGTTATTGGTCTCGGTGCTTCACATCCCCGAAACAGAATTATAAATTCACATATCTGCAATGAATGGACTCAGGGTGGGTAGAGTATACTTTCCTGCCCCGTAACTTTGGATCGGCCTTTTTCTTTTTTCTGACTATTGGGATGTCCACAGACCTAACTGAGGTTGAATCTGTGCCTTTGTGGTTGGATTTGCTTTGGTAGCTGCTTCCCTTGCAGGATTGGACCCAGGAGGCGGTGTGCCTGAGAGCCCCTCTTTCAGAGAATTAGAGACATGTGGGACTGACCTGCACCAAAACCTGCCCGAAGCCTGGTGCCTGGAGTCCAGAAACAGAGTCCAGAGCCAGAGTTCCAGCCTAACTCACCTTGTTGCAGCTGATGAACAGACTCATCAGTAGGAGGCTAAATGATTATTGTTTTAATACCCGTGTGTGAAATACTTAATAAGTTCCTGCATTCTGCTGTGTGTGGACTTTGTCAGGCACCATAACAGCCCTGAATTGTTGAAATTTAATAACTAGTCCACACTATCTGAATCTTAAGATTTTCTTTTGGGTTTTAAGTATTTTAGAATTGTATAGTTAATTAGTTTTTAATAATTCTATAATTTTCAGAAAGATTATCTGCATCAAATATGTAGTTATTTAACCATGGTACCTGGGTGTGGGTGTGTGTGTTTAAGATATTTTACACATTAAAGGGATTTTTTAATCATTTAGAAACCGAGAAGGTGCTGGAGACCTGCAGCAGGGAGGGAAGGGGGGATGGGGAGGCAGGTATATGCAAGAGAGCCATTCTCTTTTCTATACCATTTTCTTCACCATTTTGTGGCTTATAGTCATCTTGCACTTGATCAGTCCTTGGAAATAAAGTTACTGCATTAAACTTCTTTTAAGGTAGAACACAAGTTAAATACAAAAGCTTTTAAAACAATGTGAAAATAAAAAACAATATACACAACACATTAAAGAACTGTAGAAATTCTACTTTTGTATTCTTTTTTTTTTTGGTATTCTTCAAAAATTTTTTAACCTTTATTTTTGAGAGACAGAGCATGAGCAGGATAGGGGCAGAGCGAGAGAGGGAGACACAGAATCGGAAGCAGGCTCCAGGCTCCAAGCTGTCAGCACAGAGCCCGATGTGGGACTCGAACTCACGAACCCAGAGATCATAACCTGGGTCGAAGTTGGATGCTTAACGACTGAGCCACTCAAGCACCCACCACATTTGTATTCTGGTTGCTTATGTGCATAAGCAAAATATTTTGTGTTATCTAAACATAGCATAAAGTTCCTGTGAATTCTCTCTGATAGTCTCTAACTAGAAGCTGCTATATTAGGTAAATTGGTGAGTGTGTCTTTTTCTGAAACCATAACACCATTTCTTATTGTATATTTGTTTCATTTACTTGGGGTGAGAAAAAATCATTATACTTAAAGAAAAATATTACTTTAAAAAAACAGAAAAAAGAAAAGAAACTTAGAAGAAAATCAGCAACAAATATAGGCAAGTAGTTTAAAATAAGATAAATGCAAAAGGCTCATAATTACATAAAAAGATGCTTAAACTCTGGGGTACCTGGGTGGCTAGTCAGGTAAGCATCCTACTCTTTGGCTCAAGTCATGATCTCACAGTTCATGAGTTTGAGCCCTGCATCTAGCTCCATGTTGACAGTGTGGATTCTCTCTCTCCCTCTCACTGCCCCTCCCCTGCTCACATGCACTCTCCCTTTCTCTCTCTCAAAAAAAAAGAAACATGCATAAACTCTTTATTAAGGCTCAGACAACGTAGAGACAAAGAAACACACATGCTCAGAAGGTAACAAAGTAGTGTAGCCATTCTGGAGAAAAATCTGGTAGAATTTAAATTCTAGTGTATTCTCTCCTGCTTCTAAGAATATGTTTCAAAGACATTTTCATCTGTGTTAATAAATCAACATGAATGAAGATGTTGGTTGGGTGTTGGGAAGTTGGAAGGAATCTGTGACCTATTATGGGGAAAAGAGTTGCATTAAATATGAGGAATGAATATTTCAGAGGATCATCTAGGTGCTAGATAGTATAAACTCAATAAACACAAAGAAATATAAATAACTAAAACATAATGCTGAGTGAAGAAAAAGTCAACAATGCAATGAAATCAATTCCATACAATTGATGTGAACAAAAAGTACATGTACAAGAAACACAAATGCATATTTTGCAAGGAAACATACCTACAGAATATATGTTAAAATTAAAATTTTTAAAAATAAAATTAAATAAATTAACTAGCTTTATATGGAGAAAATAGGAGGAAGAATGAAAATTAAGTAAAATAAACAAAAATAAATTCCCATATTAATTTTTTCTTGTCTCTTTCCTTCCTTCTTTCTTTTTTTCTTTCTCTTTCTTTCTTTCTTTCTTTCATAAAAGCAGATCACTGAGGTGCCTGGTTGGCTCAGTTGGTTAAGCATCCAACTCTTGATTTTGGCTCAAGCCATGATCTGACAGTTCATGAGATCAAGCCCTGCATCAGGCTCTGCACTAATGGGACAGAGCCTGCTTGGGGTTTTCTCTCTCCCTATCTCTCTGCCCCTCCCCCCTCAAAATAAATAAATAAACTAAAAAAATCATATTCCATCAGAGTTAACAATACATTTGTTTATGTCTTTCCAAGTCACAGCACAAAGGTCTATTATTTCCATATCAAATAACTGCAGCATAGCATTTTGTATTATGGTTGTACCTCTTATCCTTATTGCTGCAGATTTAAGTTTATTTCAATCACATCTAATCATAAACATGTCACAGTGAAATCATGTCGCAGTGAAAAACGACATGTAAGTTTATAGACTGCAATATTGTTGTAAAATTAATTCCTAGAAATATAGCTGCAAAAAGTGATTTAAATACAATATTTCATATGCCTTGATCATGGAACATTATTGGTTATAAGTAAAATACAGTGACCATTTATTTGAAGGCTCTGTATATTTTATTTATTTTTATATACAGCATGCAATTCTTGATTCTATGTGTTTAATATTTTGGTAGGAAGTCTCCATATAAAGCAGAGGAATAAAAACATACAACACACACACACACACAAGAAATATAGCTGCATTATTCAATAGTATTCATGATTTAAAAATGAAATAGATAATGCCAAATCACCATTCTAAATATCATAAAAATTTATACAGCCAGCAACATAGAGAGTTTATATTTCAACACATTACCCCATGTAGCATGTATTCCTTGATATATTCTTTGCCAGCCTAAGAAGACAAAACAAAAGAAATGCAAACATACATTTATTTGAGAATCATTGGAATAATTTTGCATATATTTAATAACCAGTGCAGATCTTTAACTCTTAATTATGATGAGTTGGTGATTTTTCTTTTTCTTTTTTTAATACCCTTTAAAAATTATTCATTTATTTTGATGGGGCACCTAGATAGCTCAGTCAGTCAAGCTTCTAACTTCAGCTCAGGTCATGATCTCACAGTTCATGAGTTTGAGCCCTGCAAGAGGCTCTGTGCTGACATCTCAGAGCCTGGAGCTGCTTCGGATTCTCTGTCTCCCTCTCTTATCTGCCTCTCACCCACTTGCGTTCACTCTCTCAAAATAAATAAACATTAATTTAATTTTAAACTTTATTAATTTATTTTTGAGAGAGAGAGAAAGAGAGAATGCAGGAGGGGCAGAAAGAGAGGGAGAGAGAGAAAGAATCCCAAGCATGCTCTGCACTGTCAGTGCAGAGTCTGACACGAGCCTCAAACTCACGAACCTGAGTCATGATACCAGAGCTGGAAACCAAGAGTCAGATACTTAACAGACTGAGCCACCCAGGTGCCCCTACATGTTGACAACTTTTCTATTGAGCTGTTTGTTTCACAAAATTTCATTCATTGAAAAAATGAATACATATTTCATTGTTGTTATCATGCTTCAAACATTAAAAATAATTTATACTTTCATATTATAATGTAATGAAATTTATGAAAACAGTGGATTTTTTTCAATAAATCTAAAATGGCTGCAACCATATAAATTTCTTTGATATGACTTCATGTTCTTGAAGGGAACCATTGCCTGAGTTGGGAATTGAACATCATCATGGGTTTTCAAGTAAATTTGTTTCCATGTAAATAACCTTTTATGGAGTCTTCTAAAACAAACACAATGCTTCAAATTAGACAGAACTTTAAAATCCAATTTAACTTCCAGAGTAGTATCTTAAGATAAAAAGAGATATAGCAGATACTGTTGGCTCATTTGTCTAATACAAGACCCATTGCTAAACCTATTTTGCCCACATCTGTGAAGGGGTTCCCAGCATGGAGATGTTGGCCACAAGTTGCTAGGATTTGTGGGAAAGCTATTGCTGGTGGATTCTCAGTCACACAACTTTTTTGCCTGAGCGTGGAAATGATGCCTGGTACTTAGAGATCTATTTTGCAACCTTAAGGAAAAGTCCAAGAGAATGACTTGTCTGTTTGGGGTCAAATAAGCAAGGAGCATTCCTAACTGATATAAGTGTAAAGAAGAGTTTAATTATAGAGTAAGAATCAATAACAGCCATTTTTTGAAGTACAATGTTAGCATCCAGTTGAACTTGTCAATGTGAACACACAATTTTTAGGAAAATATGTTATTAGCTGTCAATTCCCATGTAAAGTACACTAAAAGAATGTAATTTCCTAAAATTCAGATTTGGGTTTCTTTTTTTTTTTTTAATAGTTTATTGTCAAGTTGGTTTCCATATAACACCCAGTGCTCATCCCCACAAGTGCCCTCCTCCATGCCTATCACCCCCCTTCCCCTCTCCCTCATACCCATCAGCCCTCAGTTTGTCCTCAACATTCAAGAGTCTCTCAGATTTGGGTTTCTAATAGTCGTTTTTAATAACAGAATTCGAACTTTTTAGAGAAGAGCTTAGCTCATAACACAAGAAGGAGAAATTCAAAGAGAGAATGAAATGTCTTATGGCTTAAAAGCAAGGTTGCTTTTTCCTAACTTTGGCTTAATGGCTGGAAATAAGTAATCAGAATGGAAGTCTAGATCCCACTTTTCATTATGCTACCAATCTCTTCCTCTCTGCTGAATCAACTTCCTTCAAATCTGAATCTTGGATTTTCAGTAGTTTGATTCATTTAAAAGTCAATCCAACCAAAAGTACCATAGAAAAGGAAGTTTTTAAAAATATATTCATTCTGGGGTGCCTGGGTGGCTCAGTCGGTTAGACGTCCGACTTCGGCTCAGGTCATGATCTCATGGTTTGTGGGTTTGAGCCCTGCACAGGGCTCTGTGCTGACAGCTAGCTCAGAGCCTGGAGCTTGTCTTTGGATTCTGTCTCTCCCTCTTTCTCTGACCCTTCCCTGATCACGCTGTCTCTATTTCAAAAATAAATAAAACATTAAAAAAATTTTTTTTAATATATTCATTCTGGAGTTCCTTTGTGGCTCAGTTGGTTGAGTGCCCAACTCTTGAGATTGGCTCAGGTTGTTATCTCGTGGTCGTGGGATGGAGTCCCAGGTCGGGTCTTGTGCTGAGTGTGGAAACTACTTGGGATTCTCCCACTGCCTCCCTCTCTCTTTCTTCCCCATAATCTCTAAATTAATTATTATTTAATTTAAAAAATACATTTATCCCAATGCTTCAGGCTTCCAGACTATCTCATTTGTCCTGGACTGGAATTCTCTGGGGCTGGGCTCTCCTCATTGCCAGGCTGAACTGTTTTTTCCTAATTGGGGCTATTATGGGAGCAATTTTCTTATTTATCTTAATTGGCCTGTGTAAAATCCCCAAGAGAGTCCGTCTTCCCGTGCAAGCTATGCTCAGAAAAAGATACACACACACACACACACACACACACACACACACACACACACACACACCGCGTTGGGGCAAAGAGAGTGTTCTACAGGCAGCATCAGATCTATAAGTCATTGCCTGGTGAAGGGAATGCAGTTTAGTTGGAGGACTCGGGGTAGAAACGGAGCAGAAGGGCAAAGGAAGTCTGTCTCGGTGTCTCTATATGGCTGGAGAGAAAGATTGAGTCTTCTCAATGTTTGTCCGATTTTGGAACCGATCAGCAGCAAGGTCAGTAAGTTAACGAATTGTGAGGAATTGGAGGCATCTAAGAAAAGAATAATCCACCTGCATAAGAATGGGTAACCTTAGAGTGCACGCAGATACTGTGAATATCGGTTGAGACGATTTGGAGCAAGGAGGAATTAGGAAAAAAAGTTATAGGACAAGTTCATACAAAGCATAAAAGCTTCCCAGGATTAAATATTAAAATATGAAAGTTTCTAAGGATATGTATGGGATGTAAATGGGGTCAAAGCTTAAGTGATTGCTTTAAAACTACAAATGATCATAGTGATTGATTTCTGAAATGTTTCAGGAATCAATGTTTCGGGAATCAAGTGAGATTTCCAGATAGCTATTTGGCATTAATGTCATTAACATTTAACATTTGCACTAGACTTAGGATTACTAAGTTTTGGATGAAGATAGAAGTGGTTTCAGTGGGGAAAGTCTAATGGTTTTTACTTTGGATTTATATCTTCCTTATCCTTTTTTTCTGGCTTGACCATATCTCTTCAGGACATTAGGGAATTAGGCCTTAGTCTGCTCAGAGGCACCTTCTTCAACTAGTAGCTTGGTTTAATTTGTAGAACCCTACCCTGAGGGCCATAGTTAGAAGATTCGGTGACTATCACTGGAGACATCAAGATTGGGAAAGATCAAATATGTCTATGAAAAATAAAGAGCACCTAAAGGAAAAAGATTTTAAAAGGAATAGATAGATGATGGATGATGATAGATAAATAGATGATAGATAGATAGATAGATAGATAGATAGATAGATATAGAGATAGATAGATAGATATAGATAAATAATTGAGAGATAATAGAGATAGATCACAGGGAATAGAAAGAGAGTGATCAAGACATGTGGGATTAGTTTATTGAAACTAGAAAAGACACATGTAGAATTTGGTGAAGTTAATAAGAAGGCAGAGTTTGGAAGGAAGATGAGGATATTTCAGGTAGGAGAGATTTTCTTTAGGGATACACACACACACACACACACACACACACACACACGGCAAGACCCTAATGAGTGACAGACAATACAGGGAGAAAATGCCATCCTAGAGAACTTGAGTTGGTACCTTTTTATTTAAAAACAAGTTTTTAATGTTTTTTAAATTTATTTCTGAGAGAGAGAGAGAGCTAGAGCGAGCGAGCATGAGCAGGGGAGAGTCAGAGACAGAAGGAGACACAGAATCTGAAACAGTTTCCAGGCTCTGAGCTAGCTGTCGGCACAGAGCCCGACGTAGGGCTTGGACCCACTAACTGTGAGATCATGACCTGAGCCGAAGTCGGATGCCTAACCTACTGAGCCCCCTAGGCGCCCGTGTACGGCGACTTCTCTTCTTGGAAGAAGAGAATGGTGAGAGTATGAATCTCCAGTACAAGATGGAAGGAAGTCACGTGTGTAAACTGATGCTATAGCAAGGCACACACTTTGAAGGAATGGAATCTTGTATGGAAAAGTAAGAGCTCTGGAAACCTACTACAATGGTGTAAGCATTATGAGTAGGCATCAAATTAGGGTGAAGGCAATGGGAATAAAAGATATTAGTGATATAGCAAGAAAAAAAATCAGTAAAGCAGACCTTGATGATTAACTGGGTTTGAGAAATGAGGGCACAATGTGTAGAGGAGTGAGCCACTTTGTTCTCTAGATGAACAAAAATAAGAAATTCAGCAAAGGGAAACTGGTGGGGAGCTCTGGGTGAGGATGGTGCATTAGTTTGCCCAGCCTGCGGTGATGAGGTATCACAGACTGAGTGGCTTAAACATCAGGAATTTATTTTCTTATAATTCAGAGAGCTAGAAGTCTGAGATCCAGGTTTGGGCAGAGTTGCTTTCTCATGAGGCCTTTGTGTGTGGTTTGTAGATGGCTGTCTTCCCCCTGAGTCTTCCTGTGGTCCTCCCTCTGAGACTGTCTGTGTCCACATCTCCTCTTCTTGGATGTCCACCAGTCATACTGGATTAGGACCCACCCTAGGACCTCGTTTTGACTTAATTATCTCCTTTAAGACCTTTTCTCCAAATAGAGTCACATTCTGAGGTACCGGGGGTTAGAATGGCAACAGGTAAACTTTGGGAGGATGGAATTCAACCTGTAACAGGTGGAGATGGCAGGTTTGGGTCAAGGTGAGACCCCTAAGTGGGAAGGTTCTGAAGAAATGTGGATCTCTGGAGAGAGATCCACAAGAAGGAATTCTGGAGCCATGGTAGTTCATGAGAGTAGGCGGCCAATAGACGGCGATAAACAATCTTGAATATACAAGATCTTTATGTGAAAAAAATATGGAATAAGAAACAATAAACAAAGATAGAAATCGGGGAGGTGGAAGACAGAATAGCCAGTGAGGGAAATCAGGATAATGTGGTGTCAAAAAGGCAAAAAAGGAAAGACTTTCAATGATCAGGCGATTGACCTCTGGAGGTTAGTGGCAATGAAGAGAGAAGAGAGCAATCAAACTTTTCATCAGATAGCCACTGATATACTTTAAGAAAAGAGATATGGAGAATTGAGATGTACTTTAAGAAAAGAGATATTGAGAAGAGAGAAGAGAGCAATCAAACTTTTCATCAGATAGCCACTGATATACTTTAAGAAAAGAGATATGGAGAATTGAGATGTACTTTAAGAAAAGAGATATTGAGAAGAGAGAAGAGAGCAATCAAACTTTTCATCAGATAGCCACTGATATACTTTAAGAAAAGAGATATGGAGAATTGAGAGCAGATCATTGATTCAATAGGATTCAGAAAACAAAACAAAGCAAAACAAAACAAATAAACCCAAAAGGATTCAGGAGGGAATGAAGTTAATAAATATGTATTAATGTATTAGGGGGAAACGATGTTGATACAAAGGAAATAAATCGTCTGTGTAGAGATAGTACTTTTCTCTCAGGATAAGATTTGTGGCCATTTGATAGCAGAAAAGAGAGAATCAATGAAGAAAATAAAACAAAAGTCTCCCAAAAGGGAACCAATTAATAGGACCATATCCTGCAACATATTGAGTTTAAATTGCATTTCATGGAGCCTCCAGCCCCCTGTCCACCCCAGGGCCCCATACAATCCCACTAGAGCAGCTCTTCATTTGTGGCTTCACATAGTCACTTTCCATGAATTATGTCATTTGACCAAAGCCTTCTGTCACGAAACACACTTGAGAGCCATTTTTCTAGAAGAGGGGGAAGGGAAGGAATGGGAAATTGTAGAATGACCCATCTTTTTTAAAAAAAGAAAAACATTTGAATATTCTCTGAATATTGTTAAATATGTATTTAAATACATATTATGTATATTATGCATATGTATACAGAGGGAGGGAGGAAGAGAGAAAGAGAGAGACAGAGTATGTCTTATTTAGAGGCAGAAAGGGAAGGAAGAGGGTGAAATTCACCAGTGATGGTTTCTTTGCCATTACAATATTCAATTAGATCATATGCCAAGAATTAGATGAGGAATTGAGAGTTTGAGGAAAGAATGTTGAAATGGTTTTGGGCAGTTTATCAGGGAACCAGTAAGACTTGAATACAGAAAAAACATCACCTAGCTCTTCCCTCGCTGCCTTGTCTAATTCTTTCTTTGTCTAAACACAATGGTTTTGGGGCCCTTGGGTGGCTCAGTCGGTAAAGCATCTGACTTCAGCTCAGTTCATGATCTCACGGTTCATGAGTTCGAGCCTCACATCGGGCTTTGTGCTGACAGTTAGCTCAGAGCTTGGAGCCTGTCTTCAGATTTTGTGTCTCCCTCCCTCTCTGACCCTCCCCTGCTCACTCTCTCTCTCTCTCTTTCTCTCTCTCTCTCTCAGAAATAAATAAAGCATTAAAAATATAAATAAATAAACACAATTGTTTTAAAACAGGGCCCCCCGACCAGTAAGATTAGCATCACCTGGAAATGTGTCAGACATGCAAATAGTTTGGCCTTGTCCCAGATCTACTGAGTTAGAAACATTCAGGATATGGACCAGCAATCTGTGTTTTAATAAGCCCTCCATCTGGCTCTGATGGATGCTAAAATGTGAGAATCACTGCTCTATAATGTTGACTCTGCTTTCTGCCTAGATATTTTTCTATACTACAGCCTTAGTTGTCAGCATCTATGGAATATGGACTATTTCTTTCTTCCTTTGTCTCCCTCTGAATCCTCAGTACAGGGCTCTACACAGTGCTAGCATTCAGTAAGCATGTTTGCTCCCTGACCAACAGTAGGCACCTCCTACAAGGCTTGAATGCACTGAGAGCTGGAAGTCCTTGTTTTCAACTAGAAAATGGAGAGCGCCAATCAAAGTGCCACTCAGGAGTTCATCTTCTCTGCTTTCCCTTGTTCCTGGGGAAGTTCTGTCACCTGTTTTATTCCCCTGCTCTTCATTTACACCTTCATTGTCATTGGAAACCTTGTCATCATCACAGTGGTCCAGCTGAATGCTCCCCTCCACACGCCCATGTACTTCTTTATCAGCGCCCTCTCTTTCCTGGAGATCTGGTACACCACAGCGACCATACCAAAGATGCTTGCCAGTCTGCTCAGCGAGAAGAAGAGCATTTCTTTAAATGGTTGTCTCCTGCAGATGTATTTCTTCCATTCTACTGGCATCAGTGAGGTTTGCCTCTTGACAGCTATGGCCTTTGACCGCTACCTCGCCATCTGCAGCCCTCTTCATTATCCCACTATCATGACCCCCAGGCTGTGTGCCCAACTGACTTTAAGCTGCTGTCTTTGTGGCTTTCTCACACCCCTCCCTGAGATTGCCTGGATCTCGACACTGCCGTTTTGTGGCTCTAACCGCCTTGAGCATATCTTCTGTGACTTCCTCCCCGTGCTACGCTTGGCCTGCACAGACACTCAGGCCATCATCATGATTCAGGTAGTGGACATTGTCCATGCGGTGGAGATTATTACAGCGGTAATGCTCATTTTCATGTCCTATGTTGGTATTGTGGCTGTAATTCTACGTATTCAGTCAGCTGAAGGCCGTCGCAAGGCCTTTTCCACGTGCGCCTCCCACCTCACTGTCTTTTTTCTCTTCTTTGGCAGTGTGGCCCTCATGTACCTACGGTTCTCTGCCACCTACTCCTTATTTTGGGACACAGCCATTGCTCTGTCCTTTGCAGTCCTGTCTCCTTTCTTCAATCCCATAATCTATAGTCTGAGGAACAAAGAGATAAAGGAAGCTATAAAAAAACACTTGGGTCAAGCTGAGGTATTTTTTCATAAGACCAAGGACCTCCAGTAAGATCTAATTATTGGAAGTCTATATGGCTCTTGATGCCTTTTCTTCCTCAACTCTGTGATCTGTCTTTTCCCATCAGCCGTTTACTGAAACTGGCCTTACAGAGGTCACCGAGAAACAAAATTCACTAATAGCTGAATTCAGTGGTTTCCTGTGCTCTTTATCCAACTTGACAGATTTTTTAGAGTATATAATTTATTTATTTAAATTCAAGTTAGGTAACATACAGTGTGGTATCAGTTTCAGGGATGGAACCCAGTGATTGATCTCTTACATACAACACCCAGTGCTCATCCCAACAAGTGCCCTCCTTAACAAAGTCAGATCAAACAATATGTCAAGTGCACTTGGATCTGACTTCATTAATTAAGCTTTGTGCCACTCAATTTAGTCAAGATAAATTGACTTTGTGGAAATGACCTGGGTAAACACTTAATTTTAACATTGTCAAAGTATTTGTTTGTAAGATATGGTAATGGAAAAATCATCTTCATAAGACTAAGTTTTCTCCATGGTCTTCATATATTTGAAAAACAATCCTAATTCCTAACTTGAATATTCATTATTGATAAATAGCCAAATAGGCATATTTGATCAGGTTCTACTATGACTCCCTTGCTCCATTTGTACCTTAGCAACACTATGCAAGGTGAGCTCCATGTCTGGGTCAATAATGAGTCAAGGCCATTGTCATGTGATTGCGAACAATTGTAATGTGTGAAGCTAGTTGAAGCCATTGTGCTCAACACCAAATCAACTTCATGTGTATTGGTGGCCCTGAGAAACTAGGAGAATGAGTAGGCCTCTGTAGAACTGACAGGGAAGGAGACCCAACAAAGTAGTTGGCTGCAGTTGAGTCGTGGTTAAAGATCATCACAAAGAATCTTAGGCCAAGAAGATCACTGAATACTTTAAAAGCAAAAACAAAACAAAACAAACAAAAGTAACTTGGCCTTCGAAACAGTACAGAAATATAACTAATCTATTCATTAGTGAATCAGTGTTTTTCTCATAGTAAATTGAAAAACTTAATCTTTGTTTTCAATGTAATTGAAGGTATTATATTAATTAAGCAACAACATCACTAAATACCCATTGAATGAATAAACCAATATGGCCACGCTGCATTCTGAATGATCCAGCCAACTGCTCAGTGGTATTGAGAAACTCTTCCCTTTTTAATCTCTTTTCCCTTGGCTTTGAGGATGCAGGGTTCTTCCTGCCCTACTTTGTTTGAGGGCTCTGTCTTGCTGACTCTTCTTACACGTTTCATAAAGGGTGATTTTCTCCAGGGCTCACACCTCAGTTAGGATGTGATGAAGTGGTGCCTGGGTGGCTCAATTGGTTAAGCGTCCAACTCTTGATTTCAGTTCAAGTCATGGTCTCGCGGTTCATGAGTTCAAGCCCCGTGTCAGGCTCTGTGGACAGGAGAAAGGGGAAAAGGCTTATAAGAAGAGGCTAATACTAGCTCATAAAGAGCTTAGATGGCGAAGAGAAAGTAAATGAGAGAAAAGCTATAGGTTGTGGGTGGAGACATCTTGACATGGGAAGTCTTCAGGGAATACTTGGTATAAAACTATGAGGGAATAGAGAAAAAGGGAAACAAGTAGCGTTGCTGAGTTTAACTAATGTATCTATTTCTCATGTTTTTCCAGAAAAATCAGGAATGGAATTACGCCACTGATTGACTGACTAGTTATTTTAACTGTACTTTTCCAAGTACAATATTGTTTGTTAGAAAACTGATACACATAAATCTCTGGCATGGGAAAGGGTTACATAGTTTTCTTATCTGTTTTCTCCACTTTTTAATTTTATATTATATAATCCTTTCCTAGATATTATCAATGTCCCTAAAAATTAATATAGCTAAAACGATCTCACTTACACCCATACTTTTCCACCATCAAGCTGATCTCCCAAGAGAGGCTGAATTATTTTTTAAAGCTTAGATCTGATCACTTCATTACTTTGCTTGAAATCCTATGATTAGACCCACCCTGCTGCAGAGTGTGAATAGAATTTTACTAGGTAAGTTCTGTGTGTGTGTGGAGGAATGGTGGATGTGGGTATGTGTGGAATAAAGAAAATTCCAAGCTGAGGGAAAAACAAAAGCAAAAGAAATAGAAAAACAAAGTTCACCGTGTGTTGACATTTATGTGTTACTTTGTAACTGTGCCCTTAGTAAATGCTGGGGGTTAAGGAAATCCAAGGCTTCTGACTTGGTGAGCGCAGGAGCAGCTAACTCATTCTTGTTAATTTAAAATACATTTCTGTTCCCAAGTGTGCTGCGTTTATTAACCACACTTTCACTTCTAATAATAAAATTACATCTTATATATTCCAGTTGTAATTATATATATTAATAGTAACAATAATACAATTTCTTCTTAATGGGAATACATTTTATATATGACATTGTAATAAATGTCTCCTGTATATATGTTACTTGGTAACAATCCTAAGCAATAGGTATTATTACCATTCTTATAAGTGAGAACACTGTGACTCATAGGGGTTAAGTGATTCGTCTAAGGACATACATTTAGTAAGAGGCCGGACTGTGATTTGAACCCCGTTCTATTTTATTTCAAAAGCCTTGCTCTTAACCACCATACTATATTCCTAACATTGTGTCCATATTCCTGAGAAAACAGAGATGGGGAAGACTTGCTTCTCAGAAGCTACACAGCATAGACCATCCCTGAGGTTCTTGTAAGTGCTACTGAAATACTTCATCTATTTCTTCAAGAAACTTAAAAATTATCTACTATATGCAGGGAAAAGTCGTGTGTGTTGGAATAATACTGGCATGAGGCACATTCTCTGATGTGCAAAGCTCACACACAATCTAGTTTCAGAGTTTAACAAATGCAGGAAGCTGAAATATTTATTTTGCTTTTCCTCATCCAGTAAGAAACCATTCAATTTTGTCGACATTTAAAAAAAATCAACATGCGTAAGATTAGCGAGGGTCTTCTGTAAGTGGTGGGATGGAATAAATTACTTCAATTAAAACATGAAGCTGGCTTCACATTTGTTCTCATTGTTGGCATGGTGGAGTTCAGCTACGTGATTACTCCTTAATCACAAAACAAGGTAAAAAACAAACATACAAACAGCTGTTTATATTTAGGAGGATATGACTAAGGTGATGGAGAATAGAAAACAGAATAGTATTTCTAGTGGTTTTGTACTGTAAGTTGCTACTGGAAATCTAATGACTTTTATGGTTTTGATACTTAATTTCTATCTCCTCACCCCACCCACCTTTGAACTCCTGCTTTGTCCTTCTTGGAAAGTTGTTACAACAGAATCAGAGATGTGGTCCAAACTGATGACTAAAAAGAAGCACATAGAATTAGGAAAGGTCATCACGAGGACATGACTTCAGTTGACCTGAGCCGGATCCAGGTGATAAGAGGTCAATACCCCCTCCCCGTCCTTGTAATGTGGGTTCTGCTTGTACTTCCCCCTCCCCACCCCGGAGGTTGGCCAAGGACCCAGATGCTCCCAGCTTCTGGCCAGTATACCCAGCTGAACCCTGTTAATGTCTCATTATAAACTTTTAAGGCTCTGGCCAGGGGGTATGAGGAGCCTGTAGGAGCCCAAAACAAGCCTTGTATGTTAAGTTGCCTTTGCCTATTACACCCACCACCTACCCATCCGGATGGCCTTCCTCTTACTGGGTCTCTCCTTGCCCTCCAAATATGGGGACCCTTCCAGATTACACCTGCGGAGCCCTCCAGGAGCCTGCAAACCAACACAGAGATGCTATAAGACCTTACCCTGAAAAGGTATTTTTTTCTCCAATACTTGGAATCTCGGAAGGGGCTGCACTGAGCACTAAGGTTGTCTGTCACCTCCCCCACTGCGCAACCCCGTGACTCCAAATTCCAAACCGTGGCTGCTGCTTTTGTGAAGTTATCAGACACAATAGCTAACCAACATACTGCACTGGGGCCCAAGCTGAACATCAGCATCCCATCGAAAGTATCTTCTGGGGCTTTGCTCCAGTCTCGAGTCTGGATTGGATGTCCATCAGTGGTGTGGGCAAAGGCGAGGGTTCCACTTAGAAGGGATCTGTGTGCTTCCCTGCAGGGTCCCTGCATCCACACTGTGAGAACGCGACAGAGCCCTCCCCTGGTTACCCCCCCCATCAGCCTGCATATTAGAGTTTATTATGTTTATTATATATAATTACATATTGAAAATGCCTCATAACTAATTCAACATTTAATTTGAAGGTATTTATGTTCGCTGTTAACGTTGTTAACATTTTTAAAAATATCTGAAATCTCATCCGCCTGGATTTACTGAACAATTCCTTACTGACCAGTTCTTAAAGATCAGGCATTGGTAGGTTCTGAACAAAGAGTTTCCACTGAAAAACTGGAGAGAGAGGCCTGTAAAAGCACAATATAAAAGTAATAACAGGGGTTGGGGCACCTGGGTGGCTTAGTCGGTTAAGCGACCGACTTTCCGACTTTCGCTTAGGTCATGATCTCGCGGTTTGTGGGTTCGAGCCCCGCGTCGGGCTCTGTGCTGACTGCCAGCTCGGAGCCTGGAGCCTGTTTCAGTCTGTGACTCCCTCTCTCTCTGACCCTCCCCTGCTCACGCTGTCTCTCTCTCCTAGAAATAAATAAAACATTTAAAAAAAAAAAAAAGTAATAACAGGGGTGCCTGGGTGGCTCAGTCGGAAAAGTCTGGCTTTGGCTCAGGTCGTGATTTCACGATTCGTGGGCTCGAGTGCCGCTTCGGGCTCTGTGCTGACAGCTCAGAGCCTGGAGCCTGCTTCAGATTCTGTGTCTCCCTCTCTCTCTGCCCCTCCCCTGTTCTCCCTCTCTCTCTTTCAGAAATAAGTAAAAAACATTTAAAAGATAATAACAAAATTCATAAAATCACAACAGAAGTAGTAACTATGCGGGTGCCTGGGTAGCTCAGTAGGTTAAAGTGTCCGACGTCAGCTCAGGTCATGACCTCACTGTTCCTGGGTTCTAGCCCGGTGTGGGGCTCTGTGCTGACAGCTCAGAGCCTGGCGCTGCTTCAGATTCAGTGTTTCCATCTCTCTCTGCCCCTCCCTCACTCGTGTTCTGTCTCTGTCTCTCAAAAATAATAATTAAAAAAATTTTTTAAAGGTAGTAATTATGCTTGGATGATCAAGAAAAACTTCGAAGAGAAATTCTATTTCTTCTGAGACATGCAGAACCTTTACTGTTTCTTTATGTTTGTTGGTTTACCTTTAGATCTGCATCCCCATTTAATTTAGGAAATGTTCTTGACACAAACCAAGGACAGACAATGGATTGCTTTTAAGGAATACCTTGCCCTATGTCATCCCCAATAACGGTGAGACAGAACTTTCTCTGGGACGAATAAAAGCTTCTTTCTACATAACGTTCTCAATAGTTCCAAGTAAAAGCAGGAGCTGACACACCCGGAGTGTATTGGGGGTAAATGAGTGCTAAAAATTGTTTCCAATTAAATTTTTGACATCTATAATAGATACAGTTATCTTTACTCATTCATTCATTCTTTATTTTAGAAAAGATTTACCAAGTGTCTATTGTCTGTTAAATAAGGGTTATCTCGAAGGAAGATATTTATCGCATGTCTTACCCTGGTGTCGCCCTCTTGACGAAACGACATGGCCGTTCAAGAAATCAGAGCTTCACTTCCTTTCTTTTGGAGTCTCCGGCTGTCACCGCCTTCCTCCTAATGCCTCGGGTTGCTTACTCTTGCTTCCGCTCACATTGACATGCGCAATGAGAAGGCTCATCTCTGGACCAGATTTTTGTTTTTTGTTTGTTTGTTTGTTTATTTTTAATGTTTTATTTATTTGAGAGAGAGAGAGAGAAAGAGCAGGGGAGGGTCAGAGAGAGAGGGAGACACAGAATCCGAAGCAGCTCCAGGCTCTGAGCTGTCAGCACAGAGCCCGACGCGGGCTCGAACCCACGAACCATGAGCGAACCCACGAACCATGAGATCATGACTTGAGCCAAAGCCAGACACTTAAGCGACTGAGCCACCCAGGCGCCCCTGGACCAGATTTTTGAAAGACTGTCAAGCAGTACTAAATTTTCCCCAAAGTCACCTCAAAAGTACTGAAATTCCCTTCACTGAAATTCCTCTGGATCCTATGAGGCTCACTGATCAAGATGCCGTATTACCTTTTAATTTGTTTTAGAAACGGGGAAGGGATGACATAATGGAAACTTTGGTGTAAACACGAAAACGCATCTTTCAGTGACCGATTTACAAATGTCCCTGTCAAGTGGCTTATATTTGCAATTACAAACTATGCTTACATCTTTTTGTAGAGAATCCAGTGTTACTGATGTTAATTTGCTTGCAGCGCATGTATTTTGTATGCAGCCAGCTATCAGTGCAGGGGCCATTAGCATATGGTTATTGTACATGTCATGTGAAAGTGCACGTTCTGGTTTGTAAACTCCTGGAGAGCAGCCATCTTGCTTTGGTCACCTCTATGTTCCCAACTCCTGTTAGATTTCTTTATCCAGGGAAATGCTCAAGAATGGTTTGCTGAAAGTGTAAAGTTTTTTTAAAAAAATTTTTAAAATGTTTATTCATTTGTGAGAGTGGGGGTGCAGAGAGAGAGGGAGGCATTGAATCTGAACCAAGGTCCAGGCTCTGAGCTGTCAGCACAGAGCCCGACGCAGGGCTCGAACTCATAAGCTGTGAGATCATAACCTGAGCCGAAGTCGGATGCTTAACCGACTGAGTCACTCAAGTGCCCCCGAAAGTGCAAAGTTTTAAAAGAGAGATAGCCTATGTTTCTTGACAAATTAGAAGTTATAAAAAAAGTTAAGTTATAGGAAAAACTCAGACCATTCCCACACTCTCTTGGATATGGCAAAGGAGGGGGAACTAATGGATAAAGGCAAGGTATGTGATATATATGCACATAGCAATTTTTCAAGAATGAAATAAAGCCATGTCACAGATAATCCACTAAAAGTTCTGTGACCAACATATATTGAGATGTTAAATAGAATTTTCACTGATATCTTGGGACTCTAGTCCATTAAATATAAGAACTAAACTTCATAGTTTAATCATGACTGCGAAGGAAAAAATATGTTCAGTCTTGGCACTTGGCTCATACTTTCCTTTATTTTAATGAGAAATAATATTTTTAGTTGAGCTCTTTTTTTTTTCCCTGAGTGGGGCCATGGCACTGAACCTGCTATCTTTATAAAGTTTATAAGGACTTAGGTTTTTATGGTTTCCTTTAGGGTTGCTGTACTCAAAGAAAATTATTAGTGGATGGGAACATCAAACAGTTTTATGTAAGACTTTTAAATGGTGCATTGCAAATCATCCTTTAAAAGATAAGTGCTTAGCTTTATGAGGAATTATCCCACAGTCTGTCCTTGCTCTTTACATTCTGATTTTCAAAATTAATGATTCACAATAAAATGTATGACCTATAACTGAAACGTAAAGTGAGTTCCCAAAATAGGTAGATTAGTCATTGCTATCCCCATTATATACTTAACAAAATTTAAGCAAATTTCCAGTGCTCATCGGGTTATTAAGTGGAAGAATCAAGCTTTCAAGTTAGATGGTTCAGTTTGAGATCCAGTGTTTTTGCCATTATCCCAACTTTTCCCTCCTGCCTCAATCACATGGTTCATCGTGGAAAACACACGTCATGGGTTTTGTTTTTCCTTATTCTATGCAGGGAGACCAAGTTAAAAAAAATAGAATAAAATACCTAAGGGAGAGTGAGAGAAGACTGTGGTAGGGGGAAAAGAATTATATTTCTTTTATTATAGGATTGCAAACTTGAACAATACATATTCCAAATAACTTTAGACGATCAGCAGCACTAACAATTAACATGGATACGGTTAACTGCAAATAGATAATTTTATGTTTTTGAATTATATTATCTAATATTCTAGCCCGTATAAGAGGCAAAAAAAAAGCAGAGACTTTTTTTTTAATGTTAATGTTTTATTTATTTCTGAGAAACAGAGAGAGACCGCATGAGCAGGGGAGAGTCAGAGAGAAAAGAAGATACAGAATCTGAAGCAGGCTCCAGGCTCCGAGCTGTCAGCACACAGCCCAACACAGGGCTCAAACCCACGAACCATGAGATCATGACCTGAGCTAAAGTCGGACGCTTAACTGACTGAGCCACCCGGGTGCCCCAAAAGTAGAGACGTTTTAAAATGAGAACTAATTCCAGAGAAACAAAAAAATACAAATGTTTAAATGATAAAATAATAATGACCTTTATCCCATGGAAGAAAAGATTAGACTTACACTAAAATTAACATAGCTTTCCTTGTTGGTAAGTAAGCTGAGGAAGTGGGACTCCTGAAAATCCAGTTAACATGATAGGGGTGTTAGTTCTGTGGGCTGGAGAGCGCTGAGTGCTGTGGGCCTCAGAATTTGGGGTGTGGAGCACCTCTCTGGGCTTCAGGGCCCAGGAAAAGATCTGATAACAGAGGGGAGGCCCCAGGGAAGCTGGGCAGAGCTGATTAAACCGCTGTGTGAAGTACAGATCTGCCCAGAGCTGATAGCCATGACCCATGCAAGGGCCCTGTCCTTTATTCCCGCCCTTGCACAACTGAACGTGAGACTCATCTCTGAGGAAGCTGTCTGGGATACACTCAAGCTGCCTCTGAAACTTCTCAGCCCTCACTCACATTCAGAGCAACACGCAATTTTAAAGATTGTACACGATTCTAAACCTCCACTCTATTTGCGTTCTTTACCTGAGTTCTGGAATCAGAGTCTGTCTGTCATCAGAGATGATGGGTGTTCTTGGAAAGCTATAAAAGGATCAAGAAGGGTCGGGGTTTCAAGAGTTAAGCCACCAGGATCAAAGATTTTCTGGTCATGTCTCTCTGTCAATCCCAAGGGCACCCTGATACTCACCCCAACATCGGTGGTCCTCTGAGACTGCAGAGGCTTGATCCACTAGAGGGCCTGAGAAGATGGGCTAGGGAGGAACATAGCTGGTAGCTGCCGCCCTGGCAGCCAGACCGCGGACAGAGCTTGTAGCATGGGCCCCTCTGGCTGCTGTGATGAAGAAGTCAAAGAATGTTGCATTTTGATACCTAAAACCTCTTCCCTGACTCCTGTGCATTTTCACATCACATCGCTACCTGCTCTAAAGGCGATTGTTCTTACCCAGTTTTATTATTTCCTGGTGACCAGTCCTGCTGATGGGGGCCTGTTATTTCTTTGGCCCCAAGGTTATCACGTGGTTGGCACTGTCGCTGGGAAGATTCCAGAATGCGACAACCAGAAATATTGATGAAGCTTGGCTAGAACAGATGGAGAGCAGGGTGGCATGATGGTGGTCCTCAGGGGGACTTGACTCCTTGTTTATGTGCAAGCATAAGCCATTGGGATGGGATCCCTCTCAGACACCATCTGTTCTCATATGAAAGTGGGGAATATAATACCTGCTTCACGGAATCTTCTAAAGGTTAGAAATTAATGTGAATGAGTCATGTCAATATATAAATTATATGTACCTTAAGATAGGCAATTGGTGGTGGTTTTTATCTCTTAGATAAAGATTTTTAAATGTCGTCTGTCCACCTCACCTCCAGTCGGAGCTTCCTTGGTGCATGTGATATAACACATCCACTACGATTTGTGTTCCTGCCTTAAATACCCTATTTGATTTGAGTAGAATGCAGCTATATGGAAGAGTAAAATAATACTAGACGTTCAAGAAGAGAATTTGAAGCTCTCTCAGTTGTTTTGGTTGAAGAAGAGGAAAGAGGGAAAGCAGAGGTATAGAACCTTGCTCTATCCTAACAGACCATGAAAGCTTGGTTATTCGAGTAAGATCCAGCCGGGAATGAAGTGTGGGTTGCATACCTGTTGCAGGCAGTCCCCTGTGTTGTAAGAGGGTCAGAAGCTAACACAGCATTTTCTCTTTGTTTGTTTCATTTTGGGAACGTTGCCAAAAAGAACTATGCCTTTGGGGAATGATTTCTGCTTCCTTTACTCTCCATTAAGAACAATTCATAAAGCAGGGTGACATTTACCCCACATTTTAGAACTCTGTCCCATTCTCAAATATTTTGTGATTTTATTAGTTTGTCAAATGAGGTATCCTCATTTTTGCTTCAGGAAATAGAAATGAACACACACATATCCTGCTTCTTTCGTTCCTTCCATTTAGGGAACAGCTAAATGAGATTTTTAAAAACCCAGCCTGTGAGGCCAGGAATACAATTCTCATCCTATTTTTGCACAGGCTCTACAGCAAGAATTAGGATAGCTTATTGATTTAAAGGCTGTTAAAAATCTGCTTCTGGGCTTTCATGAAGGCTTTGAGTTGTATTCCCTAGAGATAGGCTGGAACAAGAATCTATGTGTGCCCTGAGTTCTTGTAATTCTGCAGAGTCCAGAGACCAGACCACCCAGAATTCCATCCTGATTTGCCATTCTCAGACAGAGAATCTAAGACGAATCAAAGAAACGACACAGAATTTCAACACAGCCTCTCCATCTTGCACCCATCTATAACTGTTCTTCCTTTCTAATTTTTCATTTAAAGAAAAGAACCTTACTTTTATTTCCTATGAAATCCTACTGAGAAACTTTTAGAGCTATAGTCTCTCTGAACTGCTGAGTCACCCAGCATCTATACAAGTTAACAGCTGCCTCAGCTGGATGAGTCTCCTGCCTTCTGAAGATAACATAGACTCTAGCTGGCGGGAGTCTGGGCCCAAGGCTTTTCTTTTCCCTTTTTTTTTTTTTTATTTTTGACTCTTCCACATATGTCACATTTCTTTCATCTTTATCTGAAGAAGACTAAACAATTCCATGTGAATTCTCTCTCTCTTTCTCTCTATTCCTCTCTCTTTGGGACACATTTTATCTTGCCAGGTTCTTGACTTTTACAAAGAGTGAAACGCTTTCCAAAGGAAACCGTGAGTACAGAATTCTTTATAGTACAGTCTGTCATTGATATAATTGGGAAAGCTGTCTCTTTTGACCTTTCTGTGCTATCTTGGACAGAATCTGTAAGAATTGTTTCTTGGCCTTTAAGAAGTAGAGAAGTTTAATTTTGACTCTCTTCTTGTGAGTATCCCACTTTAAATCATGACCTTAAGCTTGTGGCTTCTAGCATGAAAATCTAGCAATGACCTGTTTACAAGGGTCCATGTAGAAAACAAGTAGGTAATATGGAGAAAAATACTACACAAGAAAGATTTGGTTTGTATAGAATGACTTGAATCTGTAGCCCAACTAGTAAAAGCCATATACAGAGTAGCAATTATATTTCAGAGGAAGAGTAAAGTTTAAACTTGATATTCAGTGTTCTGACTGAGATAAGGTAGGGGAAACTGCCCAAATCCAGATGAATGAAGGTAACCCCTATAGAGATTTTGCAAGTTACTGCCCCAAGTAGTTTGGTCCTACTTATGTTGTTTAACAATATAATGTTTTATGTTGCAAAAGCCAATTACTGAGATGTTAATAATTTGATATGTATGATAATTGGATAAAATGTATGCTGGTCTTTTTATTTGTAATGTTTTTAAATAAAGCAAATAAAAAAGGTAAACATATATGAGCAATCTATATCCTATGTGAAAAAATTCTCCAAATGTTTGTGTATGCCATTCATCAAGTTTACTACAAGCCATGTTTGTTCATGAAATAAATTCAGAATGATCAGTCTATGTCAACATTTTTTAGCCTTTGAAAAGAAAATTATATTTATTTTTTTATGTATCTGAAATACATGATTTTAGGTAACGTAAACTTGTCTTCCATCAGTAACCCAAATTCATTCTATTTACAGAATGTGATAAATGTTGGCACACATTTATGTGAAAAGGTGGAAGGATGTTCTGAATGTTAAGGAATTATTAGCTGAAAGGGTAGCTACATACGCTAGACCCTAGTAACACTAGGCTTTTACAGGCTTCAAGAATTCCGGATGTAAGTCCGACAAGAGTAAAGGCCTTGGGACATATAATAGGGACATCATAGAGATTTAAGAACCAGTAAGAGAAGAATTTTAACTTTCAGGCCATGGAGAGTAGTGGCCCAAAAGTGCTGGAAACAGCAGAGGCAATCCAGGAGAGACGTCAGGAGGTGCTGACTCGGTACCAGAGGTTCAAGGAGATGGTTGCGGAAAGAGGTCAGAAGCTCGAAGAATCCTATCACTACCAGGTTTTCAGACGGGATGCAGATGACCTGGAGAAGTGGATCTTGGAGAAACTCAAGACTGCAGATGATAAGAGCTATGAAGACCCTACTAACATCCAGGTACTCAGTTCATTTGACTTCCCCAGAGCAGACTCTGAGATCTCCAGGGAGGGTAACATTCTTGTAATATAAGTGCATAGTTAGTTAACCGTAAGGAGATAATGTGAGAGAAAGATCAGACTGCCTATTAGGGACCATAATTCTGCTTCTAAGTTGCCTGTGTCTTCAATTTCTTAAGCCTCAGTGCCTTGTTTACAAAGGAAACTCACTCTATGAATGGATTCTTTTTTTTTTACATTTATTTATTTATTTTTGAGATAGAAACAGAGGGGGGTGGCAGAGAGGGAGAGGGAGAGAATCCCAAGCAGGCTCTGCACTGACAGTGCCGAGCCCAATGGAGGCCTCGAACTCGCAAACCATGAGATCATGACCTGATCCGAAACCAACAGTCAGACACTTAACTGCTGAGCCACCCAGGCACCCCTCTATGAATGTATTCTTAGTCTGAAATTAAGCCACGAGCAAAACAGTGACTGAGAGTTCAAAGAATTTTTGACGCATTATGTAATTTTAATATTTTGAGGTAAAGAAACATCAGTGCTTCTGAGTCAGTTGCCCTTCACTCTGCTCAGAAGGTTGGAGTTAAATGGACTTTTCCCTGGGTTTCTCCTAAGGGGCCATTCGTGCCCTTGATAAGTCCACAGGACAGGTGTCAGGAGGACAGCTTTGGTGGAAGCTCCTCTCCTCCTTGTATTATAGCATGTGACAGAGTAATGACCAGGGGAAAGAGTAACTTGCCTAAAAGGGGTACTTGATGCTTGAGAGCAAGCACTGGATCAAAAACAAAGTGACATATATTAAGTGTATCCACTTATATATGAAAATAAGAACATAGTCTAATAAGCAAAAATCTCTCAGTTTAAAAAAAAGCTATTATTGTAATAATCATCTTCTTCATTGCATTCAACTTTCCATAGCACTTACTTCCTCTTTTCTGAAGAGGAACAAATATGGGGCATCTTTTCATTTCCACCAATGGCAGTGGAGACTTAAAAATAACAAAGTATTTACTGGAAACTCCCCAAAGGCAATGGGAACAGGAACAAAACATTTCTCTATGGCCCTTGACTTTGAGCCTGGGTGGGCCTGGAGTGACCATTTCTTGTAGGATGTGACTCCTCCAGCCCTGGTCATGGGTTACCACTTAATCTAGGTTGTGAAGCAAGGAGTTCTGCCCAAAAGTAAGAAAAGGAACAGAAGAACACCCTTATGGCTCAGGGATGCCAGGCTTCATTAGCCATGTCCTCTGATTTCTAAACTTCAGGGCAAGTATCGGAAGCATGAATCCTTCGAGGCAGAAGTGCAAGCAAAATCCAGGGTCATTCCTGAACTGGAAGAAATCAGAGAAACCCGGTTTGCCGAGGGGCATTTTGCCCATGAGGACACCAAGGTAACTGTACAATATGGCTCTGGAAGAGATGAGTCCAGCTGTTGATTATGTTATCAGTTTTCACTGACTATGCCAGGTATAAAGCTCAATGTGGCTGGCTTGGAACTGGGGTTCTGCCTCTGATCTTCTAGGTAGGAAGCCCTGGGATGTCCTGGGATGGTGTAGGAAAAATGGGGGGACGTCCTCCTGTTCCCTGGGGTGGGGAGAAGAGCTATGATACAAAAGCTATCTTGGGACAGCATCACATTCCTCCTTGGCCACCGCAGGATAACTTCGCTGAAGATCAAGTCTTCTTCAGCCCAGTTCCACATGTCCCAGATGAACTGGCTTTCCCAAATGTCATTTCTGGTTTTTTTTTTTAATTTTATCCCCCCCGCTTTTTAAAAATTTTACAGAAAGAGGGTGTGAGTGGGGGAGATCAGAGGTAGACAGAGAAACCCAAGCAGGCTCCATGCTAAGCTTAGAGCCCAATGCAGGGCTTGATCCTACGATCCTGGGATCATGACCTGAGCCTAAATTAGGAGTCAGATGTTCAACCAACTGAGCCACCCAGGAGCCCCTCCCAAATGTCATTTCTAATATTTTTTTTTTGTGACCGCAGGGTCCTTGTTCCTTAGACTCTTCAAACAAGCGTTGCTCTGCCATTTGAATCTTCTCCTAAATATCTCTGTCAGTGATGCCTCCTTCTCTTCACAGCCCACATGCTGTGACTACTATTGTGGTTCTCTACACCTGCTTCCCAAATCCTTGTCTTCAGAAAATCCTCCCTGAACACTGAGAACTGAAGACCACCACCACTTTGGAATCCATTACTAATGGATCAATTCTTTTCTGACTTCATTTTCACACTCTTCCAACATGCTTGGTTGATAAAGTCAACTCAGGATCTCTTCTGTATGAGTGGATTCTTTCTTTCTTTCTTTCTTTCTTTCTTTCTTTCTTTCTTTCTTTCTTTCTTTCTTTCTTTCTCTTTCTTTCTTTCTTTCTTTCACTTATTGAGTGTTTTTGTTTTGTTTTGTTTTGGAATTGTCAGACCAGATTTACTTTCCATATTTAAAAATTGGGTCTAGTCTTTCCACATTTAGCATATAAATTCTAGTCCATTTTACTATCAAGAAAATAGGTCATATTTTAACCAGACTTTAATCAGAAAAGAACCTTATTGAAGAATCTGTAACAAGAAAAACCTTAAAACTTACATATTGGTATAAAAGTGAAATCATCTTTGTATTATTCACAGCTCTGTGTGCCACAGATCCCCTACATTAATTACAATATATGAGCAATATTTGAGATATTTTTGCAACTATCAGACTCACCGCACCCTATAAGACTGCACCATTATAGGATTCGGAGA
Source organism: Crocuta crocuta (assembly GCF_008692635.1). Lineage (NCBI taxonomy): Eukaryota > Metazoa > Chordata > Mammalia > Carnivora > Hyaenidae > Crocuta > Crocuta crocuta. The sequence goes on from NW_027529438.1 coordinate 5,998,220, forward strand.
GAAATGTGGTACACGTGCTACCTTAGGCAATGGACTAGTTGAAAAATATAAGATTCTTGAGGACATGACATAGACGATACCTTTAGTTTTACGAGTTATGTAATACATGATCTTCTAATCTATCCTGGCATCAAAGCCTTCACCTGCAGAGTCCAAAAATTCTCTTAATGCTTTGGTGCCATTAATTTCCATTACAAGTTAGCAAACTTGTAGCCCTTACTCCCCTGGCAAACAGTTCATGCTACATTTCTTCTCTGACTTTGCTGGTACTTAGAATGCCCTCTGCCTATCACGGACCTTTCTAAATCCTATCTGTTCCTCAAGGTTCAATTCAATGAGCACTCTTACATGAATTTTTATTCCATCCTGTCTTGTTGTTGGTAATCATTTCATCCTGTAAAACCTCAAAGCATGTTTACATTTTTTTCTCTTATGGTAGATCATATTTGGCTTGGCTGAGCAGCTACTCCCATGTATATCGATTTCCTCCTTTAAAGGTTTATTGAGCAAGTAACACATGAACGAATGACATTTTCATCCAGGCCCCCTGGAGTACAGGTCTCTGAGTCTGCACCTGTCCTAGCTGCCCCGCGGCAGGTGCGGCCCCTAAGCGGTTTTGTATCTGCTCCCAAAGGCCCATCTGGTAGAGCTGCGCAAGCTGTGGGACCTGCTGCTGGAGCTGACCCAGGAGAGAGGTGCCCTGCTGCTGCGGGCCCTGAGGCTGCAGCAGTACCTGCAAGAGTGCGCGGACATCTTGGAGTGGATTGGAGACAAGGTAGGACCCACGCAGGACACAGAGGAAATCCCGTCTGCCTCCCAGGCAGCCCATAGCAACTGAATGCAAGCTATTCATAAAGTGGTTCTGGGCGGCTGTTCCTGGACTTTGTTCCCGGAGAGAAGGAATTCTGGTGAAGATTTAGGGGCATCCTGGAGACTGCTGACATTGCGGTGTGGGGGGAAATGCTCTAGGACAGTCTCCGTCTACTTTCCGTGACTCTTAGCTCCCTCTCCTAAATTTTTGCTCTTACTCTGGTTCCAGGCTGGCAGTGTTGCCGGCTCCTTCCCTAAGGGCTGCCTATCAGAACCTGGAGCTATTTTTCTAGACGCTGAAAGAATGATCCTGTAGTTAGGACTGAAGATACACCCAAGCAAGTGCTTAGTGCAGCCCTTTTGTGAACACTCAGTGTGTTGAATTGAGTAGACGCAGGACTAATTTATTTCTCAAGTTCCGAAGTACAAAGGGTGCCTCCGGGAGCCATGGCCAACATCGTCCCTGGTCTTTCTGGAGGATTACCCCAAAGGGTGCGGTCCCCTGGGCCAGAGTGCCCCTTCCAGACATACACTCCTGCTTCTGGCTCTTTCCTCAAGGCCTCTCCCAGGTTCCACCAATCTCTCCTTGAGATTTCCTGGGAGTGTGGGTAATGATTTTGGGCATTTGAACTGCAGGACTTCCAAAATATTTGCTGGTGGCTTGACAGACTTTCCTGGTGCACAGGAGGCTCTCGTGACCTCAGTGGAGCTGGGTGAGGACTGGGAGCGCACAGAGGTCCTGCATAAGAAGTTTGAGGAGTTCCAGACGGACCTGGCAACTCAGCAAAGAAAAGTGGATGGGATGAACCAGTATGCCAACAAGAGTGCTGAGGTGAGGTGGGGAGCAAAGGGTCAATGCAGGGAAGAGCTTCTGATAGCCAAAACCTGCCGGCCATCAGTAGGTGGGATGTCAAGGACATGGGGCATTGGGAGAGAACAAGGCTGCGTGTCCTTGTAGTAACAGGTCCAAGACGGCTTCCTCTCCTGTCTGGGTCCTTCCCTTGCCAGCCTGTGCAAGTAGAGGTGTGAGTGGGAGGGGGAGTGTATGTGTTCATGCCTGTGGGTGTGCTTGTGCATGTTTACAGAAGAATTAGACCCACAGCCAGGTAGATCCTGTGCAGAGCACCAATCAGTCAACCACTCGCTTTTACGTGGCACCCTTTCCTCATGAAGAAGAATCCAAGTAAAGTAGCAAAGAGTGTAAAATAATGATGGGCTATTGTAATATAGATGATGTCATTATACATGATTCTTGTGAGTGGGGGAAGGGAAAGGGAGGTATATTTACTTTCATTTACTTAAGAAAATATTTAAATAAGTTTTTGATATCAGAGTAGACAATTTAGTGCGGGGCTAAATAACCGTAGGATGTGTAAGAAAATTAGGAAGCCAGTCTGATTTTATTTGTATATAAAGGAAATTTTATGTGGATGTAAAGAAATTAGAAACTCGAAGTGTTGTCTGTTGTGCTTTCCCATATGGTTTCATCCTCACTGCATCTCCGGAATGGTAACAATCCTTCTATACTAACGGAACTGAGATTTCAGGATGAATGGGTACCAGAGTGGGGAAAGAACTTCCCTCTGAATTTTTTTCCAGGTCATGTTTCCAACAGTCTCTAAATTTTCTCTTTCTGCCACCTTTGTCTTGTTGTGGAAGTTTCTAAGCTATTCACTGCTCTCTCTCAAACCAACACAAAACTGAAAACGACAACCACTTTATTCTTCTGGATTCAGTGGTTCAGCTGTTCAGCTAAGCAATGTTCCTGATCCCACCTGGGTTTCTTAAGTGGCTGCAGTTATTTGGTGGCTCAGTTGGGGGTGGAGGGTTTAAAATGGCCTTGCTCCCATTTTGGTGGTCTTGGTGAGAATAATGAGGCCTTTCTTCATATGGTCTTTCATTTTCCAGTAGAGCATGCCTTTTTATGTGTCAATGTTCCAAAAGGTAAGAACAGAAGCTGAAAAGTGCAGGAGCTCATATCATTTCTGGCACATTCTATGGTAGGCAAGTCAGAGGCCAACCCAGATCCAAAGAATGAGGAAATGGACTTCACATCTTGAAAGGTGGGCTTCATGGCAAAATAGCATGGCAATTTATCTAACCTCCCATGGGAAGGATCAACCCAGCAGACAGCGTGTCCTTTGCTCTTTTGGACCGGGACCCACACAGCTCCAAACAGAAAGGGCCATACATCTGGGAAGGAGAATGTAGAACATTCTGTCTGGAGAAGCTTCAGAATTGGAAATGGAACTATGAAGAGACAGGGACAGGAGGAGCAGAAAGACAGGCACATGGGAGTTATTTGAAATTGCCAAGTGTCAAAATAGGCTGATGCTATTAACTTAATGTAGCATTCATAAATCTCCTTGCTTCAGATGGTTTGCAACAATCTATGAAGTTTCTTTGCAAAATTAAATGTGTATACATGCGTGTATAATTCTGTATAATCTCTCATTAGCTTCTCAAAGGCATCAGGACCCCAGAGGAGTTCAGAACCACAGTAGAAGAGTTTTGGAAAATAACGTCATATTTCACAGAAGGGACTTTTTCTTCCTTGCTTTTCAGGATTTGGGGGTGGGGGAAACTTAGCAGGCACCAACAAGGTGGAATTCTGAAAATAACACCACGGATGGGCAATCTGTATTAATAGGGTGCTATGAGTGAAAGAGACAGTATCTGGCGGGTTGGCTTTTAGATTTGATAATGTGGGTCGGGTTAAAGCAAGGGCGCAGGGCTAAGGTGAAGATTGGTATCTGGCTAAATGGTCACTCTCTATGCCTGGCAAAGCACAGACTAGTGTGCAATGAGAATGTCAAATGATTTTTGGAATAATCCCACCTTTGCCTAATGCCAGCACTGGTCTCCTCCCACAGGAAAGCCATCCTGAACTGCCTTTGATTAAGCTAAAGCAGGATGAGGTGAATACTGCCTGGGACCGTCTTCTCACTCTGGCTGGGCAGCGACAGGAAACATTGGCCAATGCTGCAGACCTCCAGCGATTCAAAAGGTATGAACTTGGCCCACATTTTATGGGAATTTCTACAACAGTGCCACATCTATAACTGTGCTAGCCTCTGTCTACGGTCAGCAATTACTGGCCAGTACCTCAAATCAAAGGAAATCATGTGCTTGCCTTTAAGGCAGCAAGGGAGAGCACAGTTAAGACAACTGCAACCCACTTCATAGCCAAGTGTGTGATGACAGGAGCCCAAAGCAATACAACTAGCCCACAGTTAGCAATGGAAAGGCTGCAAAAGCAAGGAAAGCGTTATCAGGAACTGGATGGGAGTGGAGGGGTGAGTTGGGAAGAAGAAAGACTCATTAAGAGCTGACCCAGATATGGGAAGTATATCCAGAGGCCCAATGACCAGGTAGATGCCCAGGCCTCTACATGTCATGGAAACCATTAAAAGCAAGAACTCTTTGCATTACTATTTGATAGTTGGTAGGAATTCAAGGTAATTACTAGCTGAGTGAACCAGCGTGGTGTTGGCTGTGTGTGTTGTTTGCCCTGGAATTCCTGCCATTTTCTTTGTCGGAGCTCATGTGGCTGTCCGGCAGGGACGTGACGGAAGCCATCCAGTGGATCAAGGAGAAGGAACCTCAACTCACCTCTGAGGACTATGGCAAAGACCTCATTAGCTCTGAGGCGCTGTTTCACAGTCACAAGGGCCTTGAGAGGAACCTTGCGGTGATGCAGGACAAGGTAAGCCACTGCTGGAAGAACGGCTGGCCTCCTGCACTAGAAGAGGCATTTGGTGGCCATCTTGCCTCCAGAGGGCACAGTAAATTCACTATTTCAACGAAGGAGAAATTCCTTGGCCCTGCATCTTCTTCTCATTCTTGTTCATAACCTATACATGGATATTGGATGTCCTTTATTTTTCTTTAAAGATACATAGATGTTTTATATACTCTTGTGTGCTTTTGGGGAATGAATTTCATGATTTAAAAACAAACAAAAAAAATCTACCTCCAAGGATGAGGTAATCTCACTCTGTACCTGCAGCCAGAGAATCTTTCCTTTCTCATTAAACCACACTTGTCAGTTGCAGCTGAACCCTGTTTCTTTTTCTCCTGGACTCAGTCAATAATTGAAGTTGTTTCTTCTTGTTCTTCTATAATAAACTCAGAGACACCCTGGGGCATGTTATTAGGCCCACCTTTGGGTTCTCTTTTTCTTTTTTAAAAAAAGTTATTTTTGGGGTGCCTGGGTGGCTTAGTCGGTTAAGCGTCTGACTTTCGCTTAGGTCATGATCTCGCGGTTCGTGGGTTTGAGCCCCGCGTCGGGCTTTGTGCTGACAGCCAGCTCAGAGCCTGGAGCCTGTTTCAGTCTGTGACTCCCTCTCTCTCTGACCCTCCCCTGCTCACGCTGTCTCTCTCTCTCTCTCCTAGAAATAAATAAAACATTAAAAAAAAAGTTATTTTTAAAAACTTCAAGTTAATTAACATACAGTATAGTATTGGGTTTAGGAGTAGAACCCACTGACTGGTCACTCACATGTCGCACCCAGCGCTCACCCAACATGTGCCCTCCTTAATGCCCATCACCCATTTAGCCCATCCCCCCACCCACCGCCCCTCCAGCCACTCTCAGTTTGTTCTTTATATTTAAGAGTCTCTTATGGTTTGCCTCCCTCCCTCTTAACTGTTTTCCCCCCCTTTTCCTCCTCCATGGTCCTCTGTTAAGTCTCTCCTGTTCCACTTATGAGTGAAAACATATGGTATCTATCCTTCTCTGCCTGACTTATTTCACTTAGCATAACACCCTCGAGTTCCATCCACTTTGCTACAAATGGCCAGATTTCATTCTTTCTCATTGCTGTATAGTATTCCATGGTATAGATAAACCACATCTTCTTGATCCATTTGTCCGTTGATGGACACTTAGGCTCCTTCCATGTTTTAGCTATTGTTGAAAGTGCTGCTATGAACATTGGGGTCCATGTGCCCCTGTGCATCAGCACTCCTGTATCCCTTGGGTCAATTCCTAGCAGTGCTATTGCTGGCTCATAGGGGAGTTCTATTGTTAATTTTTTGAGGAACCTCCATACTGTTTTCCAGTTTACATTCCTAGTTTACATTTCCACCAACAGTGTAGGAGGGCCAGTGGTTCTGCTTCTTGGTAATTGTGCTCAGAATAGCCTGGCATTGCTGGAATTCGTGGCAGAAATTCTCCTGGGCAAACATGTCTTATTTCTACAATGATATTTATGGAAACAGTATAGAGGGTGTGAAGGACAGCCTGGGGTCTAAACCTTGCTCCTGGTTTTCATATAAAAGGGGATTATGAACAGTTTCTACCTCTGAGTATCATTTTTAAAAGACTCTAAAGCAAGCAAAAGCATGTAAAGTGTTAAGCACAATAAGAAACAAACGTGGTCAGTCAATTACTAATGCTGTTATAGTACATTCACATAGTAACATAAAAGAATCAATGTAAACGTATTAATCTATTAGGGCTCATGTGGCTGCTTTGTCAGCTCTCTCCCATAAAACTTTGCCAGGACAAATCAGAGTGCTTGGATTGCCCACTGGGTTTCTTTTTCATCCCAAAGGTAAAGGAGTTGTGTGCCAAAGCAGACAAGCTGATGCTTTCCCACCCTTCAGATGCAGCTCAGATCCAACAGATGAAAGAGGATCTGCTCTCCAACTGGGAGCACATTCGTACCGTGGCGACCAGAAGATATGCAAAGCTGCAAGCTTCTTATTGGTGGGAAACCCCTCCTCTCTCTTGCTCTATCTCTATAGTGTTTGGGTATAACATCAAAAGCAGAAATTAAGAGTGGATGAGACAACATAATGAGGGAACCAGCCCTCCTGCCTCCTCAATGGTTGAGGCAAAAGAAGCTTTGTTTGTTTGGAGGAGTCCTCTGTAGTGTGACGTGACAGAATGGCACCTCCCCTCATGGCACCCCATGTGCCTTCCTTCACTTGCACACGTGTGGGAGGCTAGCAAGTCGCCCAAGGACCTGGAAAAGCAGCTGAAGAAACACCAAAATCCTGAGGCACCAAAATAAACTTCCAGGTGGAAGGGAGTAAAAAATAAATCTAGAATTATATCCTGAATGCGATGGGGGTTAGCTTGCCGAAAAGCTGGGCATCATTTCGGTAGTTAATTTTTATAGTGTGTCATTAAAACCCAGAAGACGGTGTTTATCTTACTTTTATGATCCCAAATTAACTGGTGAGCATTTAACTGTTTAACTAAGTAATTGTTTTAGTGGTTTTGTGTTTATTAATAGGGTCCAGAGTGAGCTACGGTACACGAGGGCTCCTAGCCCCAGCTCTGCCCCTTTCCTACCAGGTGCTTCCTGTTATTTATATGTCATGGCTGATACAGTGGCCTCATTGGCAGTACTTTAGTTCAAGTGCTTCTCGGGTAGGTGTGACGTTGGGATGTTGCTTCGAGCAATGCCCCTGCGATTCATCACACATTGACACACCCATCCCCTGGTGTCTGCAGCTTGGAGTGAAGGACAGTCCTCACCACTAAGGGAACAGGAAGCACATCAGGGGAGTTGGGAGGCGGGGGCGGGCGAGGATTAGGGTGAGGAGCACATTGCCCATCTCAGCTCACTCCGACCCTAACTCTAGGCTCCAAGTCCACTTACACCTACCTGGTTTCTCTTTCCCGCTCTTTACCTTACCTTTCCTGCAGGTATCAGCGCTTCTTATCTGACTATGAGGAGCTCTCGGGCTGGATGAAGGAGAAGACTTCACTCATCAATGCTGACGAGCTGCCCACAGATGTGGCTGGCGGGGAGGCTCTACTGGACAGGCATGGGCAGCACAAGGTAGATAAGAAAAGCCTCCCTGGGAGGGGGAAGAGGGAGGTGCCAAGCCCCCCAGAAGGTTTCTTGCTGCATTTGAAGGCATTTCATCTTGTGGCCCTAGCACGAGATTGACTCTTATGATGACCGATTCCAATCTGCTGATGAGACCGGTCGGGATCTGCTGGACCTTGGTCATGAAGCCTCTGATGAAGTTCGGGAAAAGGTAATCCACTTTAACAGGGTGTGAAATTATGATACATAGTTAGCCTCACTTAATCTCATACTAGTATGATAATCTCTGAACAGGAAAAGAGTGGAAGTCATATTGACATCTCAATATTGACCCCAAGTTTCACACTGCTTCCTTCACATATTGCTTTAGCTAAATTGAGTTATTTGAAATTCTCAAGATGCGATGGGTGCTTCCTCACCTCTGAATCTTTATTTCCTGAACCTACCTAATTTCATCAACCTGCCTTCTACCTAATTCAAAACCTCTGCACCATCTTGGCCTTGTCAGACATGCTCTTTTTTTATTGTTTTTCTACTCTCACCTCTAGATTATAAATTCTCTGAGGACCGTACCTACTCATCTTTGGATTCCCTAAGGTGCCTGGCACATGGTTGGCTTTCTCCTCTCCTCTCTACAGTCTCAAATCGCATTGATTTTCCTATACCTGGGCTTCTCAAATCGACATTAAATAGCAAGAAAGCTTTAAACAGTCAGAATCCCACCCACTGAATAATCAGGTTTGCCATGACCCTCATCTCCTGAATCACGAGGACTCACCTCAACTCCCTGATCCCTGAGAGATTTTGCTTCAGACGCAGAGTCACAGGAACTCCTTGGGTTGATAACTAAAATAAGATTTGCAGGCTCTTTGCATTTTATTAGATTCCAATCACAGCCTCCAGTGCTGGGGGATGAGTGGGGTTGAGACTGCCATATTTTGAATTCACCCAGGACTCTATGGGAAAAATTAAAAAGATGAACGTATATTTTTTAACCATTTTCTGCCAAAGGAAACCTAGATTCTTGCAAATGTATCTATTATCCTGGGATTCTGAGAAATCTCTGCTGCCTTTTTGCTGGAATTAACACGGCAGCGTTGCTGATAAACTGGAATTCTTTGCGCAGATGTGTGATCAGGAAACAAAGGCTCTTATGGGTTTGAGAATGTCAGCTTTCTCTTTTCTTGGGGGTTTGTTTGCTTTCAGGAGAGAATGCATACCTCTCAGAATGTTCATTTGAGTGCTGTATAAACTTCACCTTCCTTAAGTTTCCACCTTTTTAGACACTGCACTTGGCTCTGGAGCACTGTACTATCTATGTGCTATCTAACAATTACTTGGAGAAATGATGCTCTTGCAGTAGCCCTCCTATGATCCCGTTCCCCACCCCACCCTTTAAATCCCTGTTTGGTACAATACCTGCCACACTTCATTCCCTGCTTCTTCCAATCGGAAGTCATCTCTTCTTCATTTCTACGTATCAAGGGTATTGTTGTGCCTCTGTTATGGCATTTGCCCTATTTTCCATGCTACGTTGTTCACCTAGACATTGAAGTCTTCAGAGTAAAGCCTGCTTCTTGTTCATTTTGTTCATTTGTGTGCCCTTCCAAAGGCCTTGCATTGATTGGATGCTCATGTTGTCTCCCCTTTTCCAAAGATGACAATACTGGCCAACGACTGGGCCGCCCTGCGGGAGCTGTGGGACCAGCGGCAACATCAGTATGAGCAGTGCTTGTACTTGCACCTCTTCTATCGTGACAGTGAGCAGGTGGACAGCTGGATGAGCAGACAAGAGGTAACAGGAGGGCCCTTTTACCACAGGACTACCATCGGCACCCTCATGACCGCTACTGAGGGCTGGGGGCTGTCCTAGGACCTGGAGAGTAATCCATGAGGGGAAGAAGAGAGTGGCCCTTTCCGTGAGGCTCTTACAATTCCCTCATGAACAGAAGCCTAGAAAACTACCTACATACCCAGCAGAGGGGCATTCACTGCAACTCAACATAAGGCCAACTGCATATCAAATTGCTAGGGGGTCAGGAATAGAAAGTTGTGATGAGTCAGGGTTAACCAGAGATTTCCTGAAGGAAGTGAGTGGTCCTCCTGAGGCAGTGTTGGGGTTTCAGAATGGTGCCTCAATTGGCTGGAAGGATTCTATGTGGATGGACCTAGAGAAAAGTTGGTAAAGTGGTGCCGGAGGATTGGGAAGGGATCTGAAGTTCCTGCTGTTCGAGGTTGGTCGCTAAACGCCATCCTGCCATGTGTTAATCCCACCTTGCTCTCCCACTGCCTCCTTTCTGTCCTTAGTTCTTATGTCAGAGATGTTGCAAAGGCCATGGTTCTCAGCAGTGATGAAGAAGTGAGATGTGTCTCTCTGTCTCCTATAGGCCTTCCTGGAAAACGAGGACCTGGGGAACTCCCTGGGCAGTGTGGATATTCTTCTGCAGAAGCATGATGACTTTGAGAGAGCCTTTAACGCCCAGGAGGAGAAGATCACAGTAAGAAGTGGGCCCCTGGTGTGGGCACGGCCTCCATGTTTATTTGGGTCATCAGACCGTGCCCATCCTCAGAGAGGACCACTTGTCACTGCCAGACATAACACAAGGGCCATTTTTAGAAGAGAAAACATCCAGAAAAGTAATCATACCCATTTTTGTCATCACATTATTTATTCCACAAAACGTATTTAGAAAGTTTTTAAAGACTTGTAGCCATTTGCATTTTCTGATGAATTGCATGACTGTCTTATTTTATCTGCAGTGTAAATGGTTATTATTGGATCCATATCTGATAGAGAATCATTACTTAGAAGTTTGAGAGACAGTTTACTTATAATGTATTACTTATTTAGTTTTATCTTCTCCAAGAGCATCTCCATTTAGTTTTCTCTAGTAAAATCTAGATGCCTAAGTAACATCTATTCTTTTCCTGTATATCCTCAGCTTTGTGTTTCTCATCTAATGCGACCACAGTTTTCCTGTCAGCCCTACCTTACAACGTCCCAGAAACTGGTCAACATATAAACAAGGCTCAGACAAGTGTAGGAAGATTTTATTGGTCCAATGTACCATATGTCTTTGGTTGTCTCCTAGGCTGGTGCTGGCTTTTAACTCACACATGTCTGCATATAGGACCATCACCAGCAGCAACAACCCTCACAATAAAATTTCAAGCCAGTCCATCAATCTTCAGTCAATATGGAGATTACTATGTCCCTTATCAATCCATAGGATTACTCTGTTGATTGTCATTGGTAAAAGCAAAAATAATTTATTCTTTTTAAAATGCGATCATTTTTAAATGTTTATTTATCTTAGAGAGAGAGAGAGGCAGAGAGAGAGAGGATGAGAGAGAGAATCCCAAGCGGATTCTGAGCTGTCAGTGCAGAACCCACAAACTGTGGGATCGTGACCTGAGCTGAAGTTGGACGCTTAGCTGACTGAGCCACTCAGCTGCCCCAAAGCTATCATTTATTTTAGATTATTTTCCTATTTCTGATCACTTAACCCATTTTGAGTTCTAAAAATCTGGGGAATTAATGAATGAATATGAGTAAACATTTCAGATACTTGTTTCCACATAGCTAGAGATACAGGTGTAGATATAAATATACATAACAGATAGAGGGAAAGAGAGAGAGAAAGAGAGCAAGCACTGGCCCCTAGATTTGACAATATCCACAGTCTTTCCTCCTGAAAATTTAAGAACAGATCAGCTATTCACCTTCAAGTGATATAAAAATTCATATACTATAACCTAGACTTTTAAAATATTATGGAATAAAGAAGGTAATTAATTTGCCAGATATGCATTTTTGAATTATAACTTGTGACAGAAGTCAGAACTAGGACCCAGATCTCCGACCCTGAAACTTGTTCTCTTCCCACACTTGCAGGCTTCCTCTCGACACAGTTAGCCAAACGCTGGCCACTGACTCAGGGACCCCTGGAGAAAAACCACTCCAGTGTTTATTGGTTTTGTTTTTCAGACCTTAGAGAGCACTGCCACCAAGCTGATCGACAATGACCATTATGACTCCGAGAAGATCGCTGCTCTCCGAGATAGCGTATGTCCAAGGCCGCAGATGCACGTCTGCCCGCCTGTGCCAAGGGGCCAGGGGGGGTGGCGGGGCATGGGCACCGAGATGGACAGTGAATCTGATGTGTCCGTATTTGGCTTTGCTGACCTCGCACCTGGTCATGGCTTTTGCAGCTCTTGTCCCGGCGGGATGCCCTACGTGCCCGGGCTGCCAGGAGGCGCAAACTCCTGGAGGATTCGTGGCTTCTGCAGAAACTGTATGAGGACTCAGATGACCTAAAGAACTGGATCAACAAGAAGAAAAAGCTGGCAGACGATGAAGACTACAAGGTAAGCAGGGTTTTCAGACCCAGGACACACTCATCAGGGCTGAATCTGGGGGACAGAGGTCTTAGAGTGGAAAGGATGGTAGTGTTCAGTGGGCAAGCCTCCTTTACAGAGGAGGACCCTAAGTCTCTCAAGACATGGTGTTCAACTGGAAGCCAAGACTCCAACTTCTGGATCTCCCATGCCCTGCTGTCTCCCACCTCTTCTCTGGCTCAGCTTCTCAAGTTCTGTAACTAATGGGGAAAGGGAGGGACTGTTTTTTCATTTGGCTGCTTCTTGTCCCTTGACCCCCTCTGCTACTCTGCTTGGCACCCTTAGAATAGGAACGCTCTCTGTCCAATCCCGGTGGATGTTCACATTTATTGAAAGCTACTAGGAACCCAAATGTAACCTCAAGGTCTGATGTAATAGAGTTACACAGTTTTGTATCTAGAAGGGAACAGCTCCTTATCTTTATTGATGAGAAACCAAGCATTTGAATTGGAAAGTCAATTGCCCAAAGTTAACCAGTTATTTAGAAGGCAGTTTAAAAGAAGCATTAGAAGCATGAATTCTGGAGAAGGTGAACCTGGGTTTAAATTCTCTCCCTGTTCTGTCTTGGTGTACATGACCTAGGGGAATTCTTGAGCTACCTCGGAACCATAGATTTCTCTACCTTGGGGTTGTGTAAAATGCATTCCTTTCACTTCTAAGTGTCATGTAATATAAACTATTATGTACATGTATACATATTCATAAACATTCACATTTACAGTCAAGGCTAGAATTAGTCTCTTAATTTCTAGGCCAATATCTATTCATAATATTTACTTTTCTTGACTTCATTTGGTCTTCAATGTATACCTGATCCTCTTGTTTCTGTATCTTTATAGAACTATGAGCATCTTATCTGTACCTTCCATTTTGTGAGATTCAATAATCTGTGTTCTTTAGAGGACCTGTAGCTCCAGGGAACGGAGGGTAAACAGATCTTCTCCAGATGGGGCCAAGGGGTGAATGGTTCAAGTATCAAGACAGGAATGAGAAAAACATTGTCATCTTTCATGACAGCTCTCTGATTGTTCATAGTTGCATGGGGTGCCTTATTCAAAATGATCTTCAGGAACTATCTACACTCTGTAGAAATACATGCAAGAATCGATTAGTCTATCGTGTGCCGTGTGGATAGACGGAACGGCCACATGAGTTTGCTAACATTCTCTGGCTCGGTACTTGGACTACCACTGTTCCCTTGTGTCCTTTCCTTAATGCAGTTGTACTTATAGTGACAAGGAACCCCTATCCTCAAAATCCCTGCTGTCCATTCTTCAGATTAACAGCCTCCTTGTTTTTGGTCTTGTCTCAGGATACTCAGAACTTGAAGAGCCGGGTTAAAAAGCAGGAAGACTTTAAAAATGAATTGAAAGATAATCAACGGCTGCTCAATACGCTGGAGAAAACTGGCCAGGAAATGATTGAGGCTGATCACTATGCCTCCAACAAGGTGGCTGCTCGTGTGGCTGAGGTTGTCGGCCTCTGGAAGGAGTTGCTGGAGGCTATGGAGCAGAAAGGTTAGAAGCAGAGGTTTTGGTGAACGGCTAATTCCTAGATTCTGAAAACTGCCATTTTCATCTTCACCACCTTGAATTGTTCTGTGACCACTCTGAGAAGGAACACCACTCATTTCTTCCTGTATTGATCGAGGGGGGTTTATAATCCAACCTAAAGTTATCACAGGATTAAAAATGGGCAACTTTATGTTTTCTTCATGTATGTACGTTTAAGTGAAATTACTTTTGTTTTCTTCACTTTGCTCCCACTTTTTTTCTTCTTTCTCCCGAATAAATATCCTGGATCCATGAATCCAGCAAATTGGCTATGCACCTAAAACTAGAGTCCTTAAATTAGGTTTCACATATTTGGGTTCTATAGATGAGACAAGATATTATGACCCAGGCTATTCAATTAGACATTAAGACTGTCAGCACCGCAGCTGATATTCCTTCTAAATTTATTCTTATAAATAAGGCTTGACAACTTGCTTTTTCCCCCTCTTTGAGAGAGTTCAGGCTCAGCTGCAAGCTCTTAAAAACAAATCCCCACATGTCTACTTGAATAATCTCTACTTACCGTTAACTTCCTCCCTCTAGAAAATCAGTCAGGTGTAGTAATTAACACAAATAATGAGGTTTTCCCGTCATTATTCTCCTTGTTAGATGCAGACTCTGTCTATAGACACGGCTCTGCCCTAGTTATAGAAGAGATCATCCATGCTGACTCTGTTGTGTAGTATCCTGATTTGGGGTTTAAGAAAAAATCCCACCCAACAGTAACAGTAAGACATCACTACTATTCCCTACCATCAGGAGACACATTAATTGCCTCACAGATATAATGCAAATAATTGTCATAAGGCCAAAGAATGAAGAGCTTAGCTGAGAACAGTGTGGATAGTCAAGCCATTTTCTGGAAGAGAAAATTATGAGGCATGGCTCATGATGGGGACTGAGAAGGCCTGGCAATGTTCTGAGGCAGACATTTATTTAAAAAAAAAAAAAAAAAAAGAGGCACCTCCATCTTTTAAATGGAACCACTCCCAATTTTATACTTCTCTTGGGAAATGCGATATTTGGGTTTGAATCTCTTTGAAAAGGAGGTCTCGTTAGAGAGTAACAAATGTCATAGGAAAATACCCAGGATGGTTAAAATTTAATACAGGGAGACTGTAACTCACCAGGGAATAAACTGGCTGCTTATCTTTGTTTTGAGAATGAATGCTACTCTACGTAAAAACAAATGCCATCCGAAATCTACAAATTCAAGGTGATTTTTTTTTTTGTATAATCACACGTGAGATGGGTATATATATATATTTTCTTATTAGAATATCAAAATACTGTGTTTCTCCTTATGTTGATGGAAGGTGTGCTATTGTGTAACAAGAAAGAGCAATGGCGCCTGTCTCATTCCGAATGTCTTCTTCCAGGGACACAGCTGCATGAAGCTAACCAGGAGCTACAATTCAGGAACAACGCAGCGGATCTGGAGCACTGGCTGGACAAGGTGGAGGAGCAGGCCACGTCCGAGGACTATGGGAAAGGCCTGGCAGACATCCAAAACCTGCTCCGGAAACACACCCTCCTGGAGTCCGCTGTGACCCCTCGCCAGGTCGGTCACCAGCTCTTTGGAGGCCAGGGCACCCCTACAGGCTTCAAGCACACTTATGATAAGTAACTCTTGAAAGAGAAAGCAAGAAACCAAAGGTAAAGATTCCAAAGGTTTAGGTGGTCAGCTGCCCCTTCCTAAGACCTTCTCTAATGTAGCCATTGTCCCTGGTGCCCATGGCCTCTGTCAGAACCCCGTGGCTGGTGTAGCTTTGTGGACTCTCCCACCTTTGGCATCACACTGTCCCTCCCCAAAACCTGAGCTTCATATTCCAGCTCATCACTTACTAGTTAGGTCACCTTTGGTGTGTCTTTTCACCTGACTCACCTGTACAAGAAGGTTTGGACAACATTGCCTCTTCCTGTTCCAGTACTCCATGATTCAAAGTTTGAAAATATCTTCAATCCCACTTCTTTATTTTTTAGTTAAGAACACTGACACCCATAGCAGCGACATGACTTCCATGAGGTCACAGAGAACATTGGCAGTGGGGTGAGGGCTATGATGCAGATGTGTAGGCTCTTAGTTTCAGGGACATCCCACCAGACTGGGACTTAAGCTTATCCACTAAGTTGTTAGAGTGTAGACACTGTGTGATTTTCCAGAGAACCCAGTGGAGAACACACTTCTAGCTGACTCACTTTCATATCTGAGGGGTCCTAGCTTGTATTTTAAAATGACCCTGTTGTTCCTTAGAAAGTCCTACTGATCTGTCTTATTAAAATACACTTTGATGATGTCTGCTCTTTGGGTTAAATAGTAAAGGCAGGGTAATCTACAAGAAAAGAAAACATGAAACAAACCCAGACTCTTAAATTGCTCTGGAGGTCAGGGGTGAAATAAAGTAACAAAAATAGTGGCATTCCTTTTGGAAGCCTCACATATCATCCCTTGGGCATTATTCCTGCTGCACAACAAAGTTGAGCGTGGGAAGTTCCGTGTTAGTTACAGCTGCAGCTCAGGTTAAAGGGAGAGAAAGAGGGTGAAAGGGGAGCTGAGAGAGAAACTCTCCCTCTGCTTTCTTTGGGGCCACAATTTATTAACACTCCCCAACAGTTAAGGCTCTGATTATTGTGGGTTCCCTGATCTTCTTGGCACACTCTATACATATTCAGTCCTTCTGAAATGTGGTTTAAGAATTACTTTCCTATAAATAGCTCTTTGGTGATGAAATGGTCCTCAATATAGCAAGCCCTACCACACTGCCTCATGGATGTGGTTAGAAGTCATCACGTGGTACCTATGGGAGTGACCTCCCCATGCTGACTCCCTCCCCTTTCTACCGAATGATGGGATTTCCTGACACCCATTCTCTCTCTCTCTCCCAGGATCAGGTGGACACCCTCACAGACCTGGCAGCCTATTTTGAAGAAATAGGCCATCCCAATGCTGGCGACATACAAGCAAGGAAGGAGTCCCTGGTGTCCCGGTTTGAAGCCCTGAAGGAGCCCCTGGCCACCCGGAAAAAGAAGCTCATTGACCTTCTGCACCTGCTGCAGCTCTGCAGGGACACAGAGGACGAGGAAGCCTGGATCCAAGAGACAGAGCCCTCAGTGGCTTCCACCTACCTTGGTGAGTCCTTGAACATGAACAGGCTGAGCTTGGGCAAAGAACAAGGCGTGCAGACTGTTTGAGAGATCTGGGATCTCTCTGCAGAGTTTGCTCTCAGCTCGCTCTCCTCACACTCAGGAAAACATTTTCCAGTCCTCTATAGGAGTTTTTTTTTTTTTTAATCATACTGAAAAGTTTACCTCTTAGAATAAGACACAAACAGTGCCATGACCTGAAGACCTCTGGGAAGAGCTGGAGTGCTCAGCTTTCGCTACTTATTCTAACTTATTGCCAGGGTCGTTGGCTGAGCAGCCATGGTTTGAGGTACCAAGTGATTTTGTCTGTAGTGTTAGTGCCTCCCTTTTGTAATGATTGGAGCTACTACAAGGATAACAGGGGATGGAAGAGCAGAGAAAGTAGACTTCCCTTTCCTTCAAGACCTGTCAGGCCAGTGCCAGCCACGGTTGGAAGGCAAACTCAGTGTCCATGTACAGGGGACATCTATGAGGAGCTGATAATAATGGCAGTCTGGAAAAACTTCTAGAAGATAAAAGACCTCTTTGAAGGGTCTATGGGCACAGTTTCTGGAAATTCATTTAGTGGGAAGTTTAGGAAAGGGATAGGAAAGGGATGTTGAAGGCCCTGTGGATGGGAGACAAGGGAGAATAAAATCAACCCCTGGAACTGGGGAGCTAGAAGATGGAGGAAAACGAACAATACACACCAGTTAGTAGGTGCTGGTGAATGCTAACCACAAGGGAAGCATTTATGTGCTATTTTTAATCTTTACAAAGAAAACTTCAAAACAGATAACATGCCATTTTTTTTTTGGTGAATAAAACCTAAATTAGAAGATTTAATAATGTTCTGAACCCATGAGAATTAATTAGTAAGTGGAAGATCCTGTCTTTTGGAAAGTAATATGATGAACGTGGATCTTGAGAAACTTAACAGAAGACCATGGGGGGAGGGAAGGGGGAAAAAAAGTTACAGAGAGGAGGGAGGGAGGCAAATCATAAGAGACTCTTAAAGACAGAGAACTAACTGAAGGTTGATGGGGGTGGGAGAGAGGGGAAAGCAGGTGATGGGCATTGACGAGGGTACTTTTTGGGAAGAGCACTGGGTGTTGTATGGAAGCTAATTTGACAATAAATTATATTTTAAAAAAAGAAAGTAATATGAAGAAAGACCATTGGTTGCATGATGTTGGAAGTTTTATCTGAAGAGTTACTTGCCTTTCTACTTATCTTCCGAACAGAATAGTGACTCATTTATTATCTTTTGTAAAATAAGGAATTGAATTTTCCTATTACAAAGAAGCAAGGGAAAAAGCAACACTGAGGATAGTTAATTCAGGCAAATGGTATAAAGTTCAGAAAGTGCACTCAGTGATCACAACCTCAGAAGGAAGAACTTGTAGGTCCAAGAGTTATGAAAAGTCGAGTAGTCTCTTTTTATTCCATACACTAGAACAACACCAGGCCTTGAAATTATTTTTCTTTGTAGGCAAGGACCTGATTGCCTCTAAGAAACTTCTGAACAGACACCAAATTATCCAGGATGACATTGCCAGTCATGAGCCCCACATCCGAATGATAACGGAGAGGGGAAACAAAATGGTAGAGGAAGGTATGTATGGTTCAGGCTGAATTGGCCAACCATCACCATGCTAAACTTAAGGGAAGAAGATTGTTCAATTTTAGGGCTTCATGGGTATTTAAAACTATGTATGATCCACCTTCTCCTTCAGTGCAGAAAGTTGCCTTGGGCATTTCTGACAAGTACAATGATGACACAATGTTGCTTATGTATTCCAATAATAGGAACTCTCCTACCTCACAAACCAGTCATTTCTGTTTTTCAGTTAAGCCAAAATCGTTAAATAAAATACTTTAAGCCAATAACCAATATACTCTTCTGTAGAAGTTACAGAATTTAGAATTGAAGTTCTAAAGCCCCAAAAACAAATCACCCCCTTTTCCCACTTGGGAACTTCCAGACCTGTGAAGACTTCCCTTAAGTCCCTTAATAACCTGTGAAGGTTCGGGCACCTGGGTGACTCAGTTGGTTAAGCATCCGACTTTGGCTCAGGTCATGATCTCACAGTTCGTGGGTTCGAGCCCCACGTTGGGCTCTGTGCTGACAGCTAGCTCAGAACCTGCAGCCTGTCTTCGGATTCTGTGTCTCCCTCTTTCTCTGACCCTCCCCTGCTCATGCGGTCTCTCTCTCTCTCTCTTTCTGTCTCAGAAATTTAAAAAAAAAAAAAAGAACCTGTGAAGGTTCTCAGTGTCTTATAGTCTTGATGGTAAATAGCACCATTTATTTAAATCCCTTACTTTGTATCCTTTCGGTATGTACCTTCCTCCTGGTCTCCGGTCTTCAGAAAACGGTACTGCTTAAATACGATGTTCAAAACCAAGCATCAATTTCCAAGTATGTTACAAGCAACAGTAGATTACACTGGGATTGTTCCTCCCTTGATTCAAGAATAAATTGTGGCCAAGAAAAAGAATAAATTGTTGCCAGCCACCATCCCGTTATCAAAAGTATAGTTTAAAATTCACGTTGCAAAAAGTCAGATCTCAGCAGTGATTTATTCGTGGTTGCTATTTTACTATAGTGATTCGCCTTATTTTTTTTCTCAAAATCTCCAATTGTAATTGTGGATCTTATCTATGTCTTTCAGTTCTATCAGTTTCTGTTTCATGTATTTTGAAGCTGTGTTAATTGTGTGCATGTATATTTAGGTTTGTCGTGTCTTCTTGATGAATTTAAATCTTTAACATTATGGTATAGCTCTCCATACCCCTGGTCATGCCCTGAAGCCTACTCAGTGTGACTTTAATAGTGTCACACCAGCTGTCTTTGATTCATCTTTACACAATATGTATGTCTCTATCTTTGCTTACACTCTGTTACTTTATATAAAGCAGATTTCTTATAGACAGCATATAGTTAAGCTTTGATTTTATGGTATGCAATCTGGTAATCTCTCCCTGTTAATGGGATTGTTTGGACCATTTACAGTTAAAGCAATTATCAGTATGGTTAAGCTTAAATCTAGCATCTTGCTATTTGTTTCTCTTTGTCCATCAGTTTCCACTGTCTTTGGATTAAGTTTTCATGCGTGATTCCATTTTTTTCTCCATATTAATTGAGTAGCTATAGTTCTGTAGGTTATATTATAGGGGAGTTGTGTGTATGTGTGTTTATTTTAGAGTAGTGATTCTCCACTTGTGGTTTTGTGGGTTTCATACTAATGCTAAGACATTACTTGCCTTTCTCATATCCATTCTTTCCTAAGTGCACAGTGAAGTTTTCTGCATGATGGGTGATAATGCCTTTGCTCTAATGGTTAATAGAATATATACTTGTATATTCTTTTGTTTTAAAAACCTCGGTTTCAACTTCTGAAAGGGTGACCATTAAATAATTTTTAAAGTTTATTTATTTATTTTAAGAACGGGAGAGTAGGGGAGGGGCAGAGAGAGAGACAGAGAGAGAGACATAGAGAATCCTCAGCAGGCTGTGCACTGTCAGAGCACAGCCAAATATGGGGTTCAAACCCGAAACTATGAGATCATGACCTGCGCCAAAATCAAGAGTTGGATGCCTAACTGGCTGAGCCATCCAGGGGCCCTTTGCCTTCATTTTAAAACACATTTTCAGGGTACATAAAATTCTTGAGAGGAAATTTCTCTCTTTCCGTACGTTAAAGACGCTGCTGAATTGTCTTTTGACTTACGGAGTTTCTGATGTGAAGTCTGCTCTCACCATGATCTCTGCTCCCCCGTGTGGAATGTGTCTCTTTTCTCTCTTACCCTTTTAAGCGTTTAATCACTGGTTTTTGGAAATTTGATGACAGTATAATTTGGTGTGGTTTGACAATCAATGTTTGTTTGTTGGGTGAGGCAATCATCGACCCTCTTGGAACCTCTAGGGAAGACTGCAGCCTGGAACTGGTTGCGAATTGGTGCCCCTACTGGGGTGTGATTCCGCTGAGAACCCGCCTCCTGTGTTATGAGCCCGGCGCACTTTGCGGCGGCGCTGACTTTATCTGCAGCCCTACGTGGGCCTAAGGGATTTGGGGTCTCCTGCTTTGGAGTCACCTTTCCCTCACCTGGAGGAGTCTCCTCACACACGCGTGCAAGGGGTCATCAGTCTAAGTCAGGAGGGGATCCGACCACACGCCTCTGAAGCCCCATCTCTGTGTGGTGCCCTTCTTCAGCCCTCTGCTCCGGGAGCCCCGGCTCTGGGCTGCCTGCTCAGCTCAGTTTGACAGCCAGTTCTGCTTGGCTCCAGCCTCCGGCACAGCCTCGAGACTCCCCCATGTGTGGGGGGACATCTCATTTCTTTCCCTTCTCTCCTGAGTCACGATCCTCTGCCTGCTGTCTGAACATCATCGTATCCTGCAATTTGCCCTGTTTTCTAGTCGTTAGGGTGTTCCTGCGGTACAAAGGCCCTTCTGGGCACAAAGGACATCTGTTGGATTTTCTGTTGACTCTAGACAGTGTGTTTTTGGAACTCTGAGCAGGACCCAGATCTAGGTACTCTGTTCCAGGTCTGTATACTACAGACTATACCACCTCATTCACCATCACACACATCCACCCAGCCTCCGTTAGCACCTCTTGATCCTCAGTCTCACTACAGCCCAGTTTCCAGGAAGTTAGGCAAATGGCCACAGGGACTGTACACGGTAGCATCCTCCTATCCCCCTTCTCTCTTCTGGGTCACCAAAAGGATTGAAGTATAGTGATGTTAACGAAGGGAATACTCCCCCTTCCTCTAACTACTCCATAGGGCACTTTGCTGCAGAAGATGTGGCCTCCAGGGTCAAGAGTTTGAATGACAACATGGAGTCTCTTCAGGCTCGAGCAGCGAGACGGCGGAATGACCTGGAGGCCAATGTCCAGTTCCAGCAGTACCTGGCTGACCTGCATGAAGCAGAAGCCTGGATTCAAGAGAAGGAGCCTATTGTAGACAACACTAACTATGGGGCCAATGAAGAAGCAGCTGGGGTACAGGGGGCACGGGGGTGGACACTGTCTAGGGCTCACCAAATGCTACCAGACGTTGTGATGGCTACATGTTCTGCTAGATTACTTGGGGTTTCCAGAGTAAATACATTTGGCCTTCACCAGTTGGGACAACCTTGGAGTTGACATGGATCCTAAAAGGCACGCTACATTTTCCTGATCCCACAGAGATCTGTAGATTCCTTAAAGATGATCTAACCCCAAAAAGGCATAACCAGAGATCCATGCCTGTCTTGGACCCGCCCTAAACTTTTCAGGCTAACCTTGAATTTCACAATCCAGCCACAGTTGTAAGGTCTATGCACTATCACTACTTTATTGAAATAAAATCAGGTAGCCATGTACCCCAAGGGTCGTAATTATCTTCTATGTTTTGTGCATTGCCTTATGATAAGCTGGTATAGTATTTAGCAAACCTTCAGCTCTACGGATAATTGCGGTGGGCATCTAAAGTACACTGATGTTGAATCCTACACAGTAACATCATAGCAACACCCCCTTCTCGCTGTGATGCGTGTTGATAAAACATTTGTGCAATTTTGAGTTAGTTTTGATTAAGCAAATATATCAAAATTGTTGATCTTCTCACTCCTATTTTCCTGATACTTGTACATTTAGAGTTGACAAAAGACCTTTTTATTATAGATGGAAAATGTCTCTTACTGAGAATTAGAATGACTGATATAACCCCCAAGAATAGCCCCAACACCCCGAGGGATGCCTAGTGATCTCCTCGTATTCAATTCTGATGATCCTTCCTCAACAAATCCAGGCTCTTCTAAAGAAGCACGAAGCTTTCCTGGTGGACCTGAGTGCCTTTGGGAACAGTATGCAAGCCCTGAGGGACCAGGCGGAGGTCTGCCAGGTGAGAAGGCTTCAAGATGCCAGGAGCCACACTCCCCGTGGGAGGAAACTGGACTCTCTTTATTGCTGGCTGTTACTTCCAATAACCTAGGAAACAATTGCAAAGAAAATACTAAATTCTAGGGTCCATTTCAGCAGATAAGTCTCTTCATATGTTTGCAGAGATTGAATCCGGAAGGGATTAAAGTGCAATCATGTGCACATTGATGTACTCACTCTTGCTTTCCGTTTTCCTTCCTTTTATAATTCCATTCCTGTTTCTTTCCTGCCTTCTTTATTTTCATCTCATTATTACAGTCCTTCCTGAGTCCTTTCTTCCTTCTTAATTGTCTTCCCCCTTAGACTCATTAAATATCTACCCAGTGCCAGCAGGAATAAAAAATAATCCCAATGGCAGGAAAAGTCCGGTCAATTAAGAGATCAGAAATTTCAGGAAATAAGTGCATATGATAGATATCTGAACAGAAGGAAGGGTCTCAGAAAAAAGAGTGCTCCCCTCTCCTGAAACAAGCATGTTGGAAAGTAGGAAGATCCTCACAGATGAGGTGAACCGCTTTATCTGAGTTATTTTTTTAAGGTGGTATACTGTGCAGATGAGGACAGGAAGGGCTTTTCCAGGCAACAAGCTATGGGAGCAGAGGCACCAAAGCACAGAATGACCAGGTGTGTTTGTGAGACGGGACATGCAAACGGTGGAGACTGTGCAGCTGGCCGGGAACCAAGCTGGCAGTGAAGTCTTGTCCAGAAGAGTGGTGGGGGCTCCTCCTTGGGGGCAGCAGAAGGAACAACAGAAACACCTGGAACAGCCTTTCTAAGGAGAGGCTGTGGACTCACAGGCCCGGAGCAGGCAACACATGTGGGCAGCGCATGCCCAGTAACCACATGTGCAAAGAGTCCATGAGTCTGCCTTCCTTGGCTTGCTTGGCGGACTGTAAACACGAGCAGACGGGTATGTGTGCCTGTGTGTGTTGAAAACATGCGGTACTCAAGGTCTATAAAACCAGAGGGGCCTGTGAGGGGAGCTATACATCCTCCATTCTGATAGGAAGGACTGAGTCATTGATTACAAAGGGGGATCGTATTTTGTTCATTCTCTCTGAGGTGTGATATTGGCAGAAAGTATATCAGGATAAAATCAAATCCCTTGGAGAGAGAGCAGTTGCTTGCTAAAGAGAGATACAAGATCTTTGATCCCAGTTTATGGTCTCAATTTAAGAAATTCTGTGGCCTTTTCTGTGCTGTAGAAAAACATCTCTAAAAACAAAAGCCCACGTTTCCTTGACATGATAATTTAAGGGCTAAGAGGTCAGAAGGATGGTCAGTGGAGGCCCAGGAAATGGAGAAGGTGATGAGAGTGGGTCTTTCATTTTCTCAAACAAGCTTCTGAAATGTTGAGGCATTTAATCCCTTATTACCTGCTTTACGAACTGGTGGCTTAGAGCATTTACTATGTTTCTGACAAACTACATACTCACTTGCTCATTCTGTGTCCATATCCCCCCTCCTGCCCATCCTCTCTTATATCAGGGTGAAGAATATCTCTGGGAATGACATATCGCCATCTCTCTCTTACTGGCAGCCATGTGGGAGGATCGAGCCTGAGGCTCTCCCCTGTGGTCAGCCCAGGGACAGCCCACCACCTTTGGGTCCAACAGGTGCCTGACATGATCTGCTTCCTGCTTTTGTCTAGCAACAACAGGCTGCACCAGTGGAGGGAGCTGCCCGAGAACAGAGGGTGGTGGCTTTGTATGACTTCGAGGCCCGTAGCAAACGAGAAGTCACCATGAAGAAAGATGACATCTTAACTCTGCTCAGTTCCATCAACAAGGTGACTCTTCCTTCCAGCCTTCTTCCTGTTGGCAAGATGGCCCTTCCATAGCCAACTCTCCCAACCTTGCTATATACCCATATACCGGCCAATCAACATCTTTCTATTGCTGTCTGTCTTAAATCACCATAGTTTATTAAGTAGTAGCTTCCCTCCAGATATTGTGTAAGATCCTGTATATATCTGTGGGGATTACATACAAATTACAGTTAACAAAATGAAGACTCAAAGAGGTTCAGTAATTAGCCCAAAGACATATGAGCTATGAATGGCAATTCTGTGACACTAAATTGTCCCTTTCTTCTCATCTCCTTGCTTGTCTCTCTTCTGTGCCAATGACCCTAGTGATGGGACACCCATGGCCAGGGTCAAGGGGATCCTGAATAAAAAGAAGTCTTTTGTCCACTTGCTTTTCTTTAATGGGTCAGACAGAGGCTGTGAGAAAGTAACAAAATATTGGCTCTTTTTTAAAAGAGCTCAAATAACATTTTTACATTCTAATAATTTCCAAAATGTATTGTGAAGAAAAGAAGAGAGTTCAGAATATGAGGGCAAGTGAATTTTTGAGAGGCAGGGTGGACGTTCCATGATCAAATGAGCTATGTGCCAGTCTCACTTTGTCTTTGCCCAGGCTTCTCCCCATCACCACGTTGTGCTCTGAGGACGTTAACTCCAGAGCTTTAGCCCAGTAACACCCATCCCCCCAAAACACTCTGTGGGGACCAGGGTGATACTGAAGCACAAAGCATCCACATTAGTGAGTTTCAGAGCCACGCACAACTTTTAGTCACTCTGGGAGGCGGAGGGAGACAAGTCATTCTTGTCAGACATGGATGCTATTGTCAGACATGGATGCTTCGTCTCCAAGAAGCCTGGTTTGATGCTGGCTCCATGGTGTTTTCCGTGAGTTCTTCGTGGACCAGGTGCCCCAGCATTAGGAGAGCTGTCTTTGATCTTTGAAAACCTCCACCATAGTTAAAAGTCTAATGTCACACGTCAAGTTCCTTGATTTCAGAGCCTGACTTGTACGATTCCTGCAAGTCCTGAACATGCCAGCCATAGGCAATGGTTGGCTTCTCTTGCCCTCAGTCTGTGGCTGTGCCTACAGGCTTCATTACGAGAGCTTTGCTAAGACTATTTGTGCTTTTCCAAGACTTAAGGAAGGATCATGGTTCTCTCTCTCCTCAGGACTGGTGGAAGGTGGAAGCTGGTGACCACCAAGGCTTTGTGCCTGCTGTCTACGTCAGGAAACTGGCTCATGACGAGTTTCCTACGCCCCCGCAGCGGCGTCAAGAAGAACCAGGCAGCATCACCAAGCGCCAGGAACAGATTGAGAACCAGTAAGTTCTGGAGGCTGTGGAACTGGATAGTACTTGGCTGACCATTTCTTACTGGCAAAGACACTTTTCATGGCTCTGCAGCTGTTTGATTAGAGATGTCATTGTAAACTCACAGATTCTAGGAGCTAAAAATAAACTTAGGGTCCTTCAGATACTTCATATGAAGAAAGGAACCCTAGAACCATTAAGTTGATTGCTTGAGGTCAGACACTTAATAGAGCCACATCTTCTGACTCCCTGCCCAGTGTTCTGAGGGTTATCGAAGGGTCTTCCGATTTCCACGTGAACTTTGTTTACTGTACCAGGCTGTTTCTCACCCAGCTATCAGAAGTCACATGAAAATCTCACATCTATAAAGTAGGGAATGGACATTACCAGTCACACTATGGGAACATTGACATTTTTATTATTTTTTAAATTTTTTAAATGTTTATTTTTGATTGAGAGGGAAACAGCACAAGTGGGGTGTGGGGCAGAGAGAGAGGGAAACAGAATCCAAAGCAGGCTCCAGGCTCTGAGCTGTCCGCACAGAGCCCAATGCGGGGCTTGAACTCACACAAGATCATGACACCCAACTGACTGATCCACTCAGACACCCTGACATTTTTATCATTTTTAATGGAACCCTGTGTGTGTGTGTCTCTCTGCTCTCAAGGCTGTTTCCTCCCAGCTCTATTTCCTCCTCTCCTCTGTTGTTCTTCTTTTTGATTTTCCCTCTCTTTCCTTCTTGTCCTTCCACTCTCCCTCTCGCACCCTCTCTACCCTTCTGTGTCTCCTCCGTGTTTCATGACGCCTTCCCGTTCGCACACAGGTACCGCTCCCTCCTCGATAGGGCAGAAGAGCGCAGGCGTCGCCTGCTGCAGCGCTACAATGAGTTCTTGCTGGCCTATGAGGCGGGCGACATGCTGGAGTGGATCCAAGAGAAAAAGGCAGAGAATACAGGGGTGGAGCTGGATGATGTCTGGGAGCTGCAGAAGAAGGTTGACGAGTTCCAAAAGGTGAGAACGAGCGATGTTCCGCTCTAGATGGCTTTCTGATGGTGACTACTGTTTCCATATACCCCACGCTGGCTCCTGAGCGGTTCCTCAACTTCACATTTGCTAATATCCTTCCCAGAGCTGCCGAGGGCCCCACATTTCCAATCTCTTTCTGGGTATTGGGGCTGAAAGGAAAAAGCAGAGGAGCCCAGTGGCCCTGCCTCTGCAGCCTGTGGTCCCTGCTGCTCCCAGACCCTCCTGGGATTGCTTTTCTCTGTGAGTTCTTCAGCATTTGCCCCACCCTGCGCTGTGTTCTGGGAGCTCAGGTTGAGGTGGGAGGCTGTGGGACTCCGAGGAAGGTCTAATTATGGGCAGAAGTTGGGGTGGGGAGGTGGGAAGAACAACCTGACTTTATAGCTAGACTGTTTCTTTTCTTTTTTTTTTTTTAAGTTTTTATTTACTTATTTTAGGAGACAGAGGGACAGAGAGAAAGAGGGAGAGAGAATCCCAAGCAGGCTCCAGAACTCTCAGCACAGAGCCTGACACAGGGCTCAATCCCACAAACTGTGAGATCATGACCTGAGCCAAAATCAACAGTTGGACTCTTAACTGACTGAGCCACCCAGGCACCCCTACAGCTACACAGTTTTTAATTTTCTGCCTGCTTAAAACCCTCCATTCATTCCATCTGTTAGCTAGCAGTGGATATAAGTGCCCCCCTCTTCCTTTCTTTTTTTAAAGATGACTTTGAGATAAAATTCAAGGTGACATATCGATAGATAGATAGATAGATAGATAGATAGATAGATGATGGATAGATGATAGATAGGTAGACATATGGGCAGATTGATAGATATATAGACATATGAATAGAGAAAGAAAGAAAGAAAGAAAGAAAGAAAGAAGGAAAGGAAGGAAGGAAGGAACAAAGAAAGAAAGAAAGAAAGCAAGAAAGAAAATGATAGATACATAGAGAATAGATAGGTAGACATGGGTAGATAGATGACAGATAAATAGAAATAGATGATAGATAGATAGATAGATGATGGATAGATAGATGATAGATAGGTAGACATATGGGCAGATTGATAGATACACAGACATATGAATAGATAGATAGACAAGAAAGAAAGAAAGAAAGAAAGAAAGAAAGAAAGAAAGAAAGAAAGAAAGAAAGATGATAGATACATAGATACATAGAGAATAGATAGGTAGACATGGATAGATAGATGATAGATAAATAGAAATAGATGATAGATGATAGATAGATAGATAGATAGATAGATAGATAGATAGATAGATAGATAGATAACAGGGATTATAAGGATTATATACACACACATAGAACACATAAGGAAAGAGAAAAGAGGACAGTGAAAAGAAGGGAGTCAAGGACAAAATATTAAAAGAACGCCAAGAATGACATTCCCACAAGGAAGCTCATAGAAGCCTTTGTACAAGGTAATGGACAATAACGTCCCCACAGGCGTGGTGCTGAGCTCCTCAGAGGTGTTTCTTACAACATGACTTAGCCCAAGCAGACTGCAGCTTACTCTGTGAAATTCTACAGAAGGCAAAGGAATTTGTTTTGCTTGGAAAGCACACAGTATGTAGCTCAGATAGAGACCCCTCTGATGGCCTCACTTAACCCAAGAGAGTTTTAAGGAATCTAGGAGACTGAATGTGCTTCACACTCCAGAAAAGTAGCAGCCCTCTTGCCAAGTTCTCAATAGCCACTGAGGGTCAGGGAGTTTAAGGTAACTCTTCTTAGTGGCAGATCAGAGGACGTCTCCTTGTGCATCGTGAGCAAGGTTAGCAATATGTTTAATATTAGTCAAGTGTGGGCAGAGATGAACAGGAAGATATGAAGATTCCTGAGAAGGGGATTTATACCTCTTTGGACAAATTTTCCCACCCAGGATTTGAAGGCCAATGAGCCTCGGCTGAGGGATATTAACAAGGTGGCAGATGATCTTCTGTTTGAAAAGCTTCTAACGCCAGAAGGAGCTCAAATACGTCAGGTAAGTGAAGCTCCTTCCATTTCTCCTTGCCACCAGGCTGAGATCTGGGGAGGGGGGCAGGGTCTACATTTCACTTAAATACACTCAACGGTCTATTCCACAGATGAGCTGGAATAGGCAGAAGGTATAAAGCTGGCTTCAGAAAAAGTCAAAGACAATAGTTCAAACAATCCAACCATATATATATTTAAACTGATCTGAAATCTAGAGATCGCAGCACATACCTCCATCTTTGCTTACAGACACAGAAAATTCATGCCCAAATCCATGAATACAAAGAAAATGCAAGCGGGAGGGGGGTGATGGGCATGGAGAAGGGCATTGTGGAGATGAGCATTGAGTGTTATATGGAAACCAATAAACTATTAAAAAAAAGAAGAAAATGCAAATCAGAAGCTATGATAGTAGAAAAGGGTTAGCAGGAAAGCTCAGTGGAAGAGACTAGTGCCGATGAGATCTGATGAAGGAAGGAGAAAAGATATAGGACAGTAGAGATGGGAGGTGGGGCATTCTAGACCTGATTTTGATTGAGACCTCTGGTTCCATAAAAGATCTGATAAACATAAGGGGGATGTCCAGTCCAGCAATCTGGGCTGTCATAAACCAGGAAAGATGTGTTCTCTGCCTTTTATGGTGGTTGACACAGGGTGAGAGGGAGAAGGGGTGTGCATAGGAATAACTTGCTTACTCTTTATAGAAAGTAGAGCTCTAAGAGGTTGTGTAGTTTGGTCAATCCAGGATGCAGAAATATCATAAAAACTTTGAACTACTAAGGCAACACATTCCATTCATCTTTTGGAGATTGTAATTAGTCTCTGAGGGAGCACACATCAGTTGCTGATCTGGGGCTGATGGTTCCACCCTGGAACATCATCTGGGGAAGGAAAATTATCCCTTGCTTAACGGCATGAATGAGGGCCAAGCTCAAACTATCCAGGAAAGAAAGAGACCTATGCAGTTTCAGAAGCAACCTCATGGAAACAGCCCTGATGCGAGCTCATCTGGTCTTTGGACAACACTGAGCTCTCCGAGTTAGCTTTCTAGCAGACTCCTGTTGTGTCTGCCTCTTTTAGGAGTTGAATCATCGCTGGGACTCCTTACAGAGGCTTATGGAGGAGCAGCAACAGCTGCTGGGCAGCGCCCATGCTGTCGAGATGTTTCACAGGTGAGGAGGGAACCCAGAAAGGCAGTGCTGCCCTATAACCCACTCAAAGACCCCCAAGTCTAATGACTGTAGGGAGGCGTCGCTGTCAGTACAGCTACCCTGAGACAGAGCTAAGAGGGGGTCTGGTGTCTCAGTAGTAGATTCCTCACTTGGCACATTGGGTCCTCACAGACAAGAAGACCTGATTTCCTGGTGCCTGGGCTTGGGTCCTGATGCATAATTAGTAGGTTGCATGATAGTTAATGAAGCATGGAGTAGAAACAAAGGGTTTAAGTCATGATATTTCTGGACTAGCAGTAGACAACAGGTATCACATCGACTCTATTGATTCAACTAGTTTTTTGTACATCAGATTCCAAATCTTTGTCTACACACACATAGGTGAATAAGCAAACACACAAACAAAATGGCAACCAAATGCCTTCACCATGTATACATATATTTTTGGGCACTCAGAGAAGAGAAAGGGAAATGCAGACAGGTCTGGCTGCTTAGAGAGACTTAAGGTGGAAAGCCAGGAAGCAATCAAGTGTGCACTCCGCTGCCAGGCCAGCTGGTACAGACAGGCTCCACGGTGTGGCAGTGGAATAACCTTGAGAAAATGGCCCCCATATGGTTGAGTTTTGCTGATAGAAAATGGGAATGGTCATTGTAACTATGCCTCAGGTATCTGTTGGGACAATTCAGTGAGCCTACATTCTAGCACATCAGAAAGGGTGATGGGGATGATGGGAGAAATGACTTCCTTTGAGCCAGCTGGTCTGCCTCTGGAGTCTGCTGTCACTCTAGTCCTTTACTCTTGTGAACCAGAGATGCAGATGACATGAAGGAGCAGATTGAGAAGAAGCTCCAGGCCCTCAGGGCTGCTGATCCCGGCTCAGACCTGTTCAGCGTTCAGGCCCTTCAGCGGCAGCATGAGGTCTTTGAGAGAGACCTTACGCCTCTGGGAGAGAAGGTGAGGTGTATGCTCCCGAGCTGTCCCCATGTCTCCCCTTCCTCATTTACACCTCTCCATGCCCTCCTCATTGCTTTTATTCCCCAGTCCCTCACTCTTCTACTTCTCCTTATTTT
This sequence comes from Crocuta crocuta, assembly GCF_008692635.1. Lineage (NCBI taxonomy): Eukaryota > Metazoa > Chordata > Mammalia > Carnivora > Hyaenidae > Crocuta > Crocuta crocuta. Next base: position 6,029,183 of record NW_027529438.1, read on the forward strand.
CCTCCATACTTGCTCTTAGATCTGTCCCTACGGTATGTCAAAAGGACATGCCCAGGACCATGAACACAGAGGGAAAAGCATATTGTAGTGACTTCTATTGTCCAAGTCCCTCTATAGTGGGTTCCTGGCCTAGACCATAGAGAGGACCTCAGCCTCAGACAGAGGGAGAGCTGGCCACCCACACCCACACCTTGCCCCGGGTCACACATGCTGCAGTTTCCTTTGCGAGGAACCGACAACACTTAATCCCACTCCAACTTAAAAGTAAGCTCTGGAACTTGCCAGATGCACTCTGGACTAACACAGGGGCAACATGTGGTTTGGCATTCTCATGCAGAGTGAAAAGAGCACACAAAATGACCATATTAAAAAGATCTTCACATTAAAAGTCAGGACCCTTGGGGGCTCATAACTGATGTTGCCACTAACCAGCAAAGTCACTTAACTGACACCTTCTTATCTTAAAAACAAGGATGATAATGTCAGGTTTGACTACTTCGGGGAGTTACCATGTGTACGAAAAGGGTTGGCATTATTTTATGAACTAGTAAGATATTCTTGGACCTCACTGTTGTCTCTTTGAGGAGTGAACATGGGCAAGGCTCAGAAGTGTTATTTTGCTGAGATGCAGTCCTTGCACCTCCTCAGGTGACCATGTTGAGGGAGACGGCAGAGCGGCTGAGTGAGTCCCACCCAGATGCCGCTGGTGACCTGCAGAACAAGGGAATGGAGCTGAAGGCGGTGTGGGATGAGCTTCTAGGGTGCACGGAGGACCGTAAGCACAACTTAAATGAAGCCCGGAAATTCTACATGTTCCTCAACAAAGCCAGGTAAAGCTCCAGAGGCAGACTATGCCTATTAACTGCTAATGGAGTAAGAAATGGGTCCCGGTCTCAATGACAGCATGGAGTATGTGTGTGCGCGTGTGTGTGTGCGCGTGTGTGTGCGCGCGCACGTGCGCACACACATGCATACATGAGCGTGTGCTGGCAGAGCACATACTGGATCCTATTAGGAATAAAAGTAAAAGCAAAGAGATACCTTCCTTGAGATTCCATGTAAGATAGGTCTTTAAACTGAAGAATCTACTTTTGAGTGACAAGAATCAGGAGGAGTAATGGATTATGTGTGGGACCAGGATTTGAGTGTCTGGGTTCGAGTCCAGATGTCTATTTTTACTTACACTACATAAGAACATCACTTACATTCCCCAGGCTGACCTACTCATCTGTAAACTGAGGACAAAACAGTTCCCAGAATTCTCTACAGGATTATTGCAAGAACTGAAAGAGATAATATATGTGAAGACAGTTTCAAACATGGGGGTTGCCATTATTAAGTCAAACAATGTAAACACAACTAAGAGCTACGAGGCAGATAAAGACAGATGGAAGGTGTTGCTCTGGAAATGTTTTCCAGAAAGGGACAGGCCAAGGACAGAGAGCCCTGTGACAAGCTGCGAGGTTGTCTTCTCGATCCCAGTATGTCTGTTTCTCTAGGGACCTAGAGAACTGGATGAGTGGCATTGGTGCCATGGTGTCATCAGAGGAGCTGGCTGAGGATTTAACTGGCACAGAGATCCTCCTGGAGCGACACTGGGTATGGGCTACAAAAGCCACAGCCACTGATCACATGACCTCCCAACCTTCCCTGATTTTATGACTCTGATGAGATGTCACTGGCGGCACCAGTCTCTTCCCTTTCCCAACGCAGGGACATTATGCTGACATGGAGGCTCAGGATCCCACCTTCCAGGCCTTAGAAGACTTCGGTGCAGAACTTATAGGAAGTGGGCACCGTGACAGCCCTGAAATTCAAGAAAAGCTTGAAGTGGTCAGGCAAGAGAAAGGTGACTTGGAGAAAGCTTGGGACCGACGCAAGAAGATGCTAAATCAGTGTCTGGAGTTGCAGGTAAAGCAAACTTGACACTGTTCAGCAGGATAACTTCAGTCTGTTCCTTCTCTGCCAGTGGGCATAGTTACCCCAGGTGCTCATTTCACTGGGCTTACCATAAGCACAAGGACATTTCTTCACCATCTGCCATTGTAGTCTCATCATTGTGGTGTTCTCTGCTCTGATCCCTTGTTAGAAGAGCCAAACAAAATGGGGGTCAGCTCTTGGCATGGGATGGGATGATTATAATGTATTTATTCATTGAGAGTTTGGTCGATTGATTCTTATTCTGCTGTGTGCAGAATCCCAGAAACAGAAAGATTAGTAAGATAATGTCCCTTTTCTTAAATAGTGAAATTAGTCATGTAGACAGACCACTCCAGCACAGTAAGATGATTATTAATAACGCAAAATGTATGAATATTTTGAGGCCAAAGAAGAGGGAGTGATTATCGCCAGTGAGGGAAGGTTGATGACTGTGAGGGTACTGTTTATGAGAGTCCTAGAGAAATAACCAGCCAGCATCCACCAGGTGCAGTGTATGGGAAACAGTACCCTGGGAATGGAACCCATATAAATATACACTATAGCTTATTTAAAAACAAAAGATGTGGTTTCAGGGAAGAGTAAAAGGTCCAGGATAACTAAGATTCATGGTATGAATGTTTCTTGGAAGAATACAAGCACCCCTTATGAGATCTCTTATATCGGTATCATAGGAGAGGGATAGATTCTTTCCTTGGTGTCTTGGATTGAATATAAACTCGCCTTTCATTCCCCTAGTTGTTCCGTGGAAGCTGTGATCAGGTTGAGAGCTGGATGACGGCGCGAGAGAGTTTCGTGAGGTCAGACACTGCGGGCCCCTTAGACAGTCTGGAGGCCTTGATGAAGAAACGGGAGGATTTGGCCAAGGCAATCACTGCCCAGGTAGTAACAACCAATATAAGAGTTCCAATAATAAAGATTAGTGATGAGAACAGAAATACTAATACAAACATGTCATTTTATGCTTTAGAAGTATTTTAATTCCCCTTTGCTTCTTACAGAAATCTCTGCAGTAGATAGGGGAACTTGACCCTGGGACTTAGCCTTACCCAAGTCACACGTGGCGTCGGAGTGTCTTACTGCAAGCCCAGCCTTTTATTTTTATTTTATTTTTTTTTTTAATAGTTTATTGTCAAATTAGTTTNGCCTTTTAAAACCTAACTTTTAGGATTGGAAGTGACTAGTGCTCGCTTCGGCAGCACATATAGTAGAATTGGAAGTGACTTTATGTACTGCTGAGGCCAACATCCCACCCAGTGCAGGACTCTGGCTCTACAATGGCCATGGGAGGAGCTTGCTCTTCAAGGGAGCTCAGTACTAAGGAGCCCATCTTAGTGCCATTGTTAATGTTTGTCTTCCTGTTGAGTTGGACTCCACCTTCCTGGCAGGCATTTACCCTCTGGCCCTGGTTTTCTTCCCCTTGGTGAAGCCACAGAAGGTGTCTTTGTTCTTTTCTAGGAGGGAGTCTGGGATTGCCCCAGAGGCCTCATCTCCAGGCATCTGGGCTTTTTTCTTTTCCTCTGTCTAGGAAATGAAGATCACTGATCTAGGTGCTATGGCAGAGCGACTCATTGATGATGACCACTATGCCAAGGAGGAGATTGCTGCTCGGTTACAACGGGTACTGGACAGGTCAGTCCTGAGTGAGTGTTTTGTGAGCTAAGAAAGATAGAGCAAAGTGGCCTCTTGGCTAGCATGGAGGATGGGGTCATGCTCTGAGCTCTTTTCATTTCTAAATGCTTAAAACTGTCTTGACACTTAGAAACCTTTCTGACGGAGATTCACAGAATGAAAGGCATGGAAGGTAACCTAAAAAAAAAAAAATTACCTGAGTTAACCACTGTATCTTATATTTGAAAATAATGAAGTTACATTACAACTAACCCCAACAATATAATAAAACATGTAATATATAATATATACCTATGTTATATATAGCATATAAGCCTATAAATAACAAAAGGGAAAGGCACAGGTTGGCCAATGGGAAGATTAGTAGATATGGCATCAAAGCTTGGGGGACAAGTCAAGGGCAGAGAGTGATCTATCCTCCTCCTCCAGATGGAAGGCTCTCAAAGAACTACTGGTTGCTGAGCAGACAAAACTTGGTAACTATGCTGACCTCAAACAATTCTACCGTGACCTCGAAGACCTGGAGGAATGGATCAGTGAGAAGCTGCCCACAGCCTGTGATGAATCCTACAAAGATCCCACCAACATTCAGGCAAGTTCAAAATAAGATTCTTGGGGGCACTGGGGTGGGGGGGTCAGTCGGTTAAGCATCCAGCTTTGGCTCAGGTCATGACCTCACGGTTTGTGGGTTCGAGCCCTGTGTCAGGCTCTGTGCTGACAGCTCAGAACCTGGAGCCTGCTTCAGATTCTGTGTCTCCCTCTCTCTCTGACCCTCCCCTGCTCACCCTGTCTCTCTCTCTCTGTCTCTCTCCCTCTCTCTCAGAAATAAATAAAACATTTAAAAATGTTTTTAAAAAGGATTCTTGGAAAACTCTGGCATAACCAGATTTCTGGATGAAGGGTCTCTCCCTAACACTAAATGCTTTCTAATTGCTGAGATCCATGCCCTGCCCTCAGGGGCTTCCGAGTCTAACATGAGGGGGTGAGTCCTTCAGAACTCACAGCTTTAGTTATGACAGAACGTTAACTCTTTCTTTTACACAGAATGTATCTATCTCACTTCCCTAGGTTACAGGGTAATTTAGTTTCTGCTTTCCCTTCAGAGGAAATACCTGAAGCACCAGGCCTTTGAAAATGAGGTCCAGGGCCGAGCTGAGCAGGTGAAGGGAGTCCTCGACTTGGGGAATTCTCTGATTGCGCGGGAGGCATGTGACGGCAATGAGGAAACCGTGAAGGTAAGGGTTCTGCTCTAGATGTTTTGGGATAAAAGGCTCATGAAAAGAAACCTCTTCCTCCTTCAGAGTTTCTGTGGGTAGGGATGTGGAGCGTGTCCTGTGGTTAACAGTCTTCCCTCCGGCTGCCGCATAAAAGAAGGGAGAAAACTGTGACGCTCAGACCTTATCACTTTTGTCAAACTCTGAGAAAGCCTTAGGCTTAATGCCCAAATGATATCATGCTGGCTTGACATCTTCCATCCCTCTTGCCAAGGGTTTTGCCAGTTAGGCCTCAGTCTATATAAGCAACCCAGGGCCCTTTCTTCAGACTTTCTTCCAGCACCTTCTGTTGTTTACCCAGTTAAGCACGACTGGCTTAAAATGTCTGGCACTCAAGTGCTGGCCAACTTGGACTAATCCCTAACTCCTAGCCCCCTACCGTAACCTTTCAAGTTGTCACAGCACTCGGGATCCCGCAGGCCATAGTGACCGTCAGGGTTCTTTGGGTCAGGAACAGCTGCAGGAACTGAAGGGACAGTGGGACTACCTGCTTGAGAAAACGATTGACAAAGGACAGAAGCTCAATGAAGCGAGTCGCCAACAGAGGTTCAACACAGGCATCCAGGATTTTAAGTTCTGGCTCTCAGAGGTAATTGCACCTGGCACGGTGGGGGCATGGGAGCTTAATAAATGTGGTTCGTTAAATGGATTTACCTTGACTCTCTTGGGGAAAGTTGGGGGACGTGGTTGCTAATGTTCTCCTTAAGGACTGTTTTCATCTGGAAGCTTCACTGCATATTCCTCTCTTTTCAGGCAGAGACCCTGCTGGCCATGAAAGATCAGGCCAGGGACTTGGCTTCGGCAGGAAACTTGCTCAGGAAACATCAGCTGTTGGAAACAGAGATGTCAGCCCGAGAGGTAAGTGGTGTTGGAATCTCAGTCCTCTTGGGTGAATGTGCATATCTCTGTCACCAAATAAAATTGATAATATAAAATTATTCAGTATGAGCAGTGCCTGGGTGGTTCAGTCGGTTAAGCGTCTGACTTCGGCTCAGGTCATGATCTCACAGTCCATGATACTATTCCCCCACCATGACATCACTAGAAGGGCAGAGTTAGATGAAAACAGGCAGAACAGGCTGGGTGTTTTCCAGACATGACCAGCCTAGGAATGTTATGGTAGTGTAGTTCTTCTCGAATACTTCTATTGATCCATCTGCCAATTCAGTCCTACTGTAAAGAGGACCATCCTGTTTGGGGACGCACATTTCCTCACACTCACTTTCCAGTTGGGGAAAGGAGAAAAATGCAGAGGAGAACACCAAAAGGCAAAATGTACAGTTTAAGTAATATAGTCCTGTTACTCACTTTACCCTTATCTGATCTGAGTTAAAAGAACGTATCATCAAATTATCTGAAAAAGCAATCTATCTGATGGGGTGCCCGGGTGGCTCAGTTGGTTGAGCTTCAGACTTCAGCTCAGATCATGATCTCACAACTCGTGGGTTTGAGCCCCTCATCGAGCTCTGTGCTGACAGCTCAAAGTCTGGAGCCTGCTTTGGATTCTGCATCTCCCTCTCTCTCGCTATCCCTTCCCCGCTCATGCTCTGTCTCTCAAAAATAAATAAACTTTAAAAAAAGCAATCTATTTGACCCAGCATTTGAACATGAACCAGTGGTAGTTAAAATCTGGAATCTACTTAAAACCTGTGCTGTTCTGCTCACTGAGCACACCTGGGCTTTCTAGGATGCACTCAAGGAACTGAATGAGTTGGCGACTGATCTGCTGTCCAGTGGAACTTTCAATGTTGAGCAGATTGTGGAGGAAAGGAATGATGTCAATGAGCGCTTCCTGAATGTCCAGAACTTAGCGGCTGCACACCATGAAAAACTGAAAGAGGCCCACGCCTTGTTCCAGTTCTTCCAGGATCTAGACGATGAGGAATCATGGATAGAGTATGTACTACTGCCTGTTGAAAAGGTTCCTATTTTGTGCTGAAATGAAACATGCCATTGCTTCTCGAAGTTGGTGTTACTTCCTAATCATGTTTGCCTGAGCCTAAATTTAACATTGGTTTTGTTTTTCTCAGATCCCCTCACTGAATGCAGGCAGAAGGAGACAGGCTTGGAGAAGTGGGGAGCAATTCACATTCATTCTGGGAACAAAATTAAGAAACCCTGGATGTGTGTTCTAGAGGATTCATAGCATGTGCAGTATCAGACAGAGACAGCCGGGCCTTTACAACTTACTCAGTTGATGACATCTTTGTCCTTATTCCCTGTTTATCCTGGTTGTCAAAGGTGCCACTGAACTGGACACAAGACCTGCTGTGGTTCCCTTCCTAATTCTGCTTTCGTTGTAAAAGGGGCAATTGGGAAAATCTTAGTAAATCAGATTATTTTCCCTATTTCCCACTTAATCTGCCTCATCGTGCTCCTCTTCTACAAATCTGCTGATTGTCGCTGGTCATCAATGAATTAGAGGGACGTGTTGTGTATAGGGCAGCGTGGAGGACATCCTAGAAAACCTTAGAAACAATGAGATAATATAATCTTGTCTGTGTAGCCTTTCCTTGTGCTTTGCGGTGAGGTTCAAACGTTTTACACTTGGAACCAATCCAGCTGCCATGACTCCTATAGTATCAACATTTTACACCCATGCAACCTAAATTCATTACTGATATTAATAGAGAAAAATAATATATCCATGAAAGTCATATATGTAGATGTTCATATGATTTTTTTTAAAAAGACACATTAGCATATGTTCTATGCAAAGAAGAAAAGATGTGTTGGTAGACAGGCAAGGGAATGAATGGGAAGGCTGTTACAGCCATGGGTACAGTGGGAATCAGTATGTTACTTTTTAATGTTCATTTATTTTGAGAAAGAGCACACAAGCAGGGAGGGAGAAGAGCAAAAGAGAGAGGGGGGGGGAGAAAGAGAGGGAGAGGATCCCAAGCAGGCTCTGCACTGTCAGCACAAAGCCAGATGCAGGGCTCAATCTTACAAACCATGAGATGGGGACCTGAGCCGAAATCAAGAGTCGGACGCTTAACCGACTGAGCCACCCAGGTGCCCCCGGTGTGTTACTTTCATTTGAATTGGACTAAGTCAGGAGTTTTGCAGAAAGCTTCTGGCACTAATTATCTTTGTGCTTACCAGAATTTACTGCCTCCTCATTCCCCCAGCTACAGACCCACACTTAGAAAACCCTTGCTGTAGGATGTCCTCACATGTTTAAACTGCATCTTGGGCGTCCTTCCTTGGCCCCAGGGAGAAGCTCTTACGAGTGAGCTCCCAGGACTATGGGAGGGACCTGCAGAGTGTTCAGAACCTGCTGAGGAAGCACAAGCGCCTGGAAGGGGAACTGCAGGCACACGAACCCACCATCCAGGTAGGAAGTGGGGGCAGGGGGTGATCTCGAGCCTTCCCTCATGCCACAGAGAAGTGGGTGATGCTGCCTCATGCGGAGGTGGCCCGCAGGCTCCCAGAGAGTTAGGAATGGAGTTCACAGCTGTTCTTTCCTCCTCTGCATGTTGTCCCCTATGGACAGATGGATTCTGTGCAGGGACCCACGATTTCCCCTGGAAGGGGCATTTTCATCACCCCAGGCACTGTTGTGGGTGATTAGGATGTAGGCTGGGGCATCTGGAAAAGCTGTCCTTGGCTAAGCCATAAGGGTGGAAGACAAGTCTGGCTCTGGCTTGGCAGCAGGGTGACATTGGGACTCTGAGTAATCCAGAAAGCAGGTCATGGAGTGTAGCCTGGGTGTGAGCACTGGAGGTACCAGAGGGGACGTGTAGCACAGTGGACCTTACTGCAAGTGTCTTCATTCTCCCAGATTTTCAGGACCAGCCCAAGGACCAGGGAGATTGTAAATGATGTGGAGGGTAGGAAGGGCTGGGTACCTTGCTGGGGGGGAACGATGACTAAATGGAGAGAGAAGCCGTGGAGTAGTCTGACCTGGGGGTGTGTTCTTCAGAATATTCTGGATGCAGCAGAAAGGCTGGGAGACAAGGCTGCTGTGGGACGGGAGGAGATCCAGGAGCGCCTGGCTCATCTTTTTCAACAATGGGAGAAGCTCAAAGAGTTGGCCAGCACTCGGTGAGTTGGGGATAGGAGGCTGTTATCTTTTTGGGTTATTGGCATTGGCTTAGCACTGGCTGCTCTCCCCAGCTCCCCAGCTCTATTTCTCTCCAAAGTCCCTGTTCAGATGTCAGTGTTGCACTCAGCTTGCCCCCATTTACCCCAGGAGGAAGTCAGGCGGCTGCCACCACTATGGCCACCAAGTGGCCGCACACTTGCTTCTGAGCTCACTTACAGCTATCATGGCTGTCCTCACGTGTCAGCCATCCTTCTCACCTGGCCATGCTCCTCAGGTCCGTTTTCCTTTGTATGACCCACCCCACCCCCCAAGCTAGGCGCTATGTGGAGCCCTAGGAATGAAAGAATGGGGGTAGATTTCCTCCCTTATAGCCAGAGAGCCACATCAAATAATTTCTGCCTATAATTCCGTAGCTGTTTGCAGTAAGAAAATGTGTCTTGCTGGGGGGTACAAGGAAACTTCTAGCATTTTGTGGTGCCTTCACTGTATAAGAGGAAGGGCACAGAATAGGAAGAGACCTTAGTTCACTGATGCCATTCTCCAACTGGGCACTCCAGTTGGACGAGGCTCCCTCCCAGAAGCAAAGATTCCCAGAGAGCAGGTGATGCCACAAAACAGAACATCTGGGGCCGGGGCACCCCCTGTTCACAAGAGCTCAGATCAGATTTTCCTGTGCGTCTGCCTTATTGGGCTGTGCTGCTCGGCACATTCCCCTGTGGGCTGGCTTCGCCCTGTCCTCACTGGGGCTTACCATGCTATTGCAGAGGGCTCCGACTAGAAGAATCCCTAGAATACCTGAAGTTCATGGAGAATGCAGAGGAGGAAGAAGCTTGGATCAGTGAAAAGGAAGCTATGGTTGCCCGAGGGGGTTCTGGAGACACACTGGCCGCTACTCAGGTGAGTAACAGGCCGGATGATAGATTTTCTTCCTTTTGATTTGAATATTTTCTTTCTTTTTAAAAAAAGTTTATTTATTTATTTTGAGAAAGAGAGAGAGAGAGAGAGAGAGAGAATCCCAGACAGGCTCTATGCTCTCAGCACAAAGCCCAATGTGGGGTTCAATCTCATGAACTATGAGATCATGAGCTAAACAGAAATCCAGAGTCAGACACTCAACCGACTGAGCCACCCAGGTGCCCCTGATTTAAATCTTTTGTTAAGTCATCAACATTTTCATCCATGGAAAGTATTGTTCTCTTGGTGGGAGAAAAAGATGATGGAAATATGGACAGTCTTGCCAATTTTAAATATAAAATTCAGGGTCCAAGTATGTAAGTAACTTGCCCGAGATCATGGAATCAATCAGGTGTGAAGACAAGACTCCTATCTCAGTCCCATGATTTGAGATCTGTCCAAGAGTTCAAGCCTTCGTGCTTATAGGCCTTCCCTCATAGGGGTAGGTTTCCTAAAGATTCCCTCACATACTAATGTCATGCTTAATTGGAAACATCCGCATGCCTGGCCATTGGTTGCAATTTATAGAAAATATAATTTTAGAAGGGCGACCTAGCAGGTAGACTAGTTCTATCATTTAGAGACACCCTTATGAATACAATTTTGAGGTTCCCAATAAAGAAATGAGCAAGTGATCTTGAGTTAAGTTGGATTTTCAGGGCTTTTGAGAGAGTGATCATAAGATAATAATATTCTTGGGACCTCGAGGTCTGTGCCTCGTAGCCTTAATACAGGGATTTACCAAGAATTCTCTGTGGAGATTAATTCACTCTTACATGATGACATAGGGGAAGGGTCACACTGGCGATGGAAAGCTTAGAACCTGCATGGCATAAAATTCCCACTGCTAGCTCCTCTCATTTGAAACGTCTATTGGGACATGTGCACACACTGCATGTGTATGAGTGGTTTAAGGTTTCATATCACACATTCTCACGGCTTCACTTTTTAAAATGAAACCTTTTGTTTTGAGAATTGTAGGTACCCATGCAGTTGTAAGAAACAATATAGAGAGATCCCATGTACGTTTTACACAGTTTCCTACCATGGTAATACCTGCCAGGACTTCGACACTGAGATAATCAAATGCAGCACATCACCATCACCATCCTATAGAACACCCTCTTCCCTCTGCCCGCCATCCTTAATCCCAGGCAACTTCTGATCTATTCTACGCCTCTGTAATTTTGGATGTATCAAGAATGCCATATAAATGAACTCGTATAGTGTGTAACTTTGGGCCGTTGGCTTCTCACACAGTGTAGTTCCCTGGTGATTCACTCAGGTTGTGTGTAACAACAGTTCATTCACTGCCTTTGCTGAGTTGTATTTCATGCCATGGATGCACCAGTTTAATAACTCACCTGTGGAAGGATATCTGGGTTATTTCCACTTTGGAGTTCTTATAAGCAAAGCTGCTATCAGTATCCACGCAGAGACTTCCATGTAAACATAAGTCTTCATTTCTTGGGAATAAATATCCAGGAATTCAATCACAGTAGGATAAACTGCGTATTTGGTTCTGTAAAAAAAAAATACATAAAAACATAAAAGGTTCAACCATCTCCAGAGCGGCTGTACCATTTTACCCCCTCACTGGCAGTGTGAGTGATGCCAGCCCCTTGCACATCCTTGCCAAGAGTTGGTATCGTCACCATTTTTATTTTACACAATCTGATAAGAGTGGAGTGTATCTCATTGTGGTTTTAATATTCATTTCCCGAATGGCTAATTTTTTATGTGCTTCTTGGCTATCCGTGTATTTTCTTCAGTGTAATGTTGGTTTGCTTTAACTCTTGACCTTCTGCACTTCTGTGTCAAATCTGAACTTTTTGCCTAGCCCAAGATCATAGGAAAATCTTCTCCTATGTCTTTTTCTAGAAGTTTAGAGATTAACATTTTCATTTTAAGTCCATGATCCGTTTTGAGCTCACTGTTGTCTGAGGTGAGACCGAGGGTGAGGTTCATCTTTGGGCCTGTGACTCTCCAGTGGCTCTTTGTTCCACAGGTGTCCTTCACTGTGGGCCAGTCTGTCACTTTCATGCCCACCCATGCTGTTCTATTTGAAATGCAGCTTTTGTAGACAGCATATAGTTGGGTCACATTTTAAATCCATTGAGTCAATCTTAATCTTTCAGTAGGTACACTTGGACCATCACATTCAAAGACTAGTTTTAATGAAAAGTTTTTGCACTAACATACAAATTCCAGGAAAATATTTTATGAGGCTTTATTATTAATAATCCTCAATATTGCCTTAAGATACCTATCCACCTACCCAGTCTATGCCATCTTTTATGAAGAAAAAAATTGGTCCTCTGAGTTTTGGGGTTTCCGGACTCACATAGATTGGCTAACATAAAAGAGTTGCCTACCTGTTGTTGAATTTAGATTTCCTTCCCTCAATATCATATTCTCCCTCTGTTTAACATGTGAGGAGAAGAGAAGATATTTCTGATCAACTTATTACAACTACAAGAACCATAATAGATCTATTTAAAGTATGTTTTTAAGCTTTGTCTTTGTCAACTTTTTTTTTTAATGTTTTATTTATTTCAGAGAGAGAGAGAGAGAGAGAGAAAGAGAACGTGAGTAGGGGAGGGTCAGAGAGAGAGGGAGACACAGAATCTGAAACAGGCTCCAGGCTCTGAGCTAGCTGTCAGCACAGAGCCCGATGCGGGGCTCAAACCCACGAACCGTAGATCTCTTGAGCCGAAGTCGGATTCCCAACCGACTGAGCCACCCAGGCACCCCGGGCTTTGTCAACTTTTAACACAACATTGAGGAGGCTACTTAGGACTTAGGAATATATTTGAAGGAGAGACACCTAGAATTTACTTAAAGGAAACAGTATTAGATGTGAGGCACCTGAGCTGTCCAAAGTGTCCAAGGGGGAACACAGAAAAGAGATTGGAAACAGAAGATGAGGTTAAAGAGACTTTATTTCATGCATTATGTACGTATGAAACATGGCTAAATCAGTCTATCTTATTTTGTGGATCAGTATCCAATCTCCATGTATAGTTTCTGCATAAAGATGAAATATAATACAGTCATCCAATACCGTGTAGCCCTTCTTGTATTTAAAGAAATAACCATCTTATTTTAATGCCTAAGAACACCTTGTATCCTAAATTCTTTTATTTTCAAAATGTGGGAGTTAAAAAGTATATTAGTTACACAAAATCCGTTTCTTTCTGTAGCCTGGGTTAGTATGCGATGTAGAAGGAAACGTGGACAGGGTGCCTTTGGGACAGGACCAGGCCATGAGACCTGATCCAACCCAGGCCCTTGTGGATGGAGGGTGGCGGTGGGCAGGGCTGGCTGGTCTGGAGAACACTTGGGAGAATACAAAGAAGGAGGAGACATACCACTCCTGGGCTTTGCTTGCACTCCTTTCCCTCTCCAACCAGCAGTAGTTAGGCCCAGAGAAGTTCAAGACTGAGATTCAAAACAGCTCAGTGTCCCCTTTACCTGCTTTTACATCCATTCCTAGTATAGGATGATACTTCTTATTTTTCTGCTAGATACAACATTTCATGGAATATATACATTTCAAAATGGAGGAATCCATATGAATTACCTTGACCAACACTCTCATTCAAAAGTCCAGAAAAGCTTAAGTTCACCATAGTAAGTTAGAAACAGTGTCACTGTATTCTTTTACTTCTTTCTTTTCTGGTAGGATTGCCCTTTTGGGCAATTTAGTGCATTTAGTGGCTCTGTGCAGGAAGAAGTGGATGCTCCCCTAATGTTGCCAAATCATCCCTGTGGGTAGCATCAATGGGAATGAAAATATGGGGGGGAGGGGTTAGATTGTCCAGGCTTGGCTGTGTCAATTCTCACTAACTCATTTCCACAGAGCTTGCTAAAGAAGCACGAAACACTGGAAAATGACTTTGCTGTCCATGAGACCCGAGTACAAGATGTGTGTGGTCAAGGAGAAGACATTTTGAATAAGGTAAGTAACTGGCATTCCAGGCCAAGTTCATTTTCCAAAAGGGATTGGTCCAAATATTGAATCATGAGCAGTGCTAAAATCATGCATCAGATTTTTAGTAATCTCTTCCTAGCTACCTTATTGTTGTTCTGAGCAAATAATCATCTATTCAGTCCCTGTTTTTTGGAAATGCTTCTATCAAGTTCTTATAGGCATATCTTTCTGATTTCCTTAAATCCTTTGTTGGCCCTCTTACTCATTGTAAGGCGTTTATAGGTATCACGTGTTTTGGTTACAGAGTTGTGTAAAAATGTAAAGAAGTTTCTTTGTGCACCTGTAGGGAGGAGAACCACACTGAAACCCTGTTTGTAATTTGAGAATCATTCTTTGGTTTAAATGCTTGTTTTTACAAACCATCACTGATCTAAGCACTCTACAAAGAACCTCAAACAGAGAGGATTCCAACTAAGAAGGTCACACTTATGGGGACCCACATGAGAAGATCTCCTAAATGCCAGAGTGGAAATAACCATTCCCAGCATGGATCAAAAATACAATAACACAATAACTGCAGTGGTCCCAGAGGAGAATAGTTGCATATTTGTCATGACAGAGATACTACCTTTTTTTTTTTTATCATACTAAAGAATTCCAATTTCTAGCCCTGAACATCCACCAATGTATATCTGTTCCTAACTTCCCTCCATCTTGGGGTCTCAGGAGAGAAGTCAACACATTGAGCAGATTTCCACCAAGATACAGACTCTGAATGAAAAAGTTCCCTCTCTGACTAAGGCAATAGCTGCTTGGAAGTTGCAACTGGAAGATGATTATGACTTTCAGCAGTTCAACTGGAAGGCTGATGTGGTGGAGGCCTGGATAGGTATGGCATTTGAGAACCAAGGTCCTTGGGTGTGAGAAATACTGGTAAATTCCATCGATAGAAAGATTCTGGGGTTTTCTCACTTCTAGTGAGAAGAGAGATGGTCCCTCATCACCCACTCCTACCCTTTCTGGACACAGTTACACTCACATGTGCATGCATCTGTGCACACACACACACACACACACACACACACACACACGTCCCCACCCCACCCTCCCAAAAATGTGCTGAGGCGTGACTGAGGACCAGAATTCCAGAAAACACATTTTTGGGGATTTGGGGAATATCATGTGTGATATTCAGAAAGACAGAGTCATGGCAAAACATTCTAAAGAAAATAGTGTGTTTGACTACTTTTTTCCTTTGTTTTCCAAATCACCCAGAAGTGTTGGTTCTAACCCTGCTCCAGGCAGTTCTACACCACATAAGTCCAGAGAGACCACCTATGGGCCCCCACTGCTCCCAAATTCCAATAAATGACTCACTCGCAGGGTCAAGAGGCTCTCCTACGGCTTGTAGTGAACACTCCTTTTCTCCTTACCAAAGCTGATTCAGGAGCAACTATATTTCCCCTCTAACTAATCGCCTTTGCTCTCTAGCTGAGAAGGAAGCAAGTCTAAAGACCAATGGGAATGGTACAGACCTCGCCGCGTCGCTTGCTCTCCTGGCAAAGCAGGTGAGAATGGGGCTGCCTGTGCGCAGGTGCGGTGGGGTCACAGCCCACATGCACGGAAGATCAACACTAGGATTATTCCATTCCCTAATTCTGTGGTTCTATTGACTGCAGGACCGGCAATGTTGTTCCTTTTTCTCTTCCTGATATTGGTAATTTGCCAGTTTTTTCTCTCTCTCCCTCCCCACAGTCCTGCGGCTGCTGGGTGCTCCTCATTAAAAAAATTTTTTTTAATATTTTCTGTTTATGTCTGAGAGAGAGAGAGAGAGAGAGACAGCGTGAGTAGGGGAGGATCAGAGAGAGAGGGAGACACAGAATCTGAAGCAGGCTCCAGGCTCTGAGCTGTCAGCACAGAGCCCAACGTGGGGCTCGAACCAATGAACCACAAGATTATGACCTGAGCCAAAGTCGGACACTTAACTGACTGAGCCACCCAGGTGCTCCAGTGCTCATCATTTTTTATCAGAGAACCAACTTTGGTTTTTTCATTTTTTCTCTGTTATGTCTTTGTATTATACCCCATTAATACCTTTTTATATCGTTCTCATTTTCGTTTACTTTCCTTGGGATTAACTTATTTCTTTAAAGAAATTTCTCGAGGTGGATATTTAGATTGTCAAATATTTAGCCACTCTCCTTTTCTAATATTTTGATATAAGGATATGAATTTCCCTCTAAGTAAAGCTTTAGCGGCACCTCACAATTTCACATGTTACTTTTGTTATTATCACTCGGTTAAAATGCTTCTGTCATTTCTAATTTCTTATTTAACCCATTGCTTATTCCATAGTGTATTTTGCTGAATTTCCAAACATTTGGAAATTGTCTTACTATCTTTTTTGACATTTAAATCTTGTCTAATTCTGCTTTGTTTTATAAACACACTCCATATTATTTTAGAAGCTTGATTTACATCTAGAAAATAGTCTGTTTCAGTAAATAGTCTACGTACAGTCGAAAAGAATGTGTATTTTGCAAGTTTTTGTTACTTGTCAGGTTTTGGTTGTTAATCATGTTGTTTAAATACTTCATTATTTCTGTACATTCTGAACCTAAGTTAAAGGTTGTGTTGACATTTAGAATTATAAGTCTGCTTGATGAGTGAAATACTTTTAATTATGAAATGTTCTTTCTAATAACATTTCTTGACTTAAAGTCTTCTTTTTCACATTCTAGAGTACCAGTGTTTTTTGTTTGTTTGTTTGTTTGTTTAGTGTTTGCAGTCTATATCTATTTCTATCCTTTGGTTGTTTTCTTTCTTTTTTTTTTACATTTATGTTTTATATTTTATATTTTTTGCTATTTATTTGATACATGTACAGAATGCAAAATGATTAGCGTTCTGCATCATTGTAGCACTAGCTGACCTCCATCCTATCACATAATTGCCCCTTCTGAGAACATTTCAGATCTACTCTCTTAAGTTTTAAGTATTTAATACAAGACTATTAGCTATAATCATCATGTTCTACATGAGATGCCCAGAACTAGCCAATCTTTTAGTTGGAAGCTTGTATCCTATGACCAGTACCTCCCATCTTCCCCACCCTCCAGCCCATGGCAACTACCAGTCTGCTCTGTTTCTCGAAGTTCAGCTCTTCTGGATTCTACTTGTGAGCAGTATCAAGCAGTGTTTGTCTTTCCCCATCTGACTTAGTTCACTTAACATATGCTCTCAAGTTTCATCCACATTGTCACAAATGGCAGGATTTTTTCCATCTCGTGGCTGAATAATATTCCATTTTATACACACATACACATCACATCACATTACATCTTTTTTATCTGTTTATTTGTTGACGGACATTCAGGTTGTTTCCAAATCTTGGCTAATGCGAACAATTTTGCAATAAACATAGATGTGCAGAGTATCTTTATATTTTAGATGAATCTCCTATAAATTTCACAGTGGGGATAGCATTATTTATCTAATTTGATCATTTTATTGGACGGGTGAGTCTCTTTACATTTGAAAATTTTTTAATGTTTATTTATTTTTTAGAAAGAGAGAGATAATCAGAGACAGAGCGTGAGTGGGGGAGGACAGAGAGAGAAGAAGGCACAGAATCCAAAGCAGGCTCCAGGCTCTGAGCTGTCAGCACAGAGCCTGGCACAGGGCTCGAACTCACGAACCACGAGATCATGACCTGAGCCAAAGTCAGATGCTTAACTGACTGGGCCACCCAGGCGCCCTGAGTCTATTTACATTTAAAGTAATGTAACTGATGAATATTTACTCGTTTACAATTTAACACTTCCATCTCTCGTCCAACCCCTACTTTTTGGTCAGGAACTGAAATAATTCGAGATATAATTTCTTTTTCTTTTCTTTTTTTTTTTTTTGAGGACTTGCCTTTTTCATTGGCTCTTACTCCTCAGGCCCTTCAAGGGTTTAACTAAAAGCCTTTCACTGGGGCTTCCCCTTTTGGTGTTTTCAACTCAGCTCTAGGAGATTAGTTAGGAGCTTACTTAGCATTTTTTACTCTTTGCTACTCTTTCTGCTTGGCTTCCAGGACTCGTGGCCGGTAGAGTTTAGGAACCCATCGACGCCTGGAGAGGAAAAGGGCAAAATATTGA
Organism: Crocuta crocuta; assembly: GCF_008692635.1. Classification (NCBI taxonomy): domain Eukaryota; kingdom Metazoa; phylum Chordata; class Mammalia; order Carnivora; family Hyaenidae; genus Crocuta; species Crocuta crocuta. Next base: position 6,047,105 of record NW_027529438.1, read on the forward strand.
ACCTTTTTTTCTGCAATTCTTTTCCCACCCTGGCTTCCCAGTTCCCCAAAAATCATCTCTTCTGCTTCCTGAGATTATCAAGAGCTCTGAGAAGCTGTGTTGCCCTCAACCCCTTGACCTGGGGCACGTCATAGGGAAAGGTTGCAGAGACTATTACTCTGGCCTTAATTCTGCTTCCTCTTCTCTAGAATTTGGATCCCTTCAGGTGTAGTTACCTGAGTTGCATTCTGATCTCTTTCAAACAGTTGATGTTTTGTACTTTTATCCAGCAGCTAAAGTTGCTCTCAAAGGGGGAATTAGTCATATACAAGCCACCCTATCAAATCTGGAAGTCCAGTATCCAGAATTCTGCGATGCTGATATCAACAACACACGTGTGCACGCACACGCGCTCACACATGAATCATCGTACAACCAAGCCCTGCAAGAGGTCTGTTGTCAGTGTGTATACCTCCAAGGTCTCTGAGAGAGCACTGTCTGCTACCAATCAGAGCACAAAATCTAACAGAGGATGTAACAGAGTCTTAGAAAGGATGCGAGCTGTAGGAAGCATTTAGTTTTGACTCAAGAAATATGGAAGATCATACCATGCTCCAATATTCCCTTAATATTAAGTTTACACCTAACCTAAGTTCTGATTATAAGACACACATCCACCAGAACTCAGCCATACTCTCAACCACAGACATTCATGTAAGTCACTAGGTTATGTTTCCTTCTGCTTGGTCATCACTCTCTAGACCTTGTCTTGTCCAGGATAAAAGATCTGGTAGAACCCAGGTGTGACTGGCCCCTGGGAATCTGCCTTGTTTCTCCTCTCACAGCTCCTCTCTGGGTCTTTCCAGGACACATTGGATGCCAGTCTACATAGCTTCCAGGAAGACAGGCTGTCAGAGATAACTGACCTGAAGGACCAGCTGGTGGCCGCTCAGCACAGCCAGACCAAAGCCATTGAGGAGCGCCATGCTGCCCTGCTGCGGCGCTGGGAAGGGCTGCTGGAAGCCTCCGCAGCCCACAGACAGAACTTGCTGGATAAGCAGCTGCCCCTAAAGAAGGTTAAAAAGAAAAAAGAGCCATAATCAGGCGTCCACTACCTGTGTATTATATTAGCCATGGAATCCAGAAATAGATACTGGAAACTGTGTTCGGGTAATCTAGAGACATTTGAGTGAGTGCATGGAAAGGATCAGGAAGGGATTCTTATTGAACAAGAAGTAATTGGGTGGGTTTTTTTAGATTGATAGGATGGGATTGTTTGTTTGTTTGTTTGTTTGTTTGTTTGTTTTAAGACTGATCTGTCACTTATCCAGCTGACTTGAGAGGGAAGCCAGGCACATGTAGTAGAAGAGGTAGGTGGGTCAAAGGGTGGAAGGTCCCAGTGTTTGGAAGCACTAAACTGGCAGGCAGGAGGTAAGGCTGTCCTTGGGCTTTTTTCTAATCCAGATACAAGGAGCACTCGACAAGTAAAACTTGAGTTCCCATCTTGTGTTGACTTTTCTTAGCTGGGAGACCTTGTATATGTCCCTTAACATCTCTGAGCCTTGATTCCTCCATTTATGAAGTTGGATCATGTTACCGCTGTTTCCTGCTGGTCTGTTGTGACTATTAACAGAGATAATGGATCTGAAAATGGAGTGCAAACCACTAAGTTCTAGGTAGTTATAAGTGATGACAATGTTCTTTCTAATGGTGGCCACTAAGGTACTGGATGCTGGTTATAAAAAATACCAATAATAAAAGGAAGCCAGGACGACCAGTGAAATTACTGAGCACTCCTAGACCATAAGAAGTATTGTACTGGGCAGCAAGTTAAGGCAGGCAGGGGAATTAGGAAACAAACGCACAGACAAATATCAGTCAGTGTGGATGCTTAGCTAATTACTCTATTGCTATGGAACCTACAGAAATAAATCTCAAGTGAAAAATCAAATCAGTTCATGGGCAACTTTACACACATATATGCATTCGAGATAGAAAGATGCTTTACATTCTGATTCTATTTTGCTTAATTTTCAAACTGCAAAGAGATTTGTTATTTTATTTTCTGATTATAACATCTTTGTAAAATACCAAGTTGATCCATAATATTCCAAAAGTAATATGAAGTATTTTATAGGTTTTTGTATCTTTCCTGTATAGAGGCCATGTCAATTTCTCCATACTGGTCTATTTTAGCATATACAATACCGAAGTGAGTACAGGGTAAGATGTAATGGTGTAAAACCTTTGTAAACCCTCTTCCATTTAGGCCAGTTTTTTCCTCTTTAACCTCCATATTTGGGGATGAAACCTCATTTTCATATTTGCCTAAGATAAATCTCTTGGGAAGTATAAACTGCTGAGTATGTATGTATGTATGTAATTATTTTAGAGGGAAAGTGAGAGAGAGAGTATGGGAGAGGGACAGAGGGAGAGAGAGAGAGAATCCCAAGCAGGCTCCACTCTGTCAGCACAGAGCCCGATGTGGGGCTCAATCCCACAATGCGAGACCATGATCTGACCTGACATCAAGAGTCAGATGCTCAACTGAATGAGCCACCCCGGTGCCCCAAATCTATGATATCTTTTAAATCTAAAACTACTTTTGATCACCCAGTGTTTGGAACAGTCCATACTATTTCTCTTGTTCAGAGATTCAGACAATTTGGAGTCATGAGAGCATATGGAGAACTCCAGACATGATGTAGGAGTAAGGGTACAGATCAGAGGGTGGGAGCTGTGCTGGAGACTCGCTCCAGCCAGTCCAGGGGTCCATGAAGGATGGATGGTGTCGGCGAGAGAGAGTGAGAGAGCCCTGAGATTCTTCCTGATCACCAGGCAGGCATCTCCACACTGTCAGTTTTGGTGTCTTTATTTATTGGTCAAATGATAACATGGCATCAGAAAAAGGAATTTTACTCTTTGTGATAAGTTACTTTGAAAAGTGTACAAAAACGGGTTTTTTGGAAGTATTCTTGCAGAATTACCCCAATCATAGTGAGGTTGAGTAAATCTTACAACTAAGGAAATAACAGGATGTTCTTAGTGAAAAACAATATGACATACATATTTGTTCTAAGTTAATAACGCTAGGATTAGGACGTAGGTTAAGTTGTATATAGACAGGCTAGGAGTCATTCTGTCTGACTCACAAGAGGACGAATGGTTTTGAGCTGGTTAATAAATTGTTTGTGGAAGCTTTTTGGACTTGATGCTGAATGTGTAAACACCATGGAGGCCTTAAACGTGTCGGCCTCTTTTTTGGGTCATGTTGTAGCTACTCTTATCTATCCTCATCCCAGCTGCCAGTGTAAGGGAGGGTGTTTGCGGAAAGTAGGCCTTAGGGAAGGGACTGTCATACTTCACCAGTTAGAAAAGGTGTTAAGTATTAATTTAAGCTCCGCCCTTATCTGTTCCTTAATTCTAAATTAGGCTCTTTGTCTCAGAGCCAGGCTCAATTGTAACTCTTGTGTTCTGAACCCCCTATATTATCTACGTCTTGGATCTGCAAGGCCCATAGGAGGAGCCTTTTGACAATCATCCACTGTGCTTTCATCTAAAATCTCTTTTGAAGAGGCAGGAATATGCTTTTCCTTACGAAGAATCTGTGTGGGGAATATCGGTCTGATTTGGAATATTGTGAGGCCTGGTCAATACCCTCAGGCTCATTTCCAACATGAGTCAGTAGTAGCAGAAGGAGATACCAGTTTTCATTTCTCATGGCAGGAGCTGTGCAAACACTGCCATTTCCTCGCTGAGACCGTCATCCAGTGAGGCCAGTGCAGCTCCCAGCAGAGCTGGGTTTCAGCAGGGGCTTCAAGCATAAGCTGAGCCCTGAACAAGTTCTAGAAGGAAGGCAGGAAAAGAACTCAGTACAGGCAAAGAGACATCAGAGAGGTGTGGATAGACTGGCTTATCCCACAAATGATTTGCTTATTCACACGTTCATCCGTGCATTCACTTAACACTGATGTGTGCATGTTTCCTGTGTGCCAAGTAGAACTGGAAGACAGCCTTCAGAGTAAGAAATCATGAAATCCTATGCCTGAAAATGGCCCCTGCTTCTATTGGACTCTTGTATTTAAGACAACTCTAAGAGTCCGTCAGCCTCCTTACTCGTAGAGGACGGAGGCCTTGACTAGTCTCACACCGGGGCTCCAGCCTCAAATTCGCCCGCCTGCCTGCTGAGCACATGGTCCTCGGCGCTTTCAGTGCTGCCGTCCTGCCGTGCTGACCCTCATAATAGTTGAAGATGACCACTTTTCTTTTTTATAGCCTCAGTTTTCTCTTTGGCCGAGAGGCTTTACCGGGCAAGATGGAGGTAACTTTTTCCTCTGCAGGCTGAGGAGCTGTTCATGGAATTTGCACACAAAGCTTCTGCTTTCAACCACTGGTGTGAGAATGCCGAGGAGGACCTGTCAGAGCCTGTGCACTGTGTCTCCCTGAACGAGATTCGGCAGCTGCAGAAGGACCAGGAGGTCTTCCTGGCCTCCTTGGTGGGGGTCCAGTCCGACTTCAACCATTTGCTGGAGCTAGACCAGAAGATTAAGGCCTTAGATGTGCCCTCCAGCCCTTATACCTGGTTGACGATGGAGGTGCTAGAGAAGGTCTGGAGGCACCTACATGACATCATCAAGGTAACAGCACCCGGCAGAGACTTCCTTTCACTGGGGTGAGCGTGACCACCTAATTTATTATATACGTTGGGGGGCCTTTTGAGAAAGAAAGGACACTATTAATAACCACGTTGGGACAGCAGTCATGAATGGAATCTGTCTAAGAAAGTTTTGGAAATATGTTCACAGTAAGGTATAGCCCTACACTCAGACACCCTCATGCTTCTGGGTTTTGAGCAGTGACTCATGGAAGCAAACACAAGCTCCAGGAGGTGGCTGTAAAAATGGGCTATGAAAAGTTCGCAAGACTCGTATATATGCCCACAGTCTACAGAATTTCCCCATCCAAGGCACTCATTTTATACATATCTCCAAAGTGCCTTTTTTATGTGTTTGTATTTAGTTTTTGTTTGTCTATAATGATATTCATCATAGAAACTATGGAAAATATTAAAAAGCTCAACAGAGAAATTTCACGAAAATATCACCAATTTTAGATGGCAACTCTCATTACTTCCTTTCCCTAAAAAAAGACTGCTTTCCCTTAAAAGGCTGCTTTTATGTTCATTTAAATGAAAATTTCACCAGACAAAAAAAAATAAGAGAGATGATTTGCCTTTATTACTAGCTTATTTGTCACTGGGCTTGGTCTTAAAGATGTCCTGCAAGTACTTACAGGGCATGATGGGAGCTTCCTTCCTCTTCGGAGGCGAGAAGAGGTGGGCGGGATGACATAGGAGCACAGAGCACATGTTCTGTTAGATCAGGGGGAGAGGGGATGTACAGCTGAGAATAGCTAGACACCAGCTATTTTACTACAAAGAAAGATCTTCAATGTTCACACCACTCTCTGTGATTTGGAGTTTAGGAACGGGAGCAGGAGCTGCAAAAGGAAGAGGAGAGACAGGTCAAGAACTTTGAGATGTGCCAGGAGTTTGAGCAGAATGCCAGCGCCTTCCTTCAGTGGATCTTGGAGACCAGGTGCATGGTGCCGCCCCCAAACCCATGATCCCTGTGTCGCCAGGGCGGCGAAATGTGTATCTGAGGGGAGCAGGAGGGGGTCCTACAGCGTGTGTGTTGTTTTAGAATCACCAGATCCTGTCTGTGCTTTTCATTTGGAATTGATGGTTTTCTAAATCAGTCCTTGCAAAATCAGGAAATGAGAATTTCATATCCTTCCATGTTCTCTCCTTGATGATCTCATTTTCCCCTGTTACCTGTAACTAAAGTCTAAAAATCATAGCAGTCCCTTATGTTTGCACTTTACAAAGTGCTTCTATATCCATTACCTCCCTCAACTCTCAGAGTGACCTTGAAATTTGTACAGAGCAGATTTGATAAGCTCTGGCTCCAAGTGTGGGAAGAAGATCTGTAGACAAGTTTATTTGCTCCAGGTCACATATATATTTATGGGCACGACCAAAGGCAGAGCCTACTGTGAACACCTGCTATGAAGCTCTCAGGCTGCCCCATTGCTAAAAAACAAAACGAAACAAAATCGTGGTGAAAATCAGTGAGATAATAAGAGCTGACTGCTTTTATTAAATGCAGAATGTCCTATAGGTGAAAATAACATTTGTCGCATCTTCCAGGGCAAATGACCTGGAAAAGAAGAGACTTAGAAGGTGTAACACGTTAGAATAAATGTCAAAGTTTGTAGGCCATATCCAGCAGGTGGGTCATAAATGTGGTCAAAGTGGTGGTTTATACAATCCATGATATATACAGCTCCCACAAACACAACAAGGAAAGCCCAGACAGTGAGCCAAAAGAAATCCTGCGTCATAACCAAAACTCATGTGACAGAAGGCAAAGGAAGCAAAATGTTTCATCCTCTGCCTCTGATGTGGTCCTTACCACCAATGTCCCACCCCCCAGCAGCAAGGGCCTGACACCTAGCACAGTCATCTGACATCTGACAGCTGACAGCTCTTCATCCTAGGACACGAGGAGCTGAATTGAGGCTCTGAGCTCTTCTGAGTGGGAGAGACTCTGGGGACGGTGCAAAACACTGGTTACAGAGGACTTTAGATATATCATAGATCTGAGGAAAGAAGATCATTGAAGTAATCCATGTTAACTTGTGATTTCTCTTTTATCTCTTCTGATTCCTGCTCCTGACCTCCACGCCCAGGGCTTATTTTCTGGATGGGTCAGTATTTTATGTTACCGTGTTTGTTTTATTATATGACTCTTGAACAGTCACTTCAGGAGGACTTAGCATGGGACATCTGTGTCATCATCACCATCAGACTGAGATGACACCTTAGGGGAAGCATGGGGTGGGAAGAGAAGCACAGGGTAAAGCATCCTGCCCTGCACCCCACTAGGGGGAGACTTACCTTCGTTAGGTTAAGGGTGTATTCAAGAGTAAGAATGAGGGTGGGGGGGCAGCAGGAAGGGGGTGGCAGCCTTCTGTAAGGCACAGAAGAATGAGAACAGACCTTCCTTTTCTTCTCATCTGTCCAGCAACTTGCTAATTGACAGAAGGGTTTGGTTTCATGAAAATCTGTTGTGAGAATTCATTTTGAAGAGGCCATACAATAAAATATAGAAGTAGAGAAATGTAGTGTGTCCGAATCAGTCTGTCTGGGTGAAATATTGACCTCTGATATGATGAGTAACATTTTCCTCTGGTTCATAACTAGGTCTTTGCTCAAAGAAACAGGAACCCTGGAATCCCAGTTGGAAGCAAATAAAGTAAGTAATGTTTGCTTATTAGCCGAGGATATTGCCGGAAATTACAAGGAGTGCAAGGAGAACCAGTAGTACTTTTAGGTAAACTCCTGGGCCTGGATGTCAAGAGCTTGAGGTTCTAGCCCCAACCCTGCCAGCAATTTGCATTGTAACCATTGACTGCCACTTCATGGACAAGGACATCAGTTTGTTTCAATGTCTGAACCTGAATTTCTGTAGCTATACATGGAGTTCATAATGCCTACATCATAGGGTCATTGTGATGATTAAGAATGAGAACGGGGGCACCTGAATGGCTGTCAGTTAAGCGTCTGACTTCAGCTCAGGTCATGATCTCAAGGTTCGAGGTTTGTGGGTCTGAGCGCTGTGTGGGGATGTCTGCTGTCAGCATGGAGCCCACTTCAGATCCTCTGTCCCCATCAGATCCTTCACATCCTCTCTGCTCCTCCCCGGGGCCTGTGCATGCCTGCGCACCCACGTGCATGTCCTCTCTCTCTCTCTCTCTCTCTCTCTCTCCCCGTCTCTCTCTCTCTCAAAAATAAACTAAAAAAAAAAAAAAAGAATAATAACAGATGCAGAAACTCCTAGCCTACAATTGCAGCATTCCCCAATTACTGTTATCATTTGACATGGGCAGACAATACAATTGAATTAGAGCAGCTCTCAACAGTTGAGTGAAGCCCCACTTCAAGGGGAACACTTAATTAATTAAATCTAATTACTCCCTAATGAGAGAACTTCAGTAATAAAGAGCCAGATGTTGTCAGGTACCAGTGATCACTGGAGGGCCGCAAACCACTGTACGAGGTAAGACATTATGTCCACCCACCCTCACCTCAGAACCCAGCCACTCCTCCCCAAGTCAGGAGAACTACTTCCCGTTGAGAAAGCATGGCCTTTAATGTGCCGGGACAACAAGCCAAATCCTAGGGAAGTCTGCCCACGCATCTGTAGGGAGACGTGAGTTGGCCACAATCCCCAGTGTGGATAACTCGTGGCATGGATGACTGGGAGCCAGCCACACAGGCATCCTGGAAATGCTAGTCCTTTCTCCTGTAGCACATAACCACTAACTCTTAGATTTATATATTAGAGATGTCCAGAATGACAGACATTGCATCACTTAACCTCCCCACCATCGCATAAACAAGGAATACAGAAGTGGATTTCCTGAGTAGTTCATTTTTCACAGAGGACAGGAAGATGCCTGAAAATAATTAAGAAGGACCAATCAAAGGAAACCCAAACTCATCAGCTCTACCATCCCTTGGTTTGGAGCTACCCTGTGTGACTGCTCTTTCCTTTTCTCTGTCTTCTCCAGCGGAAACAGAAGGAGATTCAGGCCATGAAGCGCCAGTTGACCAAGATTGAGGATCTGGGAGACAATTTAGAGGAGGCTCTGGTCCTGGACATCAAGTACAGCACCATCGGGCTGGCCCAGCAGTGGGACCAGCTCCACCAACTGGGAATGCGGATGCAGCACAACCTGGAGCAACAGATCCAAGCCAAGTACTGTGGACCCATGACCAGGGCTGGACAGGGTGTGGGTGTTACTAGGTGTCAGGAACTTAGCCCCAAGGGCTAGAGTTTGGGGTACTGTATAAAGGAGCTGCTTCAGAGATAGGACACACACCATCTTCAGAATCAATATTCTCTTTCTCTCTCTCTCTTGCTCCCAGAATGACTATTTCTCTTTCTATGGGAATCTATTTTGAGACAGGAGACAGAGCCCCATCCCCCGGAAGCTACTCACCATCTGGCTCTTAGAGTTCTTTCGTCTTATGTGATCTCTTCAGGAAGCAATCCCTTTTATACAAGTCTGTCTCAGACGTCTAGAATGCAAGAAACATTCAAGGTGGAGAGCCAGAAGAGCAGAATTCATTTGTTTTTCTACATAAATTAATTACATCAAAGCAGCTTTTGGTCTCGATGATAATGACAGCATAATCTCTAGATCAGGGATTGGCAAACTTTCCCTGTAAACAGACTGATTATAAATGTGTCAGCCTCGGAGAGCCATGCGGTCTCTGTTGTAACTACTCACTATGCTGTTGTAGAGAGAAAGGGCTATTAATAACCCACAAGTTCAGGAGTGTGTCTATATCCCAATAAAATTCTATGTATGGACACTGAAATTTGAATTTCATGCAACTTTTATGTTGAATGAAACACTTCTTCTTTTAATTATTTCCAACCCTGTAAAGAGATGAATACCACCCATAGCCCATTAAACTCTACAAACGCAAATGGAAGACTAGATTTGGCCCATGGGTCATAGTTTGCCAAGCCCTGAACTAGATGATCTGAGTAGCGTATTATCCGCGGACATCCCTCTCCATTCCACATGGCAAGTCTTCTGATGTTTTTCTGTTTTATTTCATGAGTTAATCCATTTTTTTTCCTTTCAGAGACACCATAGGTGTGAGTGAGGAGACATTGAAGGAGTTTAGCACAACCTATAAGTGAGTAGATCTTCATAGTCGATCTGTTCTTTGTTTTCCAACCCATTCAGAGTGAATCTCCACATAACTAATTTTTCTCCTCAGTGTGGCTTGGTAAGATCATAAATGAAGATGTAGTTGTATTAATTAGCTTGATGTCATGGCTTTTAATATGTCTCTGAGAATTCCTTGACTTTAGAAAATACATTTCTCTCATGTTTCACATTTTACTGTCTTTGCTCCATCTACTGGGTTAAAAATCATGCAGAAACACAGGCAGGTTCTCCACTCAGTCCTCTGATGCCCTCTGACATGTTAAAGCCTCAGCCAATCCAACAAGAACTGTTCTTTTCCCTTCTTATCTGGTTCTCTATGAAACTTGATAAGATGTTTTTGTTTTTCAGACATTTTGATGAGAATTTGACAGGGCGCTTGAGTCACAAAGATTTCCGGTCCTGCCTGAGAGGACTCAACTACTTCTTGCCCATGGTGGAGGATGATGAACCTGAGCCCAAGTTTGAGAAGTTCCTGGATGTTGTCGATCCAGGGAGGTAGGAAGGAGACCAAAGGGATGGGGCTTGGAGGAACCAGCATAGAGAATAAGATGATCCATAAAGCATGACCATTAACCCAGTTGGGAATAGGAAGATACAACCATATATACATGAACTGGGCAGCTTTTGGTGCCTTTGTAGCATTAGCTCAGAAGTGCATGGCACTGACTCAAACTCAGGCACAGCCTTTGCAATTTGCTCGATTCCTGCTTTTTACATTTGATCTATGAATTTCAGCTGACTCTGAGAATGGACCTTGAGAGAAGAATCTTTCCATGTAAAGTCCTAAGGAGACCCAAATGTTTCGGAGCCCAACTGGTGGGGATGGGATTGTGTGCACGTGGGGGTGGAGACAGTCATGGAGGCGCTAGTTCTTTCTAATGTCAAGGATGCCATAAAACCAGAAATTGAGGCCTTCAATTCAACTTGAAAACCTTGAAGTGCCTGGGGACTGGGGCTGATGGAGAGTTGCAGACTGTGAGGAGCATCCAGCCAGAAAACTCACCTGGGAGCAGAGGCTGGGGCCAGGGAAGCAGCATTTACTTAGCTGCAAGGGTGTGGGGAGTAGGGTCAAAATAGAGATCGCAGTCCACATCCTCAGAGAGCTGAGCCCATTTCTCCCACAGGAAGGGCTACATCTCCCTGGAGGACTACACCTCATTCCTGATCGACAAGGAGTCAGAGAACATCAAGTCCAGCGATGAAATAGAGAATGCCTTCCAAGCCCTGGCGGAGGGCAAGGCCTATATTACCAAAGAGGACATGAAGCAGGTCAGATTGCAGTTGTAGGCACGGTCACTATGCTATCATTCTAACCCAGGGCTTGCTTACCTCGGGCCTGGTGGCCTCCCATTGGCAACTACCTTCCCCCACCCACCTTTTTTTTTCCCTTGAGGCAGACACTGTACTGGACAAGTTGACATTTGCTTTATTTACCCTTCATTTTGTCTTGTCCCAGCTTGAAAATTTAGGGTCATCCTCTAAGGGCTGTAACAGTCAATTCCAAACCCGAAACTCAATTTTTAAGGCTATTTCTTATCCCATGTCTTTAATAACCCAAGTTTATGGAATGGGATAAAGCATGTGGTCCGAGTGAGATGAGAGCCTTGGGGTCAGGGCTGGTTGAAAAGATGGGCTGGTTCAACTCACAAGAAATTGGAGATTTCAGAGAAGGTATGCGGTGGGCATGGGGCTGGCTGCTGCTTCTAAGTCTCTGGGGCCCCTGGGTTCAGGGCATATTGCCAACCCCAGGAGTCAGCTATTGTTCATCCCTAGGATGGTATCTCTTTTTCATTTCAGGCCCTAACCCCAGAACAAGTGCAGTTCTGTGCATCACATATGCAAGAATATGTGGACCCACGAGGCCGAAGCCACCTTGCTGGTTATGACTATGTGGGCTTTACCAATTCCTACTTTGGCAACTGATAAGCATCTTTTTCTGGGTCATAGAAAATCTTGGTGTGGTGGGAAGTACTGGGGGAGGAAGGAAACAAGCAAGTATGGGGGGAGGGAGATAGTCGTGTGTGTGTGTGTGTGTGTGTGTGTGTGTGTGTGTGTTACACTTATTAGAGCACCTGGAAAAATCTCAAGCTTGGGGGATATAAGACATTAAGAGAGTTGGAGGAGAGGAGGCATCACAGGCTTACTTCATATGCAACCAGTGACTACTCAGGGTCTCAATTTTTTTGTTGAGTTCTACACATCTTTATAATGTTGTTTTGTTCTGATTATAGAATAAAATATTTCCTTTTGTAAAAAATTTCATTTTTAAGTATTTATTTATTTATTTAATATAATTTATTGTCAGTTTGGCTTCCATACAACACCCAGTGCTCATCCCAACAAGTGCTTTCCTCAATGTGAAGTAAAATGTTACTGACACACATGAGCTTCTGTATTTCTGAGAATCGCACAGACATCTAAACACGGGCAGGTGATTACACTGCAAACAAGAGTCATGGCAGAATGGATAAGGTCCAAGATGAGTTACAAACAGCTTCTCTTGAGTTTTGGAATGTGTATAAATTCTTACCTTTGGGGGGAAACTGGGTGGCTCTGTCGCTTAAGCGTCGGATTTGGTTTTGGCTCAGGTCATGATCTCACAGTTATGTGAGTTTGAGCTGTGAGTTGGGCTCTATGGTGACAGCAGTAAGCCTGCTTGGGATTCTCTCTGTTCCTCTCCCCCTCACTCTCTCTGTATTTCTCAAAATACATAGATAAATAGAATTCTTGCGTTTGGAAACAAAGAATGACATTCTGGAGAACCCCCATGTCTTAGTCTGTAGAAAAAGAAGAAGCCAGCACCTGTTTTCCTCTTCATCTGTCCCTTTTCCATACTTCTCCATGAAAGAGGATATCATTCGTCTCAGAATGGTGAGATCGTGGCAGAATGGGGCTCCCTTTTGTGCTCTGTGTCCTCACATTTGCTCTTACATTTTAATATGATGAAGAGAATATTAGTTTTGATTTCCTTCTGACTCCCTTTAAAGTAAGAGTTACTAGAATTGTTTACAAAATGCAGAATTAAGAAAAAAAGAGGGGGTGCTGTCTCCAAAGGATGTTAAGTCAAAGCTGATGGTCTGTCCAGACGTGTAAAAGTCGATGGTGTCGTTTGCTGGAGAGAATTCTTAGGTCACATGAACCTTGTACGGAACAGCTGGTGTCTTGAACAGCGTCCACTGCAGACCCCTGGATACTGCCACCTGATTATCACCTTGTTTCAAGTCATCCTTTGCCCAAAAGTCAGTCCTTCCTCAGTCAGGGACAAATTCCATCCCAGGAACCATTTAAATTTAAATGAATCTTTGGTTAAAACTAAAAAGCTATCTTTGCTGCTAATAATGTGTAAGCATTTTTACTGATTTTTGCTTAAGCATTTGGATACTACTGAACATAAAAATCAAAAAGTATTTGCAAAAACACTTAATTATGAGTTACCAAGAATGACTGCAGCTGAAAAAAAAAAAAACCTAGCTCAATAGACCATCAAAAACCAGTATCGTTAATATCACACTTACCAAGAAGTATGGAGAATCTAGCAAATGTGTGCTTGTCATGACCAAAGGCAAAGATGAATATGGTTCCATTCTCATCCTGACCCCTGCCAAGTATCTGCCAGGCCTAAATCAGATTATTAGGCATGTGATGGATCAAGAAATGCTCTTTAAGGCAAAGGACTGTTAGCATTTTATAAAAGGTATTGGTAATATTGAGGTCAGAGAAGATAATATTTATCTGAAGAATCAGCAAAAATATAAGAAGGTGATGCTGTCAGAGTCACATACAGCTCCCTCCAAAGTCAGATTCTGACCCCCTAGGCACACAAATAAAAATGGAAATGGAGGAAGCAGAATACATAATTTTGTTGGGTCTGTAAATACTCAAAAGTTTTTTATGTTTTATTTATTTTTGAGAGAGAGGGACAGCATGAGCAGGAGAGGGACAGAAAGAGGGAGACGCAGAATCCAAAGAGGCTCCAGGCTCCGAGCTTGCTGTGAGCACAGAGCCCGACGCGGGGCTCGAACCCAGAAACCGTGAGATCATGACCTGAGCCAAAGCCGGACGCTTAACCGACTGAGCCTCAGACATCCCTGTAGATTCTCAGCTTTTAATAATTAGAACTTATATCAAATGTCTCTTGTGATTTGGGTTTAAGTTCCTCCAAACTGATACTCATCTTTTCTTTTCTTTTTTTAAAAATATTTTAACATTTTATTTATTTGAGAGAGAGACAGAGAGAGGAGAGGGAGAGAGAGACAGAGACAGAGACAGAGAAAGAGCTGCCAGCACAGAGCCCAATGCGGGGCTCAAACTCATGAACTGTAAGATCATGACCTAAGCCAAAGTCAGATGCTTAACCAACTGAGCCACCCAGATACCCCAGTACTCATCTTTTCTTAATTTTCTTAACTTTCTGGTCACTTACTGTAAACTGGAATCCCTGACTTATTCCTATTAATTCTTTTCTTTACAATCTATAGGCTGGAGCCTGTTTCTGAGCCCCAGCCCTGTGGCTACATGCCTGCTGGNTTTTTTTTTTTTTTCATGATCCCTACTGCTCAATGTGTCTCCATAACTCTTCTACTCCCAAAAAGAATGTCCCCCTTTACTTTCAATGGACCTTTCTGACACCAGACATTTGACTGGAAAGATGTCAGATGTCTGTTTCCAGGCCAGTTTCCCAATCTGTAATCCTCTCAAGGCCCAGGATCCGGGTTCCTCCTTTCTCCAGTCAGACGTGTGCCAAGCAACAGCCCTTTATTCCTGTTTGTCCAGTTACATCATGGCTTGCAAGATGCAGGACACTGCTGGTCCCTGCTTTCACCAACATCAGTGGGGGACAAGGAAGGTGGCCTCAAGCGATGCTATCTAGAAGCTCCAGACAATAACAGATGGCTATACTGAGTGCTCTGTGAGTGTGGCAGGCTCTGTTCTGAAAACTTTATATCAGTCTTCACCAAAAGAGCCATAGAAAGCAGATGCTACTATCATTCCATTCTGTGGCTGGGAAACGGAGGCACAGAAAGGGAGAGAAGCTTGCTCTCAGTCACATGTGTAAAACATGGCAGAACTAGGCTTTTACCTTAGGAAGTCAGATTCCAGACCCTTCAGTCTCAATGGGTTCCTAAATAACCATGAGTTGGGCATATGTGATCATGTTCACATCAGAGGGGCCTCTGCTTTGCTGTGTGTGTGTGTGTGTGTGTGTGTGTGTGTGCGCACGCATGCATGTGCATGCCTGGAAGGATGATTTATTCTTTGTAAGAAGCACATGGTCACTTTTGTAACTAAAGGAGAGAATTTGAATCACCTAAGAGATTTTGTAAACTATTTGTGCCTGTCCTCATCCCAGATCAATTGCGTACATCTGTCGGGCTGCTCCCAGGAACATCTATTCTGAACAATTCTCCCTCTCCCATGTGATTTTTATATAAATGTAAGACTACTACATTTGGAAGTCAGCAGGACTTTTGAGTATTACTTAGTAATTCTTGGAACATCTTTACCCACCACTGCTTGGTACACATTTAGGGAATGCCATGCTAAATGGACTGAAGAGATTTTGGAAATGAATTTGCTCAGACAGCCTCAGTGCAATGGGGAAAAGGATACGAGAGTACACAACTTCGCTCCAATGACCCAGGCCTTTCTACCATCTGACTAACTTGCCTATCTCTCCCCAATCTGTTCTCTTCTCTGGGATCTGGCTCCCTTCCTCCCAAATTTAGTTTCCACAAAGTTCTAAATAGAGTCTGTGTTTCTCCCTTGAGAACATGGGAAAATATGGATTCCTGTTTGAAAAAAACAAAAACAAAAACCCATCATAAGTTTCTCTCAACTCTTGCCCCACTGCTCATTCATTGCAGAGTTATGTGAATCCTGCATTTTCTTTCTTTCTTTCTTTTTTTTTAATGTTTCGTTTATTTTTGAGAGAGAGATAGAGACAGTGTGAGCAGGGGAGGGTCAGAGAGAGAGGGAGACACAGAATCTGAAATAGGCTCCAGGCTCTGAGCTGGCTGTCAGCACAGAGCTTGATGTGGGGCTCGAACCCACAAACTGTGAGATCATGACCTGAGCCAAAGTCGGAAGCTTAACTGACTGAGCCACCCAGGTGCCCCGAATCCTGCATTTTCAAAACCTCTAATGTTTTGTAATTTTCTTCAGCTTCCAGCCCCACTATCCATGTTCTGGTCTCCACACCTTTCTTTAGAGTGATGACGATGGATTTCTTACTAACCTCTTTGCCTCTTTTTTCTCTCTGCCGAGATCTGTCATCCTCTCTGCTACGGAATTAATTTTCCTAAATCAGTTTCCAGATGCCAGTCAGCTCTCTGCTCAGAGGTTTGCTGTATCCTCTCTCCCACTGCCCAAGGCATCAAGCCTGAAGCAAGGTGGGTTTTTTTCCTTTTTTTCCCCTTTTTTGTCTCTTTCATAGTTTATTGTCAAGTTGGTTTCCATATAACACCCAGTGCTCATCCCAACAAGCGTGAAGCAAGGTGTTGAAACTGCTGTTCGCAAAAAATGTCTTCACCCAAACCAACTTTTCAACACCACTGGTGACACATTTTCAGTCTGTCTGAAACAGGCCTAGATTGCCTTGCCATTGAGACTTTAGTTACCCTATTTTCTCTTTTAGCATATACTTTCTTCCCACCGACTGCATTTAAAATTTACCCATCTGTGAGAAACTAATTCAAATACCATCTTAGGCATGAAACATCTGATTCTCCAGAGAAACCTCAAAGCCTCTGATTCTCCCCTGGGATTAACCTCTCCCCAAACTAAAAGCCAATATCACTTTGCTTAGCACGTTATTAAGGACAGCAGCTAACATTTATGGGAAGATCATTATGATCCAGGTACTGTGTTATATTCTTTACATGCATGGTTCTGTTTAGTAAGCCATGTGAAACAATGAAGTTACAACCATTTTTACAGATGAGGACATTGAGGCCGAGGAAGGTAATGTAACTTACCCAGCATCACATACTTAGTTACAGGGCCTGTATTCAAACTCCTACCTGACAACCATGTGAATTCATTATACCTTTACTTACCCTTGAGAATGTCTGTGCATGAGATATTGCAGGTGCAAAGTGTAATACGCAGGACTGTGTGTCCACCACAGATTCTACAGGACAGTGTCCATGTTAGGGAGTGAACCAAGCAAGGAGCTTCTTAACACCAGAGATCACGAGGCCATCACAGGGCTACAACAATTATCAACGAAAATAGGACATATATGTCTTCTATGAGTGATTGTCTGTGACAAGGAAGAGCACAAAGTAATAATGAGCCAGAGATAGATGGGACAATGATATTAAAAAAATAATAAAGAGATGAAAGACACCCCATGGGGGAAAGGAAAAAAAACCCTACCTTTTCATTTAACAGAGCATTCAAACTAATCTGTCAAATAGATTCTCACCGAATTTCAGATCTTGGAAGAGCATTTTAGGTAGGATAGTCTAATTATGCAGGAATTTTAGAAATCTCTACAGTATCCCTGATAGAGCCCCAGCCAGCCCTGCTTTGAACTTGAAGTGCCAAGCTGCTCTCCTCTTGTTCAGCCGAGCTGGATAATTCTTAATGAATGGGACTTCCATAGCTAGTGGTAGCATCTCTGAGGCTGAAAGTGGAAATTAAGATTCTGAGCTCAGTGGGAGTTAAGCACCATGGACAGAGAAGGAAGCCCTGCTCCTCTTCCCCCAGCAGCCCCTGCCCCTCCCCCCGGGAAGTGTGGGCAGCAGGATGGGGCTCTCCCAGAGGGTTGAGGTTGGGAAGCTTTGACCTGAGACCCGGAGCATCTGGCCAGTTGGCCTGGTTTCTGGTCTCAATCCAGCCTACACAGAGGAGGCTGAGCCACAGGGAGCCTTCATCCTCCACCCAGCAACCTCCCTTTGAAGGCACTTCTCAGGGCTGTTTGCACAGCTTGATTCCTTAGACTATAAACAATAGGGTTGAGAAGAGGGGTCACCACAGTATAAGTGACAGCAATAAGCTGATCTCGCTCAAGAGAATAACTGGCTTTGGGTCTCAAGTACATGAAGGAGGCACAGCCATAGTGGATAATGACCACTGTGAGGTGCGAGGCACAGGTGGAGAAGGCCTTCTTCCGCCCCTCAGTGGAGGGAATCCGCAGGATAGCCGCCAGAATGTAGGCGTAGGAGACGGTGATGAAGGAGAAAGAGACCAGGAGGACCAGCAGGCTCAGGATGAGGATGCCCAACTCACTCGGGCCTGTGTCCCCACAAGCCAGGCTCAGCACTGGTGGTGTGTCACAGAAAAAGTGCTGGATCTCATGGGAGCCGCAGAATGGGAGGTGGAAAATGACCAGTGTCATTCCCAGCCCAAAGAGGTACCCACTCAGGAAGGAGGTGCCAACCAGCTGGGCACAGAAAGTAGGATCCATGCGGCTGGCATAGTGCAGTGGGGCACAGATGGCCACACACCTGTCAAAGCCCATGACGGCCAGAAGGAAGCAGTTGGTACAGGCCCACGAGGCAGAGAAGAACATCTGGGCAACACAGCCCTCATAGGAGATGGCCTGGCCCCCCATGACCAGGCTGAAGAGCATCTTAGGGATGATGCCCAAGGTGTAGCAGGTCTCAGAGAAAGACAGGAAGGAAAGGAAGAGGTACATGGGGGTATGCAGGTGCCTGTCCAGCCTGATGACCACAATAATGAAGACATTGCTTGTCAGGGTGACCAGATACAGAGAGAAGAACAGCACAAAGAGCAAGAGCTGTAGCTCCCCAAAGCTGGAGAAGCCCAGGAAGACAAAGCCCCTCCAGGTGGACGCATTGGCCTGCCCCATCCTCGGCGGCACCCTAATAGATGTGTTGATCCCTTCCACCTTGCGTGTAGATGCCCAGCTTCTTTATAAGGCAGAACGAGGTGGATTCTCATTTCTTTGTACCTGTTGGAACTCAAAAAGATGGCTGTAATTTAGACAGCAATCAAACCTCAGAAAGGTATTTATCTCATTAGATGCAAAGATGCATTTTCACATGCATGTATATACATGTGCATGCATGCACAAAGACCCACAATATGCACACATGTGCACACACACATGGTTATACACATATACATACACACCACATACAAAGCACTTGCACATAATCATGCATATTTCCTGCATTCAAAACTCAGTGCACTGCACATTTGCCATCAATGACCATATCCACAAATACATCAGGCATGCACATATGTTATATATGCACATCTATTGAGATATCACATAAATAAGCAGATGTGTGAACCACACATATATTCATACCAACATCATACATACACCTGCATAAGAATATGCCTGTGGACATATACACATTGCCTGTTAGAACGTGATGTAGGGTGGCTTGATGGATATTATTTTATGGGTCAGGCAACAGAACAAAGACTAGAGATAAAGTGTCTGAATTCTAATCTAACATTCCTTCCCCCCAGTGATGACTCTTCTCACACTGTGGGACATGCACTCCCATGAACATGGAACTCAGAAAGAATCCCTTGCCTGTGCCACTATCCCCGAAGTCTTTTCCATGTGTGTCCATGCACAGCACTGGAGGAAGCATCAGGGCTCAGGGAAGCAGCAGATCCCCCAGCACCCAGATCAGCTGCCAGGTGCTGCCTCTGGGAGACTGGGCACCAGAGCCCTCCACTCACCCAAAGAGGCTCACGGTGAGGCAAGCCTGGCTTCCCAGCGACCATGCTCTAGATGCCTCTCCACCACCCTGCCTGCAGGAAGAGATCCGAGATCTTTCTCTGAGCAAAAGATGATGCTCCCAAGTGATAACAAGATAGCTTCCACACCTGTGGACCCAGGGGGTGAATCATTTCTGCTTCCATGGAAACAGCTTCTCTCTCTGAGCACCCCCTGTCCCCATGGGTGTGGTGTTAGGAAGCACCTCCAGTTGTGTTTGCCATTAACTGTGAATATTCTTTTGGGGAAAGCAGAAGATGAAATGTGAACACACAGATGCTAGCATCATTATTCAAACAACAATTCGATTATGTGCTAAATATTATATTTATTACTTTCCCATGTTATATCTCTTTTAAAACTTAAAATGACCTGGTGAGAAAGAGTTGACAGTTGCGTGTTACAGAAGAGGAAACCGAGCCCAACAGAGGCTAGTGACCCACCCAAGATCACAGAACTCAGATTCATGCTCTTAGAGTCTCCCTATAAGATGTGTAAGAACACAGGAAGTCACCTTCCCCTGCTGTTATCTCAAGAGCTGGAGATGACTGTTTCTTATCTGTGTTCAGTACCAAAGGCCACACACATTCCTGTTCACATACTGAGAGCACCCTCATTTCCCAGGTATACCTCCTTCACCGGTCCTCATCCGTCCACTCCACTTTCTCACACACATCTTTTTAAAGTTTTTTTTTTTTTTTTTTTTTTAGAGAAGGAGAGATAGAGAGTGCAAAGGATGGGTAAAGAGAGAGGGAAAGAGAGAATCCCAAGTAGGCTCCACGCTCTGAATGCAGAGCCGGATGTGGGACTCAATCCCACAAAACGTGAGATCAAGACCTGAGCTGAAATCAAGAGTCAGACACTTAAGCAACTGAGCCACGCAGGTGCCCCCAGACACATCTCTTCAAAAGGAACTTTACTTTATTTCCATCTTTCCACAATACTGCAAGAGCTGTACCTAGATTTTCAAGACATCATTCAGACTGTCTTGAAACCTGAAAATATCCAGAAAGTCCAGGCTTAATACTCTTATCTAACTCTTCACTCAGTGTACATCGCTCTCTAGTACACTCGCAGTGTGAATCCACACCTCCAATACACATTTTAACCCATTTGGTGGTTCAGTAGAAATGATAACAGTGATTGTTAACGTGTATTCATTGCCAGACATTTTGCTAACTTCATTAGATGAATTGAGCACTCAAAATATTTAAAGATTGTTCTGATTACCTTTCCTTTTTGGATACGAAGACTGAAGCATGGAAAAAGTCAGTGACTTACTGAAGAGGACCCAACAAGGCCCAACAGAATAACAAGTGGACTCAGGAACCCTTATTTTAACGACCATGTCATTTGTAGTGACCAGCATCAGTTAGAAGGGTCAAAGGGCAGGGACGCCCAGGTGGCTCAGTCGGTTAAGGGACCAACTCTTGGTTTCAGCTCAGGTCATGATATCACGGTTCATGAGTTCCAGTCCCACACTGGGTTCCATGCTGACAGTGCAGAGCCTGCTTGGAATTCTCTCTCTGTCTCTCACCTACTCTCTCTCTCTGCCCTTACCCCGCTCACTCTCTCTGTCTCTCTCAAAAATAAAAACAAGTAACTAAAAAAAAACAACAACAACAACAAAAAAAAACAAAAAAAACAGGTCCGAGGGGGCGTCTGAGTGGATCAGTCAGTTAAGCATCCAACTCTTGATCTCAGATCATGATCTCAGCATTCTGATGTTCAAAGCCTTGCATCAAACTCCTCACTGACAGTGTGGAGCCTGCTTGGTATTCTCTCTCTTCCTCTCTCTCTCTCTTCCCCTTCCTTCTCTCTCTGTCTCTCTTAAAATAAATAAATAAACTCAAAAGCAAGAGTTAAGGCCCCAAAAGATGAGTAGGATGTGGAAATTAGTGTAAGAGTACAACCATTGACTTTCTAGCAATTTTTCTAGCACGTGTTATCGTTTTAATCTGTTGATCTAGAGATTAGGGCATGCATTTTTAATTTAACACATTCTATGTAAACTTAATATTGAATGCTTTCCAGTAAAATATAGAAAAGTTGCAATGACATGGCTCCATTTACTTAAATCCACCAACACATTGTTATCATTTTTAAACCGGCATATGCTGTTTTAAAGAAATTAAGAGACTACTTATACACGTGTGTGTGATATTTTATATTTAACCTCACATTCAGTTTCAGGTTTCTTCATTCTCTCTTGTGTATCCAAGTTACCATAAGTTTCATTTGTCTTGAACCTTCTCTTAGTATTCCTTACATTGCATGCTGGTTAGCAACTCTCTTCATTTTTGTTTATCTGACAATTTCTTCATATTCCTTTCATTTGTGAAATATAGCTTTGCTGGATAAAAAATTCCTAGCCCACAGGGTACCTTTCTTCATCTTCTCCTATGCCATTTTCAAGTGTCTGTGTCCTGCATAGTTTCTGATGCATATACTGTCCTTAATGACATTGTCATTTTATTCTGTGTAAGTTCCTTGTTGTGTCAATATTCTCTCTTTACCTTTGGCTTTCATCAGTTTGCTTATGGTGTGTTTACATATGCTTTTTTGTTTTTCTTACTTGTGATTTATTGAACACCATGACTTTCTACCTCATTGTGTTCCACAAAATTTGGGCAGTTTTCAGCTATTATTAAAATATTCTTTTTGAAATATTTCTTGAAATATTTTCTTCCTCTGTATCTTTTCATTTTCTTCTGATATTCCAATTACACAAATGTTGGACTAGTTGATATTGTCTCAAAAGTTTCACAGAATTGATTCATTTTAACTCTGTTTTTTTCTTCTTCAGATCAACTTATTTCTATTGATTTATTTTTCAATTCATCAGTCCTTTCTTCTATCATCTCCAAAATGCTGTTGAGACTATTTAATGAAAAACATATATTCCAGCAATATTTAAAAAAGAA
Source organism: Crocuta crocuta (assembly GCF_008692635.1). Classification (NCBI taxonomy): domain Eukaryota; kingdom Metazoa; phylum Chordata; class Mammalia; order Carnivora; family Hyaenidae; genus Crocuta; species Crocuta crocuta. Next base: position 6,069,521 of record NW_027529438.1, read on the forward strand.
TAATGTTTCAGGACAAAAGGGATTTATTCCAAGAATGCAGGATTTACTATTTGAGAATATGTTCACATAATTCACTAAATTAGTCAAATTAATGGAAGAAGATAAACTACTCAACTCAATATTTGTACAAAGATTATTTGGAAAAATCAATATCTTTGATTTATGCAAAAATCCCCTCTGTTTCTACTTAAAACTAAAGCTGCTATCCTTCCACATTGTAAAATATTGAACTCTTTTCCCTACGATGAGCATTCTGACCACATTATATAACAGCATACTGGAAGACCTAACTTGTGTAATAATATAAGAAACAGATATAAAAGATGTAATGATTTAAAAGAGATGATAAAACCCTTCATTTGCAGATAACATTGCTGAGTACCTTAAAAATCTTACTAAAGCTACAGAAGGGTTAAAAATCTAATAAGTACACTTAGAGAGTTCTCAAATCAATCGTTTTTCTTCATATTAGTTAGCAAAAAAATAAGAAATTACCTTTTTTATGAAAGAGAGAGAGTCTGCAAGCAGGGAAGAGGGGCAGAGAAAGAGAGAGGCAATCAAGCAAGCTCCCAGCTCATTGTGGCTCACAGCTAATACTCTCTTCAATGGAGGAAAAGATGAAATTCTTTCCCCTATGGTCTGGAACACGACTGGGATGTCCATTCTCACCATTACTATTTAACATAGTACTGGAAGCCTTATCAATCAGACAAAAAAAAGAAAGGGTGTATAAACTGCCAAGGAAGAAGTAAAATTTTCACTACTTGCAGGTTATATAACATTCCACGTGGAAAACCTGAAAGACTCTACCAAGTAATTGCTAGAACTGATACATGAATTCAGCAAAGTCACAGGATGTGAAATGAACATACAGAAATCTTTGCCTTTCTATATACCAATAATGAAGCAACTGAAAGAGGAGAAATCTATCCCATGAACGACTGCATCAAAAACCATAAGTTACGTAGAAATAAACCTAACCAAAGAGATAAAAGATTTATACGTTGAAAATTAAAGAAATCCTAGGAAAGAAATTGAAGAGGACACCAAGGAATGAAAAACATCAATGCTCATGGATTGGAAGAACAAACATTGTGAAATGTCTTTCCTACCCAAAGAAATCTAAACATTCAATTAAACCCCTATCAAAAGAACACCAGCATTTTTCACAGAGCTAAAACAAACAGGACTAAAATTTGTATGGAATCAGAAAAGATCCCAAATAGCCAAAGCAAACTTGACAAAGAAAATCATAGCTCAGTGCATCACATTATGGACTTGAAGCTATATTACGAAGCTATAGTTAATAAGACAGTATGTCATTGACACAAAAACAGACACATAGATCAATGGAACAGAGTAGAAAACCCAGAAATTGACCCACAAATATATGGCCGACTAACCTTCAACAAAACAAGAAATGCCAATGTCTACAAAGCTAAAGAGGGAGCTAGTAAGCATTTTGCCACACAAAGATTTGTATAAATATGTTTTAGCTGCTTTATTTGTCTTTACTGAAAATTTGAGCAGCCCAAATGACCATAAGCATGTTAATACATAAACTTAAGTTGTGGAATATTCATGAGATGAAATAATACCCAGAAATGAAAAGAAATAAACATGAAACAGCATAGAAAATCTCAGAAGCATTAGGAGGAGTAAAAGAAGTCACAAGAAATACCATTCAAACACTATATTTCCATTTCCGAATTCAAAGAACAAGAAAGTTTTATAACGGTTGTTGATATGGCCTTCCTGATGAACCCTGTGGCTCTGATTGGAAAAGAGCATCAAGGAACTTGCTGAAATGATGGGAAAGTATCAGGTCTTGAACTCAGATTTGATTAGTTATGAAAATACAAATTAAAAACACTCTTCTGAATAACCAGTGGATCAGAGGAGAATTCACAAGAGAAACTATATCTATATCTATATCTATATATATCTATCTATATATATATATAACTTGCCACAAACGGCATACCAAAACTTCTGAGATGCAGCAAAAGCAGCTGTTAGAGAAAAAAAAAATTATATTGATAAATAACCATCATTGAGAAGAAAGAAAGATCTCAAATACATAACCTATCTTCACACCTGACAGAACTAGAAAAAGAATGCACTAAACCCAAAGACAGCAGAAGGGAGGAACTAAGAAAAAAGGGTGCAGAAGTAAATAAGGATGAGAAAGACGGAAGAGAACATGGATAGAATTAGCAGCAGGGGTGTTTCTACGTTGACTGGTGAGGTTTGGAGGGGGTCTGATTGCTGTTTCCAGTTTGTGGACTCCAGCAACTCTAAGACTGGGGGACGCAGACAATACGACCCAGGGAGCTTGTCAGTATATTATTCTTGGGTCCCCAAAGGCCCAGGCTGCTCTTATCCTTTTCAGAGTTCAGGTGTGTCTCCGTATGTCTTGTGTGTGATGCCCAGAGTTTTCTGTTATACTAAGTGGGAGGAATAAGTGAGGTCTTTCTACTCCAGGGACCGAGGAGGAAGCCCTACTCCTGTCAGCTAGGCTTTATCACGTTTCTGAAATAGGCAGAATAAGATCTGTAACTCCAACCTTTCAAGTTAGCTAAATAGACGGATAAACAAATAGACGGCCACAGTATTCTACAGGCTCAGAAAGTTTCAGTAAAAATCTACTGACCAAGGTGATTGAATTCAACACTGCTTTTATTTTCCCCAAACTTCTGAATGCATAAAGTTAGTCATGTGTTTATAATTAATAGACAAACAATCTTAACTAATAATCATTTTATAATAACTGGACCCAAATATGATAAACTTTTCAGAAAATGAAAAAATTGAATGTTAATAATCAACAATATTTTTTTCAAGCCAAATAGAATCCATACCATTGTTTTGGAGAAAATGTAAAAAGGAACTGATAAAATTATACTGCAATAGATTATTAAAAATAACTTTTGATGATAGATCATTTGGCTATTAATGAAACATAACATAGAAAGAATTCAGAGAATTGAGTAGCACTGCTTATCTTAAAAAATATTTTTTGGAATGAAATTGATCCTGAGCTGTCTCATTTCTGCAAAACAAATATTATTCATTGATATATACAAGGTCATTTTTAAAGCACCACTTCCATTCAAATAGAATTTTACTTTGAAAATTTTAATAATTTTTAGTGTTTTATTTATTTTTGAGAGAGAGACAGAGTGTGAGTTCTTTAGGGACAGAGAGAGGAGACACAGAATCTGAAGGAGGCTCCAGGCTCTGAGCCGTCACCACAGAGCCAGACGTGAGACTTGAACTCAGAATCCATGAGATCATGACCTGAGGCAAAGTTGGATACTTAACTGACTGATCCAAACAGGCGCCCCTAACATTGAAAACTTTAATTTTCACATTTAATCAGATTTCTATTTGGACATAAATTATGGTAAAAACATTTTAAAAAATCAACCTATAAAGATTTTTGATGCAGAGACGTATGCTAAGGAGATCATCAAAAGTGTATAAAAACAAACAAACGAACAAACAAATAATTTTGTGCACTTATATCAGAGAAGTTCTTAGAGAAAAATAAGAATATTTTCTAAATTGGAAGATGTAAACAGCAAAATGATGTCGCGTCTAAATGGCACTGAATACTTTTCTTTTAATGAGTTATAAAGAATGGGGTGAAAATATCAATATATGCTTTCTGGAACTTGACATATTTGGTGACTTTATTTTAACAAAAGAAATATATATATCCTCACATAAATGATTATAGAGATAGCTCTCAACCTGTAGGGCACTGCCCAGGCCACCTGCAATGACCATGTCCAGCAGAAGGAGACGGGCTGGTCATTTTCGTGATGGCTCGGGAGCGAATGCAAGGCAAGCTTTCCATGCAGAACTTGTGGTTTCAGCCTCCTTCAGACACCCAAGGGCAGGACACCAGGCTTTCTCAACATCTTGCCCAGCTGTGTGGCAGAAGGGAAGAGGGAGAGATTTAAAGTATAAAAGCTGTCAGAAAACTACAAAGTAGAGTCAGATTCTAGTAAGTTCTACCAATATCTCTCTATCTTGATGATTAATGTAGGATTTAATATTGGAAGTAGTGATTTCCATTTGATTCTTCTTTGTCAAGATTGTTATATGTATTCAAGGACTTGTTACTTTACATATAAATTAGAATATGTTTGTTGTTCTCTACAAAAAATCTTTTTGGAGGGAGGGGCAAGATGGCGGAGAAGTAGGGAGCTCTTACATTACTCGTACATTGCACTTGCCACCATATCTCACATGGAAAAGATCTGAAGCCATAGGAAACCTTACAGAATCCAAGAGATTGGGAGAAAAAGGACACAGAATCCACTGAGAAAGCCTCCTAACGTGAGTGCGAACTGGGGAGAATAAAATCTGGCCGGGATTGGAGACTCCAGGGACGGGGGAGATCCCCCTCTGTGGGGAGTGAGAGGGGAAAGAGAGAGGCCAAAACTACTCAAGACACGGTCCCTGTCGCTGGGGAACAGAAAAACCTCTGCTCGGGGCACAGGACACGGTCGCTGGCGCTCCAGCTGACCCAAACAATCCTTGGGAAAACAATTGCGTGCACACCAAATCCCTGCGCACCAAATCTCCGCGCACCAACTCGTCCTGGAGGGGCCGCGCGCCGACCGCTCCTTTGTGCTCCTGGCTCGGCTGGACCCCTAGGGGGAGGCGAAGGGCTTAAAACTGGGAGATTTGCCCACAAGTTTGTGTTTCGGTTGAAGAGACACAGAGGGACCCAGTTTCCCCCTCTCCAGGACCCGAGGCACCCCCAAGGCTAACCCCTGTCCTTGCTCGCCAACCCAACCTGGAGGAGAAGGGAGCAGCAATTCTGGCTCCATTCCCAGGGATAGGCAAGAGGCTTGGAATTGCTCTGAGGGGATCGACTGCGAGGTTGTGACTACGGCAATTTCAGTGGGGCACGCGGACTGGGATTTGGAAACTAGGCCTGGCCTGGGTTAAAGAGCCCAACCCACGTTGGCTGCGCCACCGGCACTGGGAGTTTACACACCCAAAAATTGAGGTGCAGCCCTTGGCTTAAGAAGGGACTGGAGCTCCGCCACTCTTCTCCCCACAACGGCCAAAGCGAAACTCCTACCTGTCTCATTAGATCAAACCACGCCCATCACTACTAGAGAGCTGCCCTCCTCTTTTTTTATTTTCTCTCTTTTTTCTGGAACACTGACCTGATTAATTCTGGTCACCGGCTTGCTTAAACAGTCATATTTAGTCCATTCTGTAGATGTAAATTCTACACCTACCTACCTTATCATCTCTTTCTCTCAGGAGTAATTAGACTATATAGTTTCTCTGGATAACACCAGCAACCTTCTCTCACCTCTCCAACCATATTCCACCCTTTAGCTCTTTGAAAAAAGCTTCTTATCTCTTCTGCCTGTTCATTCTATTTACAGTTTTGCCTCATCCTTGCCCTGTCATCTGTCATCTATCTCTTTCTCTATGCTCTTTAACCAGCATTGCATAACCCGGCTATTTAATTGTAGCTGGGAAATCTGGTTATATGCTTTTAACCATTCTTTGTCTATCGGTTTTCTTCTTTTTTCCTTTTCTTTTCTTCTTTTTGACTTTTTAATGTATTTTTATTTTCTATTCTTCGCCTTCCCCCCTCCGTCTTTTCTCTTTACTTTTTCGTTTTCCCTCTCGGTTTGCATGTTTGTTCAATTTGTCTGTGCATTTGTGTGCCTCTGTCCCCTGTGTTTGTCTGTCTGTTTTCTTCTCCAGGGCTACCTCAAGAAACAAGCCAAAGTACACATGGTGGAGAGTCCCAAATACCACTATGTGTGGGATAATAAAATAAATAAGGTCTCAACAAGAGAGACAAAGAGATACCATTCAAAAAACACTTTCTGAACGGATAGGCCCTGGACAGTCAAAGAGTCTTCTTGGGTACAGCAGCGCTCACAGGTGCAGAGAGCATAAAAACGCTTTAAAACTAACAAGAGCTAGAAAACTAACCAAAATGAGGAAACGAAAGAGCTCTCCTCCAAAAAAAATTCCAAGAAGAATTGACAGCTGAAGAACTGCTCAAAACAGATATAAGCAGCATAACTGAACAAGATTTTAGAACAATAATCATAAAATTAATAGCTGGACTTGAAAAAATCATAGAGGACATCAAAGAAACTATGGCTACAAACAACAGGAGCATAAAAATAGACATGATGAATTAAAAAATGAGATAAATGAGATATATAATAAATTGGAGTCGTGCAATGCATGGGTTGAAGAGACAGAAAGGAGAATAAGTGATTTAGAAGATACCATTAAAGAAAAAGAGGAAACTGAGAAAAAAAAGAGACAAACTGATCCAGGAACATGAAAGAAGAGTTCGAGAGCTCAGTGATACTGTCAAATGCAACAATATCCGTATCATAGGAATCCCAGAATAGGAAGAGAGAGGGAAAGGTGCTGAAGGACTCCTGGAACAAATTATAGCAGAGAACTTCTCCAACCTAGGGAAGGAAGTAAACATTGAAATACGAGAGGCACAGAGGACTCCCCTCAGATGTAATTTGAATCGATCTTCTGCACGGCATATCATAGTAAAAATGGCAAAATATAAGGACAAAGAGAGAATTTTGAAAGCAGCTGGGGAGAAAAGGACCCTAACATACAAAGGGAAACCTATCAGAGTGGTGACAGACCTATCTACTGAAACTTGGCAGGCCAGAAAGGAATGGCAGGAGATCTTCAATGTGAGGAACAGAAAAAATATGCAGCCAAGAATCCTCTAACCAGCAAGCCTATCATTCAAAATAGAAGGAGAGATAAAAACCTTTCCAAATAAACAGAAATTGAAAGAATTNCTAGCCAGGCTTCTCAAAAAGAAAAGAGAGAGCACCCAAATAGACAAAATCATGAATGAAAAGGGATTTATTACAACCAACCCGTCTAAAATACAAGCAATTATCAGGGAATACTACAAAAAATTATATGCCAACAAATTCGACAATTTAGAAGAAATGGACAAATTCCTAAACACACACTCACTACCAAAATTCACACGGGAAGAGGTAGGAAATCTGAACAGACTCATAACTAGTGAGGAAATCGAATCAGTNCCCAAGCCAGACAGGGATTCAGCAAAAAAAGGGAACTACAGGCCAATATCCTTGATGAATACGGATGCAAAAATCCTCAACAAGACCTTGCAAATCGAATCCAACAGCACATAAAAAGAATTATCCACCAAGATCAAGTGTGATTTATCCTGGGTTCCAGTGCTGGTTCAATATTCGCAAATCCATCAATGTGAAACATCACATCAACAAAAGAAAAGATAAAAATCATATGATCCTCTTGATAGGTGCAGAAAAAAGCATTTGACAAAATACAGCATCCCTTCTTAATAAAGACACTCGAGAAAGTCGGGACAGAAAGAACTTACTTAAACATCATAAAAGCCATCTATGAGAAGCCTTCAGCTAACATCATCCTCAACGGGGAAAAACTGAGAGCTTTCTCCCTGAGATCAGGAACACGACAGGGATTCCACACTCACCACTATTGTTTAACATAGTGCTGGAAGTCCTAGCCATCAGCCATCAGCCAACAAAAGGAAATAAAAGGCATCAGAATTGGNAATAATAAAATTTAAAAAAACACAATATATTCTCGTTGAATATGCAGAGGCTTCTGAACTTCTGATTGAGCTGATCTAGAAGATTTTGTTCAATTCTAAGATCAAATCAAGTTATTTTTAAGCTCCTAAATGACTGCGACTGGCCTAAATATAATGTCCTTATATATCTGGAGGTCAGACTGGTAACCTCACATGTCTAATAAAGGCATTTACAGTGGCAGTCACAAACCTCTATGTTCCCTCATTTATAAATTTATTATTTATTATTTAATACTATATTAACTATGTATGTACTACATATTATTATGTTAATAATATTAAATGTTATTAAATAATAAATGTTGCTTATTTCCAGTCCACAAAAATATTTTTGGGGGAGATTTTAAAAGAATTGCCATTAGGGGCGCCTGGGTGGCTTAGTTGGTTAAGCGTCCGACTTTGGCTTAGGTCATGATCTCGTGGTTCGTGGGTTCGAGCCCCGCGTCGGGCTCTGTGCTGACTGCCAGCTCAGAGCCTGGAGCCTATTTCAGAGTCTGTATGTTCCTCTCTCTCTGGCCTTCCCCTGCTCACGCTGTCTCTCTCTCTCTCTCTCTCCTAGAAATAAATTGTAAAAAATATTTTAAAAAATAAATAAAAGAATTGCCATTAGCCTACACATCAAATTGGGGATTAATATTGTTATATTTTTCTAGTTTCTTGAGATAGGAATTTAAATCATTTATTAGAGACCTTTCTTCTTCTCTCATGTGCTATAAACACCCTTTCAGTATGTTTTGGTTGCAACCCACACATTTGAATATGTTGTCATTTCATTTTGCTTCAATTAATTATTTTTATTTCTACTGAGATCTCTCTTATGACCATGGATAGATAGCTTAATATTATTTAATCTCCATGTGTTTACAGGTTTTCCTACTGTCCTTCTGTACTTGATTTACAACTTGAATCCAATATAGTTAGAGAACCAGAAGGTCCTCTGTATAATTTCCCTCCCCTTACATTTCTTGCAGTTAATAGACTAAGAAGTGCACCTGTTGTGATGAGCACCTGGTGAAGGATGGGTGTGTTCAACCACTATATCTTACACCTGAAACTAACATAACACTGCATGGTAGTGAACTAGAATTAAAATAACAACTTAAGAAAATTCTTCTGGTTAGTCTTGTAGCCCAGGATATGATGATCATGGTGTGACATTTAGGATAGGTTACCAGGGCCCCTGGGCAAGGCTGGCGATACTGCTGTGAGCAGATGAGGCCTGGCTGGCTGGAGTGAGGTGGGGCTGACCCTGCAGGTACAGCCAATAGGGTTTCCAGTGCCTTTAGCTGTGGGTCTCCTACTAAGTCCCTGCTTGGTCTCCCCTTTCTTGGTCCATTGTCAGAGAAAACAGACTGTGTTTTTATTTTTTTGATTGCCTTGGCCTTGGCCTTTGCCTGTGGTCATTAGCCCATTGCAGGCTGTAGGGCTCTCCACACCCCAGACGGACTACATGGAGGATGAAAAGAGACCCTTGGAAACCCTCAGAGGTGGTTTTCTTCAAGCTGAGGTCCCAGGCCAATCCATCTTCCATGATTCCTCTTTTAGGTTATTTTAGGATTGTTAGATTTTCCCACAATTTTTAGTTGTATTTAGAGGGCGGAGTTGAGAAATGGGAATGTAGACCACTTTCTCTGGACTTGAATAGATTGAATATGCTAATAAATTGACAAAATACTTGACTCAATTTTTAAACATTTAATAATTTTTACATTCCCAGTAGTCTATGAGTTCTGCTACTTCCAATCTTAACCAACACTATGATGGCGAATCCTTTCTTTTTTCCTTTTAACACATTTTAAAAGTTGTGTAGTAGAATCAAGTTGGCTCCATTTTCTTTCCCTTGTCAAGGTATAATTTCCTTGTAGGAAAAGACCATTCCTTTTAATTCTCTAAGTTTCCTCAGAGTACAGTCTTCATGATTGTAAGACCTTCTTAAATACCCAGGGGGAAGCTGCTGATGAAAGGACCACAGTGTGAGGGAGGGGGAGAGCATAACTTCCTTCCCTGCCAAATAAAACTTAGGAATTAGCAAGGACTGGATATGAACTCTGCAAGTTTTACATCCCCAGAGGTTCCACACAGAGTTTTCCTGGTCACATGTTACAAAACAGCCCTGGAACTAATGAGAGAAAATTACAAAGGTGACGGAGAAAGTTCTCTTGCTCCCCGTGATGAAAGAAGAGACGAATCCCTTAGGGCCTCCTAACCAGAGCAAAACCTCTAGAGCTGAGGAACCACAAGCCCTAATGGTGATCAGACAATATCTCCAAACTGGTGGAAGAAAAGGTTCTTAGCCACTGTGGTTCAGTGAGTGGTAGAATCAGACCATGGCCCGTGTGGCCCAGCCTCACAGCTCATGTGGGAAACGCTAGGGCCCCAGAAAGCTGAAGTTTGCACCAAACCAGGGCCCTTTTCCTCACTTCCCACCTGGGAAATTTAGATCCAGAAGGTACAAGGACTTTGCTAAGGTCAGTAAACTAAAAGTGATAAAGTTAAAAACGCAGGCTTTTAGACCAATGGCATTTATACTAAGTGGATCTCTGTGTCTTCTGAGTGAAGAACAAAGCATGCTTTCCTCAGTGTGAAGACCATTATAGAAGAATATAGCCTTAACACTGAACTGGCCTTGGGGCTCTGGTAAAACACACAAGGTAGGACATTCTTCTAGGTGATTGGACTCTGTTTTCCTCATGATTAATTGTCCCTGCACTTTTTCCAAATTACCATTTCCTTGTGATTCAGGAAAGGATGTGTATTTTTTATCAGTGGATCCATATTGCAAATTAAATTTGATACAAGTTGACTTGGGGACAGCTTCAGACATAATTGAGGGGTATAAAACTCTCACACCCATACACACTCACACATTGGAATATGCCAGAACAGGGGGAGATTCTGAAATGCATACATCTACTACTGATATGTCACCATGTAGGCCTTTAGCACACGAGTGAGGTGAGATTAGGGAAGGTAGGAGCTGTCTGTGAATATATATTACAGATTCTTTGCATTTTCAAAATTCTTCTGAATTGAATGATGGATGGGAACACAATTTCTCTGGCTGTTTAGGCACATGGTGTGGAATCAGGCTGTCCTGCAATTCGTCTGTTAGGAAGAGCTCGATTCTGCACCATGGATCCCAGGTACTAAAACTACTAGTTTTACCAATTTCCTCTCCCTCTCACCCACTTTGGGTACTTAGTTAATCTTTTAGTTCCACAATCCATCTAAGTGCTCTACTTACAGAGTTCCTGGGGAGAGTCGAGAGAATTTGGAAACTTGAGTGAGTGCAGTGTTCTACTGAGCAGGAAATCTTCCCGATGGCTTAGTGATAATGGAAGGGCATATGGCACCTTGTATTTCTGAGAGGGGAGACAGTCTTCTGACACAATCCAGAGTTTTCACGAGGCCCCATCAGGGCAAAGTGGACCAACAATCTGCGAGTGTGGGTGGGGACCCCTAGGAGTTTCACACTCAGTTTGGATCCTAAGGAGGTTTGTGTAAAAGGCCTCAGAAGGAAGCCCGAGGATCATTTAGACACAGCCTCTCAGAATACAGCCTTAGGCAGGAAGACAAAATAAGGTCTAGACTTCTTTTTGGGATATAATTAACACTTATCAAAGTTGGGGTGTGGATACATGGAAGGAAAGCATGGAAAAGGAAAGGAGACAGGGTGGAGATAAAGATTGGTGACATGTTAGGAGAGGCTGAGGAAGCATGGAAGTCATGTCAAGTTGAAGAGGACTAAAGAATCCAGGAGAGTTCTAAGGTAGAGTCCCCAGGTCTGCATCTTTCATTTAGAAATATTATAATTTTATCACTATACTTATTTTATTTATATTTATACATATTTATTTATATGTGAAAATTATTTACTTATAATTCACAACTTTTTCCAAAAACAATAATGATTCAGGCCACTTTTCTACTCTTTTTCAGTCAGTGACCAGCTTGACTCTGCTGACAGATGCTTAATCTTGGCCTCAACCAAATCTGCTTAAGACTGGAAACACTGTTTTGTTTTGTTTTTGTTTTAATTTTTTAATGTTTTATTTATTTCTGAGAGAGAGAGAGAGCATGAGCAGGTGAGGGTCAGAGAGAGAGGGAGACACAGAATCTGAAGCAGGCTCCCGACTCTGAGACAGCTGTTAGCACAGAGCCAAATGCAGGGCTCGAACCCACCATCCGTGAGTTCATGACCTGAGCCAAAGTCAGACGCTCAACCGACTGAGCCACCCAGGCGCCCCTGGAAACACTGTTTATCTCTAGGCTCAACATTCTGCCCAGTGCTGAATAACAAGGTAAAACAGAATCTGTTTACAGACTCAGCCTCTTTGCGATCACTAAGCTATCCATGCAAATGTATTGGATATCATTGCCTTCTTAAAATGTTCCATATTACCACTCTAAAAAAACAGAGATATATGATTCATAGACTCTTTACGGAAGGAGAATACATAAATAAATTGTAACAATATATAATTAAGTAAAAAAAATTAGATTCTAGCTACAATGTGACATTTCATAGAGACAACTCTCTTATTTCTAAAATGAGGAAAATAATCTCAGCTGCCATTCACATTCCACAGCGGTCCTACACATTCTCATTAACTTTGTCACTCATAAAACCAATAAACATTAGAAGGAAACTAGCAAAATGTAGACCCTATCAATGTTAGTTATTTGCAGCAGAGGAAACACCGTACGTCAGTATAATACAAAGCTGACAGAACATGTCTAAAACAAGGAAAAACAGCATATTGTAGATTTCAGAGGAGGATGAGATTAAAATAGATGCAGAAGATCAAAGAATTTGTAGAATCTCTAGCACTTATTTTTTTTATTATTTTTTAAATTTCACTTATATGTGAATTTATTTATTTATTTTTTTACAAATAGTTTATTGTCAAATTAGTTTCCACATAACACCCAGTGCTCGTCCTCACAAGTGCCCATATGTTTTTGAGATGCTGGTTTGGAATCGAAGGAATGGACAAAATCTCAGCTCCACCTGCACAGAGCTTGCAAAAAAGCCTGTTTATCGTACCATCCACATTCTCTAATGAATCGTTATTAATATGGAGGGTCCTAGAGTATTCCATCTTCCCTCTCCTCATAGCACAAGGAAGGTACAAGTTCATTACCTTCTTTTAATACATGAGGACCAAAATATTTTCTGCAAGAAGAGATCATGACATTGGGCTTCCTTACAATTACAAGCCATTGTCTAAATTTGGTCCCCAGTTACTAACAAACATACTAGGAATCTTCACTCATTAGGTATTTACAGACAATATCATATCTGGAAGTTGCTTTCTCAGACCCTGACTCTGCCTATTAACTACATGGTAATTGTTTGAGTATTTCAGTCTAATCCATGTTTAAGTGTGGAATTTCTTAATCTAGATGCATGTGAATTTCCTTTATCCAGATATAAAAACAGTATTTTTTCCATTATCATAACACCAAATAGTAAACTTCTCTTTAAAAATAAGTGAGAATAAATCTTCTATCATCCACTAGGTGATCAGATATTAGTCACTGAATAAAGCCATAAGATATGAATGAAAAACTAGAAAAACACATAAGCTAAATACACATGGTGTTTTGATGGAAGAATCAACTGGTAATTGTATCTCTCTGATCATCTGTCTTTTTCACACCACTGTTTTCAAAGAATAACGAAGAATTGAATATTTATTTGTTGTTTCTTCCAGGTTTCACACATGCAAACAATGATGGCCAACCAGACAGTCCTGAAAGAGTTCATTCTCGTTGGCTTCTCCTTGTACCCACATGTGCAGAGATTCCTCTTTGTGGCCTTCTTTGCCCTCTACCTGCTCACCCTCGCAGGTAACCTGGCCATCCTGGGACTCACTTGGGTGGACAGATCTCTCCACACCCCTATGTACCTCTTCCTCCGTGCCCTCTGTTTCTCTGAGACCTGCTACACACTGACCATCATCCCCAGGATGCTGGCAGATCTGCTGACTGAGAACAGAAGCATTTCGGTCATGGGGTGTGGCTTGCAGATGTATTTTTTCTTGGGATTTGGTGGTACCCATTGTTTCATCCTCACTTTGATGGGATATGATCGCTTTCTGGCCATCTGCAANGTAAATGAGATAATGGATTTAAACAATTATTAACACATATAGATCACGGTTACCTCTTACCATGACCCTATTTTCTTCTCTGGGACCATCTAGGGCAGAGAGAATATATTCCCTCTTCAATCTGTCCTCACTGCTTCCATGACAATGTTTCTTCTACTTTCGTTCCACCCCTGAGAACTGACTATCCAATCTAAGGAAGCCATAAAGTCTTGCAGATAGATGCCAAGAAGTTACCCACTCAGGGTGGCAAAGAAAAAATGATGAAATGTAGACTCTAGTTCCTGAACTTGAATTTGGACCAATTAACTTGCATCTACTTGATATGGTGACTGTAGAGGCATTGCCTGTTGCCGACTTAATACTTAATATTCATTATTGAGACAGAAATAAGTAACTGAAGGGGAGCTCGAAAATTCCTGTATGTGTAAAAGTCAAGAAGTGCACTTCCTAAAAAAAATCATGAATCAGATAAAAATCTTCAATATCCTATAATAATGGTTTGAATTGGAGAAACTGAAAACTCTACAGTCCAAACCTGAAAAGATACAGGTTTCCTGTGTTTACATGGCTTCTAAATGCACATGAGAGAAGTTCACCAGTTGAAAATTAATAACCTAAGAATTTCTCTCAAGAATTTGGGAAAGTAATAATAAATGAACACAGAAAGACTGCAAAGAATAAAATGGATAGGAGCAGAAATTAATATAAATTATAGTATACATACAGTGGCTTACAAGCCAAAAGGTGGAATGTTGAAAATAACAATAAATCATATTGTTCCCTGGTGAGACTGATGAAAAAATTGTGACAGGAAATGTAACTAGGGGATCATAGGAATGAAATTGGGCCATTTCTCAGGTCACACCCACAGAAAAGATGAGAGAATCCTGTGAGTGGTCTCATGATCATTGATTTGAGAACTTACACAAGGTGGGAAAATGCCTAAAGAAGACACATTAAAGCTGACCTGGGGACCAGTAGTCTAAGTCTCAAGAAATAGAATTTTAATTCATATATTCTACATTAACAACAGACACACAAATAACCTCTGGAACCTTTAAGCCTCACCAGGAGATTCTGCCAAAATTCTAAATTGGATGTCATGCCAAATGTGGCCAAACCTTCCATGGAATAGAAAAGAGTAGGGGCGCCTGGGTAGCTCAATCTATTGAGCATCTGACTTCGGTTCAGGTCATGATCTCTTGGTTCATGAGTTTGAGTCTGATGTTGGGCTCTGTGCTGACAGCTTGGAGCCTGGAGTCTGCTTCAGATTCTGTGTCACTCTTTCTCTGCCCCTCCACCGCTCACACACTGTCTCTCCTCTCACGCTCTAAAAATAAATAGAAACTTTAAAAATCTTTTTAAAGAAAAGAGTAAACACTCCTCAACTCAGTTTTTGAGCCAGTAAATACTAGAAATTGGATATTGAAATATCACTCAGGAACNTGATGAAGTCTTTATACTTCATGTTTGCTTTCGTTTCCCTTGCCTTTGGCAATG
This sequence comes from Crocuta crocuta, assembly GCF_008692635.1. Lineage (NCBI taxonomy): Eukaryota > Metazoa > Chordata > Mammalia > Carnivora > Hyaenidae > Crocuta > Crocuta crocuta. The sequence goes on from NW_027529438.1 coordinate 6,084,782, forward strand.
TGTCTAGTAAGAAGTTGCTCTGGCCAAGGTCGAGGAGGATGCTGCCTGTGTTCTCCTTTAGGATTTGGATGGTTTCCTGTCTCACATTTAATTCAGCCATTTTGAATGTCCTTTTCTGTATGGGATAAGANAGGAAATTTAGATCCAGAAAGTATGAGGCCTTTGCTAAGGTCAGTAAACTAAAAGTGATAAAGTTAAAAACACAGGCTCTTAGACCAATGACATTGATACTAAGTGGATCTCTGTGTCTTCTGAGTGAAAAACAAAGCATGCTTCCCTCAGTGTGAAGACCATCGTGGAAGAATATAACCCTAACACTGAACTGGCCTTGGGGCTCTGGTAAAACACACAAGGTAGGACATTCTTCTAGGTGATTGGACTCTGTTTTCCTCATGATTAACTGTCCCTGGACTTTTTCCAAATTACCATTTCCTTGTGATTCAGGAAAGGATGTGTATTTTTTACCAGTTTATCCATATTGCAAGTTGATTTGATACAAGTTGATTTTGAGACTGCTTCGGATATAATTGAGGGTAGACTGGGGTATGATATTCTCACACCCGTACATGCTCACAGATTCAGAGTATGCCAGAACAGGGGGAGATTCTGAAATGCATACACTACTACTGATGTGTCACCACGTAGGCCTGTAGCGCACGAGTGAGGTGAGATTAGGGAAGGAAGGAGTTGTCTGGGAATATGTATTGCTGCTTCTTTGCATTTTCAAAATGCTTCTGAATTGAATGATGGATGGGGACACAACTTCTCTGGCTATTTAGGAGGGGATGAAGCACATGGTATGGAATCAGACTGCCCTGCAATTCGTCTGTTAGGAAGAGCTCGGATTCTGCACCATGGATCCCAGGTACCAAAACTACTAGTTTTGCCAATGTTCTCTCCCTCTCACCCACTTTGGGTACTTAGTTAATCTTTTAGTTCCACAATCCATCTAATTGCTCTACTTACAGAGTTCCTGGGGAGAGTCGAGAGAATTTGGATACTTGAGTGAGTACAGTGTTCTACTGAGGAGGAAATCTTCCCGATGGCTTAGTGATAATGGAAGGGCATATGGCACCTTGTATTTCTGAGAGGGGAGACAGTCTTCTGACACAATCCAGAGTTTTCACAAGGCCCCATCAGGGCAAAGTGGACCAACAATCTGCGAGTGTGGGTGGGGACCCCTAGGAGTTTCACACTCAGTTTGGATCCTAAGGAAGTTTTTGTAAAAGGCCTCAGAAGGAGGCCTGAGGATCATTTAGACACAGCCCCTCATAATACAGCCTTAGGCAGGAAGGCAAAGTAATGTCCAGACTTCTTTTGGAGATATAATTACACACTTATCAAAGTTGGGGTGTGGAATCAGAGAAGGAAAGCATGAAACAGGATAGGAGACAGGTTGGAGAGAAAGATTGGTGACATGTTAGGAGAGGCTGAGGAAGAATGGAAGTCATGTTAAGTCGAAGAGGACTAAAAATCAAGGAGAGTTCCAAGGTAGAGTCCCCAGGGCTGCACCTTTCATTCTGAAATGTTACTATTTTATCACTATATTTATTTTATTTATATTTATACATATTTATATAGGAAAATTATTTACTTATAATTCACAACTTTTTCCAAAAATAATGATACAGGCCATTTTTCTACTCTTTTTCAGTCAGTGACCAGCTTGACTCTGCTGATAGATGCTTAATCTTAGTCTCAACCATTTCTGCTTAAGACTGGAAACCCTGGGGTTTTCTTGGTGTTGTTGTTGTTGTTTGTTTTTAATTTTTTAATGTTTTATTTATTTCTGAGAGAGAGAGAGAGACAGCATGAGCAGGGTAGTTCAGAGAGAGAGGGAGACACAGAATCTGAACCAGGCTCCAGACTCCGAGACAGCTGTTAGCACAGAGCCCAATGCGGGGCTTGAACCCATCATCCATGAGTTCATGACCTGAGCCAAAGTCGGACGCTCAACCGACTGAGCCACCCAGGCACTCCTGGAAACATTGTTTATCTCTAGGCTCAACATTCTGCCCAGTGCTGAATAACAAGGTAAAACAGAACACGTTTACAGATTCAGCCTCTTTGCGATCACTAAGCTATCCATGCAAATATATTGGATATCATTACCTTCTAAAATGCTCCATATTACCACCCTAAGAAATACAGAGATATATGATTCATAGACTCTTTACGGAAGGAGAATACATAAATAAATTGTAGGAATATACAATTAAATTTTAAAAATTGGGTTTAGCTAGAAATGTGAAATTTCATAGAGACAACTCTCTTATTTCTAAAATGAGGAAAATAATCTCAGCTGCCATTCACATTCCACAGCGGTCCTACACATTCTCATTAACTTTGTCACTCATAAAACCAATAAACATTAGAAGGAAACCAGCAAAATGTAGACCCTATAAATCTTAGTTACTTGCGGCAGAGGAAACACCGTAGGCCAATATAATACAAAGCTGACAGAACGTGTCTAAAACAAGGAAAAACAGCATATTGTAGATTTCAGAGGAGGATGAGATTAAAATAGATGCAGAAGATCAAAGAATTTGTAGAATCTCTAGCATTTATGCTTTTGAGATGCTGTTCTTGGCATCGAAGGAATGGGCAAAATCTCTGCTCCACCTCCACTGATCTTGCAAAAAAGACTGTTTATCGTACCATCCACATCCTCTCATGAATCACTATTAATCTGGAGGGTCCTAGAGTTATTCAATCTTCCCTCTCCTCAGGGCACAAGGAAGGTACAAGTTCATTACCTTAAGAATGAACTACTTAAGAACTACTTAAGAATGTTTCCTGCAAGAAGAGATCATGACATTGGGCTTCCTTACAATTACAAGCCATTGTCTAAATTTGGTCCCCAGTTACTAACAAACATACTAGGAATCTTCACTCATTAGATATTTACAGACAATATTATATGTGGAAGTTGATTTGTCAGCCCCTGACTCTGTCTATTAGCTACTTGGTAATTGCTTGAGTATTTGAATCTAATCCATGTTTAGGTATGGAATTTCCTAATCTAGATGCATGTGAATTTCCTTTATCTAGATATAATTACAGTATTTTCCTTTATCATAATACCAATCAATAAACTTCTCTTAAAAATAAGTGAGAATAAGTCTTCTCTCATCCACTAGGTGATCAGATATTAGTCACTGAATAAAGGTATAAGAAATGAATTAAATATTTGAAAAACACATAAGCTACATACACATGGTGGTTTGCCACAAAAATGGAAGAATGAATTGGTAATGGTAACTCTCTGATCATCTATCTTATTCACACCACTGTTTTCAAAGAATAATGGTGAAATGAATATTTATTTGTTGTTTCTTCCAGGTTTCACACATGCAAACAATGATGGCCAACCAGACAGTCCTGAAAGAGTTCATTCTCGTTGGCTTCTCCTTGTACCCACATGTGCAGAGATTCCTCTTTGTGGCCTTCTTTGCCCTCTACCTTCTCACCCTCGCAGGTAACCTGGCCATCCTGGGACTCACTTGGGTGGACAGATCTCTCCACACCCCTATGTACCTCTTCCTCCGCGCCCTCTCTTTCTCTGAGACCTGCTACACACTGACCATCATCCCCAAGATGCTGGCAGATCTGCTGACTGAGAACAGAAGCATTTCGGTCATGGGGTGTGGCTTGCAAATGTATTTTTTCTTAGGACTTGGTGGTACTCACTGTATCATCCTCACTTTGATGGGATATGATCGCTTTCTGGCCATCTGCAACCCTCTCAGATATCCACTGCTGATGACCAATGCGGTGTGTGGGCAACTGGTGGTCTCTGCCTGGGCTGGAGGCTTCCTTGTCTCTATGACAGAGACTGCACTGATATTCGGGGGCTCTTTCTGCAACCCCAACCTCATCCATCACTTCTTCTGCCACATGCAGGCAGTGNATAAATGAGATAATGGATTTAAACAATTATTAACACATATAGATCATGGTTACCTCTTACCATGACCCTATTTTCTTCTCTGGGACCATCTTGCGCAGACAGAATATATTCCCTCTTCAATTCATCCTCACTGTCTCCATGACAATGTTTCTTCTACTTTCGTTCCACCCCTGAGAACTGACTATCCAATCTAAGGAAGCCATAAAGTCTTGCAGATAGATGCCAAGAAGTTACCCACTCGTGGTGGCATAGAAAAAATGATGAAATGTAGACTCCAGTTCATGAACTTGAATTTGGACCAATTAACCTACATCTACCTGATATGGTGACTGTAGGCATTGCCCGTTGCCTACTTAATATTCATTATTGAGACAGAAATAAGTAACTGAAGGGGAGCTCGAAAATTCCTGTATGTGTAAAAGTCAAGAAATGCACATCCTAAAAAAAAATCATGAATCAAATAAAAATCTTCAGAATCCTAAAACAATTGTTTGAATTGGAGAAAATGAAAACTCTACAGTCCAAACCTGAAAAGATATAGCTTTCCAGTGTTTACATGGCTTCCAAAAGGCATATTAGAGACCTTCACCAGTTGAAAAGTAATAAACTAAGCATTTCTCTTAAGAATTTGGGAAAGGAATAATAAGTGATCACAAAAAGACTGCAAAGAATAAAATGAATAGACAGGAGCAGAAATTAATATAAATTATAGTCTACACACTATTGGCTCACAAGCCAAAAGGTGGAATGTTGAAAATAACAATAAATCATATTGTTCCCTGGTGAGACTGATGAAAAAATTGTGACAGGAAATGTAACTAGGGGATCATAGGAATGAAATTGGGCCATTTCTCAGGTCACACCCACAGAAAAGATGAGAGAATCCTGTGAGTGGTCTCATAATCATTAATGTGAGAACTTACACAAGGTGGGAAAATGCCTAGAGAAGACACAGTAAAGCTGACCTGGGGACCAGTAGTCTAAGTCTCAAGAAATAGAATTTTAATTCATATATTCTACATTAACAACAGACAAACAAATAACCACTGGAACCTTTAAGCCTCATCAGGAGACTCTGCCAAAATTCTAAATTGGATGTCATGCCAAAAGTGACCCAGACCTTCCCTGGAATAGAAAAGAGTAGGGGCACCTGAGTGGCTCAGTCTATTGAGCATCTGACTTTGGTTCAGGTCATGATCTCCTGGTTCATGAGTTTGAGTCCGACATTAGGCTCTGTGCTGACAGCTCAGAACCTGGTGTCTGCTTCAGATTCTGTGTCATCCTCTCTCTCCCCCTCCTCTGCTCACACACTGTCTCTCCTCTCAATCTCTCAAATATCAATAAAAACTTTAAAAACCTTTTTAAAAGAAAAGAGTAAACACTCCTCAACTCAGTTTTTGAGCCAGTAA